>NW_009259312.1:1725239-1735422 GCF_000687185.1 Egretta garzetta | reverse complement strand
AATCCCAATTTTTTTAATACTTTGGGTTTTTTTAAATGAAAAAGCTTATGCTTAATTCTGGAAGTTCAGTTAATGAGAGATTCTTAAGATAAAAAGTAAAGAATTGGAGAGGGTAGAGGATCTTGAAGATTAGTAATTGCTCTGCCATGTTTCTTATATAGCTCAGTAGTGCAATTCTTTTTGCAGCAGTTGAGCAGTGCTGTTTGTTCAGAAGTCTGTAGTAAAATTCAGTGACAGTTGGTGAACAAGTATCAATGCCATTACAGCTGATAGTCTCAACAGACTGAATAAGGATCATTTTGTAAAGGGCACAGCATTCGTATTTCTACAGAGTACTATAGCTAGACTGCGGAGTAACTTCTGGGAAAAAAACCCTTCTCCATCCCTCTCTTGACTTCATGTGATCTGGGACATTGCCATATTTCCACATTTCAGTCTTCCAGTGTTAAAAAGCTTTTCATCAGCACCCAGACATACTTTAGCATAGCCTAAAAATTAACCAGGTTCTGTAATTGCTCTACATACTCTGTGTATGTACTGCCTGACATAAGACACCTGGCCTAGGGGGGTGAGCTGAGCTAGTTTCAGCGATACCCTTGGTGTTCCCCACCCAGATAAAGCAAATTTATTTGATCATCTATAAATAGTCCTGCAAACAACAGAGACTTCCTTAAGCTGTGGAAAAAAAACAAATAAGAGGCTGTGTTAAAGGAGCTGACTCTAAATTTATTCTTCTGGATTGTCAGGCCCTTGCTATTTGTTCTACAGTGCTGCAGACTTAATTTATTTCAGTACTTTACTTTCATTCTTTACCTATAACAATGTAAAAGCATCAGCGATGGCAGTTGTGATTGTCTCACTTGTACTTGCATTACTAAAGTGAATTAACTGCTCTGATCTGTAACCGTTCCATCATGGCAATTAAAACCAGCTCCAGCTGTCATGTATTCTGACAGCTGTCTTTGAAAGGGTATTCTCAGTGGAAATTCATTCTTGTGAAACTTGTTTCATTTGATTACTTGCAAAAGCCATGTTTTGTCTGCTTTCTGATGGTAAGAAAAAAAATGTAACAGCTTCAGCAGGTAGAACGAGGCAAGAGTTTCAAATAGGCTCAGCACTCACAGCTGGGAAAACCTTTTCAAAGATTTTTGGTACTCTCTTGAAAACCTATCATATAATACTTATTACCTTGTGCTAAAATAGCTCCAGGTCACTGAGCTTTGAAAGCAGTGAGTTTGTTACTTGTGTCACTAATTCTGCTTCTGTGGTGCTTCCTGCTACTGTTTCACGTACACATTTATTTTTAACAGGTTTTCTCTTTTAGAAGTAAACTGGTAAAATGTCTTGCTTAATTTCTGTATCCTTGTAGGTCACAGGGGTGGATAAGGCAGATCCAGCCAACAGAGGAGTCAGCATTAGTACCAAAGGAAAAACAGCTTTTCGCTTCACGGAGGTTAGAGATTTTGAACAGCTTGTGGCAAAGCTCAGAATGAAATGCAATGCAACTTCAAGTCCACAACACATCGTAAATACAGAGGTAACTGCTCTGCTAATTCTGATTTCTTAGTATCTGCTCCTAGGAATAAGGTTGTGTAGTTTTACTAAGAGTTCACATATCATTGTCAGTATTTTGCTGTGTATTTAAGCCTGAATCTAGACACAAGGTGGGTAACAATGTCTGCCGTACCTCTAGATTTCAGGTTGTTTAAATTTCTTTTTTCTCTAAAAAATCATGTTCCAATCTCTCACTTTCAGACCCTTTACATTAAAGCAAAAGTCTACCACTGTGATATAAAATTAGTGTAGCTGTGTCCTTTTTTGCCAGGTGACTATTTGACTCAGGAAGTTGATGGAATGATTGTAAGGTTGTTTCCAGATGTGAAGAAATCTGCATGTGTAGTTTCATGCATGAGAAATAAGAAAGCAATGATAAAACATCCCTAACAAGCATTACTTACTATAGTTGCTGTATCTCTTCCCTGAAGATTTTCCACTGAAAAAAAATTAAATAGAATCAGCTGGACTAGCCTCTAAAATGACAGTTGTTAACAGTGGAGAAATGTATAAGTAAATGCCTTTTGGTAGAAAATAGCATATCAGCAAAATCTCTATCTTGATATTTTGATTAAGGGTTAAAAGGCAGAAATGAGTAATAAAAGCAAGATAGTTTGATATCAGCAGAAATGCTCAGCTAATAAGGGTACAGCACAGCCCTGAGAGACCTGAGAGGTAAGGTCTGCTGCTCAGGGGCATTCCCTTCTAGATTACCGTATTTCAGGTTGTATCTGCATTATGTTGACATACCATGCTAAGTCACGTGTCTCTGGTTCTAAGGTGTGGAAAAATAAATAACTCTTGTGCCGATATGAAAGAGAATGTGTTAAACAGTGGTGCTACTGTGAATGCATTCTGGTTTGGGTTCTTTTACTTTGTTTTCCACCACTGAAAAACAATCCAAGCTCTAATGCAGGTTTTTAAATGCTCTCAGTATTTCTGTGTAGTTCAGTACATGGCTCCTTTAAATTAATGTTTTTCTTTTGACTTCAGTGGTGATGGATGGTCAGGCCTTCCTATCTATTACAGTTCTCATTGTGAATATTTGTCATTTAATAATTAAGTTTTTGTCCTTTCATAATTAAGTTTTTGACTGTAGAGAGGGATTTTTTTCAAGTGAAGCCTCCTAAAAACCCAGCTGTGCAGAGCAGGGATTGCTGTTTTTCATTTATTTTGGAAGTCTGGCACCTGTAACTTAATCTCATAAACAATGATGCTCTAGAAGCAAAATAGGTTTCTGCTATCAGTGCTGCTTCTTGAAGGATTGTTTGGCATTTCTAACCACCACTGTTAATTTTTTTTTTTTTCAAGGTTGCAGCTAGTTCTGCCTCCGACAGTCCAAAGGATTTTGATGCAGGATCATCAAAGATGGGCCAGAGAGATAACAGCAAAACTGTCAGTACAGAAGCCCTGATGACTGTCTACCATCCTCAGGATGCTGAGAATCTAGACTCTAAAATGGTATGGATAAAATGGCCATCAGGTTTTGGAATCTAATTGTAAAGGACTGAAGTGTATTCAAAATGTATTCCAGAAAGGCTGCTGATTTCCTCTGGGGCTTTGCCAGTCTTCTTTCATCTGCATTTTCTGTGTTTGGAGTCCACAGGGTGCTTCTTTATGGCTCCATTCCATTTTCTGCCCATCTTGTTTAATAATGATATGCCTTATCTTCATGGAGCTAATTCCTCCTGCTCTTCCACCCCTCAGGGAAGAGTTGGCTGTTTGTTTTGTGATAGCAAACGTGTTTCATATCTATCTGAATTGTCAAGATACAAAGTCACTGCAAACTCTTTGGGAGCAAGGAGAATGTTATCAAGAAACTGACTTAATTTCTTCCTTGCTTCGTTCTTCTGCACTTCTGTCTAACAAAGTTACACTCCGGAGAATTATTCTTTAATTTTTTCTGCAGTAGGATGTCCTATTTTTGCTTCTCCATAGTGTGTGCAAGAAGACAGAAAGGTTTTATTTTAAAATTAAGTCTTTCAGCAAAACTGGGTAAATTAATATATGGAATTTTTGTATTAGAAATATCAGAAAATAAACACCCTTTGGGCAGGAAAAAAGGGAATTCAGATTTTTAAGTATGTTAGTATAAGTGCCTTTTATAGTATGTTGAACAAAAGTGGACAAAATCTACTTTTCCTTTTGGCACCTTTATGTGATTTAACAATGTTAAATCTTACTGCTGCACGCACATAAAATGTAGTGGCAATGTTCACCCTGTCTCAGCCCTGGAGCCTCACATGAGCTGGAGCATCTGATCACCTGAAGCTTTGCTTCAGAGAAACTGAATTGCATTATCAATAGTTTATTAGTAATCTTGTACTTTACGAAAGATCTGTTTCACTGTTTCTACTATCTCCGCTTCCTTATACTCTGCAGGTAAAATGCCTGTGACTTCAGTTTAGTCTGAATGGGGAATTCTTGCCAGTTTTCATTCTGTGAAGCAGGTTTTACTTACATGGCTGGTCCTACTGAAGTTCAGATGCATACACTGTCATCTTCTATGGTGACAGAAATTGCTAGTTTGTAAAAATCTTCCATCTTATGGATAAATATTTGATTAAATGTAAAACCTATATGGGCATAAATCTTTTCAGCTGTTAGTTCCCCTCTGTAATCCAACTAGACTTCATTCTCCTGCATTTTTCTCTGATTATTGATTCTCTCCTAGTGCTATTTGGAGATCATGTAAATTGAGGAAAGATTGAGAAGCTGTGGGAGAATAATGACACCAATGTCATGCCATCCCTCTGTGTGCTTTCCACCGTTTGTAGCCATTCTGTTCCAAATCTGTCAACTAATACAATGCAACAAAGCATGATGAATCAAAAAAAGGAAGCAACCTGTTTTTCCTGTTGAATTCCTATGGGATACTAATTCATCTGTAACAGAGTTAGTACATTTTTATTGCTGTTAACAAAGAACAGTTCATAGATGTGTTGAAAGTATGTTAATTTATCTGAATAATTAAGCAGGTATCTGTGACGGTGACTTGACTTCACAAATAATCACTTGCTTGATTTCATTGTGCCGTCATGGCCAAATCCGTTTTCTCATAGTTCGTTTGTTAGAGCTCTCAAATTAGCACAGAGAAACCCACCACCACACATAATCAGTCTGAACCTTCTCTGCTTTTCCTCGTTGTCTTTTCTACTGCTTTCATTCTGTTTCATCTTTTTTCCTTCTTCTATTGATTTGCCTTTTACCGAGAAAATATCACTCTGTTTATCACAAAGCAGCAACAAAAAATGGGATATTTTAAAATTGGCCCAAGTTACAACAAGCAGATTTATTTGTGTGTATGTACGTATCATACAAACATATGTATATGTTTTTATATATATATAAAACATGGAAATAATGAAAAAGAATCTTACAGGAGGAAGTTTTAAAGCACCTCTATTTTTTTTGCTATAGGAATGATATCAAATGTTGAATTTTCTTATGCATTATGCTGGCAATGCGTTTTTTGAAAACCTCAGGAGAACTATGATGGCAGAATTTGTCTGCACAGTTGCACCTTGCACTGGTTAGCTCTCTTATTGCTTTACCACTGTTCATTCACTCCCTTTAAGTCCCTAGTACTTCATGGTCCTTTAATAATAAAGTAGATTTTGCTGATGTGGTGTCAAAGTTGCAAACGGTTCAATCTAGAGGTAACAAATAGGGCTGTCTACCTGTTGATTAAAAAAAAAAATGTTTAGTAGAATAGTGAACAATAAAGCATGACAGATGGTGAGGACTTCATTTAAAATTAAAATCCAGCTTGCATGCAGTTATTGCTGTTTACAGGTTGGAATCATTCTCAAGTGGGAAGTAAGGAAAAAGTTTAATTTAGGAATGTCTTGAAAAAGGTGAAAGGGAGTGATTGTTTGCTGTCTTAATACAGCAACAAGGGGGGTTCAAGTGAAGTTAGAAGGTGGCAGGTTTGTCTGGGTTCAGAAGGCAATTTTCAGGGAAAAATCTGTTGTGTGTTGTTAAATCCAGGAGATTGCCTCTGCTGAGGAGGTGCCAGTGCTTCTATTTGCTGGAGGATGGAAGAGGGTTTTGGAGATGTTTGCTTGACCTTACTGTCCTGTGGCACTTGCTGCTGGTTTCTGTCAGATGGGATACTGGATTAGATTTAACTTTTGTCTGATCTGGTACAGACATTCTTGTAATAATGTACTTTAAAGAATAGTAGGTCATGTAGGAGATTGCATTACGTGCCAAACTTACACTATGTACAGGTTAGATTTTGCTCTGATTTGCATCAGCATTCATTTAATGTATCAATATGGGTGCCGATGCTGCCAGTTTATATATAAATATAACTGAGGGCAAATTTTGGTTCTGTTCTCTGAAACATGAGGAAGATCTTCCAGTATACTTAATGCTTGTTGTCTTCTGCTTTTCATAGTTGAAAGAAAAAATGAAAGAACAGTCCTGGAACATCCTCTTTGTCGAACGTGGACATGGTGTCAGTATGTTTCGAACAAAGAAGACTCGAGACCTAGTTGTAAGAGGGATCCCGGAGGCATTAAGAGGAGAGCTCTGGCTACTCTTCTCAGGTATTGCATAGCAAGTATAATTGATTAATTTTGTGGACTTTAATGTATGGATGTTCTAGTTACGGACTGAACCTAGTCTTGAAAAAAACGCACTTACCAACTTATCCAAATCTTTCTGAAGACACTTCAAAATGCCTTTGTCTATTTTTTTTGTTTTACATTGATTCAAACCAAACCTGCATCTCCTTCTTTTACAAAAAACTCAACTGAAAAATAATGATAAGAATACGTGCTGTTCCAGGGGACAGTCAGTTTCAGCAAAGCCTCTTTACTTGCTAAAAAGAAAAGCATGTTAGTGGGACTGTTTCAATTGTTTTGATTTAAGCTTTCTGAGAGGATAGCATTATCAGCCACACACACAAAAAATGTTTTTCTGGCAGAAAATTTGGCCACAGTTATTGGCAGCTCTTTGCTATGTGCTGTTGCTTGGTTTAACGAGCAAGATGTACAGCAATTGTGGACTTTCTTACACATATGGGATCTCTTGCCAAAGCTCCGAATGTGCTTTTGTGGCTTTCTTCTGTAGAACACACCTGGGTCAGAACACTTAACTTGAGGAAATGGAGGCCCAGGGAATTAAGACACTGCTTTACAGCACCTCTGTGCGCTTTCTATTCCCATTTCACTGAAACACTTAGAAAAACAGCAGCCACTGACTTGATCAGGGTCATGCAGGAAGCCTGTGTCAGATTCAGAAAAGGGGCTGCAGATTTTGAGGAACCACCCAGGACCTTATCTCTTATGGCTGTACTCGCTGTGTTCCCTTGGGCAGAGCTTTCTGCTGTTCCAGAGGATCTGTTTATCATAACAAATGTGTTTTGTGCTCTTCATTCAGCCAGTTCCTTTTGAGGACATGTGAACATGGATTTGTCTTTGCCAGTGTTCTTTGAGCGTTTACATGGGCATTTATGCTTCTGTTACCAGGCTGGTATCTTTGTCTTGGAAGGTGTTGACATAAAAGTTATGGAATTAATTAGGTAAATGGCAGTCCTTTGCCTAGTTTATTCTAGTCTGTTCCCAGCTCTACAAATGGAAAGGTATTGTGTTTGCCAGAAAACTTGGGCAAAACTGTAGATTAAAGGAAGCTTTTTTTTTCCCCTCTCCCTCCAATGAAACAAAAAAGTAAGTCAAAATCAACTTTGTAATGGAAAGTGACTTAGATTTCTTCCAGGCTTTATTTTATTTTGCTTTTCTGTTTCCATTTCAGAGTGATTCCATTGATTTCAGTAGAATTACTCTGATAAATTACTGCAGTAACATCTGGAGATTTGTGAGGTACCTCAGTAGTCACCAAAAATTTTTATACAAATTGCAGACAATCATGTAGATACTTTACTGTTGTCCTCTAATACTGTGCAATACAATGTATCGGCAGGTGCTGTAAATGATATGGCATCCAACCCTGGTTATTATACTGAGTTGGTGGAAAAGTCCTTAGGAACGTGCACTTTAGCTACTGATGAAATTGAACGAGATTTACGTCGCTCCTTACCTGAACATCCTGCTTTTCAAAGTGACACAGGAATTTCTGCACTCAGGAGAGTTCTTACAGCTTATGCATACAGGAATCCTCAAATTGGATATTGTCAGGTACAGCAGTTTTGAGACTCTTAGTGTTGGCTGTCTAAATATTAGCTCACGATGGCAGTAAAGTGGCACCTCATAAATTCAATCACATGTAATGGTTTCTTGCTCAGTGGTTCACTCACTTTGCTCATATCATCCCACTATGTAACATGAGTTTTTACATTGTACTTGAATTTGTTGATAAATGCTGTAATGCCCACTTCATATATGCCTTTGCATTCTTAGTAGACTTTTAGCACTTACAAATATTTTTGTGTAGTTTAAATACTGTGCTCTGTATTTAATAATATAGAGGTAAAAGTCTTATACTAGATATGGCTGTATGTTACCCTAGCACTCAAAAAACGTGCTTTCAGAAATACAAATTTTAGCAACTGACGACAGTTGTGCAGTTGTGTTTTCATCATCTTTCCTTGTAAATGCTTCCTTTCCTGTTTGAATGTTACAGGCAATGAATATTTTGACATCAGTACTTCTGCTGTATGCTAAAGAGGAGGAAGCATTCTGGCTTTTGGTTGCTGTGTGTGAAAGGATGCTACCCGACTATTTCAATCGTCGAATCATTGGTAACATCCATCTGTCTTTTTATCTTATCTAGAATTGAATGTAAATGATCATTCATTAAGAACAAATGTAAGGAATGAGCTGAAGGCTGAACAGTGGAGAGAAACTGTTGCATTTGGTTCAGTATTGTGAGGAAAAAAAAAGGAAATTACAGAGAACATCCCAAGACTCCTCCTTAAGCAGGAGAGGATATGATTTTTGGATATTGTCATTACTCCAGGCATAACTACTCAGGAGGTAGTCAATTAGACTATTATACTGTTCTTTTGGAATTATAACTGCAATTCATACTATTTATTTGAAACTCAGTCAGCTTAAATAAAGGAAAGAGTCTAGACTTACTCCTTGATCTCATACGCAAGTACGCGTATATGCTAGAAGAAAATTGGATGTGGAGTTTCTCTCTAATTGCAGAGAGCGTGTATCGGCTGTCAGGAGAATCATTGGAAGTAGCCACGTACCCACAAAAGTGCTAACAGACTTTACAGCACGCAGCAAGACTCTGGACCCGTGCACGGCTTCCAGCATAGGGAACAGAGCCAGTGGTTCCATGCAGCTAGGCTTGTGTTTGCTTTTATGACAAAGTTCCATTAGGAGAGGGGCTTGATTTCTGGCCGGTGCTCTGAGAAAAGTATTAAGATTTGGGTGGTGGTTTTGTTATCCTTTTTCTGCAGGTGCCTTGGTAGATCAGGCAGTATTTGAGGAGCTCATCAGGGTTCATCTGCCTCAGTTGACAGACCACATGACGGACATGACTTTTTTCTCCTCGGTCTCTCTCTCCTGGTTCCTTACCCTTTTTATCAGTGTGCTGCCTATTGAAAGTGCAGTCAATGTGGTGGACTGTTTCTTCTATGATGGAATAAAGGCAATCTTGCAGCTGGGCCTCGCAGTGCTGGAATACAACATGGAGAAATTGCTGACTTGCAAGGATGATGCTGAAGCAGTCACTGTTCTCAACAGGTATAAGTGTAACTGTTATTCTTACGAGCTGCGTAGCAGCTGCTATAATTGCAATTAGATAAGTCATACTGGGGCAGCTGAAAAGACATCTGGCCAAGACTTCCAAAGGCTTCAGAGGAATTAAGTGTTCATCTCAGGCCGAAATTCTGGAAGGGGTGGCTGGAAAGTGTGCCTGGATTCTCTGAAAATCCCATCCTCCATTGAAGTTCTTCTAAAACCATTGCCATTTTGTGGTTTTAAAGTGAAAGTAACGGAGGTTTTCCTGGAATATATATCGCTTATAGAAGCTGGCTTTCCTTAATGATGAGGTAATCTAGAGCACACTAAGACTGTTCCAAACAGTTCGGGCATCAACTTCCTGACAACGTATTCTACAGGTCGGTTCTTGTCATATAGGCTACTGGCTCCTCTGCTAATGGCTTGAAATAGAAATAAGACCAAAAAAAAGTGATGAGGACAATCATGACCAGATGTTTGTTCTATATTAACATTTGAAGAATAAATTCAAATATGCAACATAAAGTGCATTTTAAACTTACGTATTGCAAGCAAAACTTGCACCGTTTTTGCTTTGCTACCTACCTCAATTCTGTTGTTGCTGCTGTGATTGTGTATCATGGAGTATTAAGACAGCAAAATTACTGTGCTAGAGGAGTCACCAAGTTATGACTGTTAAGAACTGATAATAAGAATTTCCTTTTAGTGAGACTTCTAAATGTTGTGTGTTTGAATAGGGTAGGAGCTACAGAATTAATGAGGAGAATGTAATTTTCATTGTAAGAGACCATGCAGCCTGGTATTTATTGTAAAACCTATCTGTACTCATTTAAATATTTACCACTTAAAAAACCTAACAGTAAGAGCACATTCACCCAGTTCAAATACATTAAAATTTAAAATCTAGGAGTGCAGTGAAATTTTAATTTTCACTTGAGCCAAACAAGCTGCTGTTTCCACTTGACACC
>NW_009259312.1:1724627-1725175 GCF_000687185.1 Egretta garzetta | reverse complement strand
TGTTGCGCAGTTAATCCAGCCTGCAGCATGCTGGTATATTTAAAAAAATTATTACAGTAGTTTGCCTCTCCTCAAGAAGAAGGAAGGTATCCATCCGTAGTCAGATGTGTTCCTCAATGTTGGCAAGGAGTTGGCCAGCCTCCGTAACGGATCTGTAGGTATGATGAATAGGTGCAGATCAGGCGTGTCTTGGCTTATGCATCTGAGGGCATTAAGATTGCCTTGGTCACAGTTCAGGACAAGGCTCTTTTCCTCTCTCACAGTTATGTAGTACAACCTTGCTAGATGCATCAATGAAGCAGGGGGATGCTGAATGGAAGGGACCTTGGTGAGTCTGTACTCTAACTTTCACTGAAGAGCACTAGATCACACCAGCCATGTTACTGTCTAGCTGGGTCTTAAAAACTCCAAGGCTAGAAGCTCTACAACCTTCTCAGGGTAGCTGGTTCCCATGTTTGTATATCTTTGTTACCAATACAGCATATTTTTGCTATTCATGCTGATATTCTTTGCTATTTCCCATTCTCTGCACACATTTACTTCAGTAG
>NW_009259312.1:1716165-1724589 GCF_000687185.1 Egretta garzetta | reverse complement strand
ATGTGTTTGCTTTGTGCAGATTTTTTGACAGTGTCACTAACAAAGACAGTCCTTTGCCTCCAGCTGTGCAGCAGGGCTCCAACCTCAGCGATGCAAAGAGTGACCATCCAAAAGTGGACATTACTGATTTGATCCGAGAGTCAAATGAAGTATGTGTTCCTGTGGGTATGTTTTCACATCCCATGCAGTGTTATGTTGCATGGGCTACCTTAAAAGTAGTGCAGCTGCTTTGTACAAACTAGAGTAGAAAATATGTCTAGATTGGTAGAAATTGGGCTCTGTATTTTGTTGAGCCTCACCGAAAACCTTATAGGTTGTGGGATAGGTTTGGTTTTGTATTGTTTTGGTTTTCTAAGTGTCTGGAATGTACTTGCTAGGCTCTCCTGAGTGGAGTTCTCTAGGTTTGTCACAGGTCGTGAACTGCCATCCCTCATTTACTTTATTAGTATGTCAACTAAATGACAAAGTACAGCAGAAACAGCCCTTGCATTTACTAATTTGAGACTGATTACTGCACATTGCACATAGAGATAATATTGACATAACAACCCATGCAGGAAAATGCGTTTTCTGTAGTTTATTGTATAGGTTACATGACTCTTTAGAGATATGTTGGATGAGGTAGACCAGTTATGATCTTTTAGCAGTTTCTTTCAATTTGCAAGTTTGATTTCTGTGGTGTCTAGCTTTGCAGCTCTGCACTGGGAAGGAAGTAGGTCTAGCTTCTCCTTCTCCTTTTGTCCTCAGATTTTCATGAGGCATTTCCTTCTTTGGTGTGATTCGTATCAGGGTATTAATTAATCCATTTGTAGATAGGTTTTTGCTCAGCCCACCTGAAAGGCAAACAGAGAAAAGATTTGTTCACATTTTGTTTTTCTGATGGCTGGTTTCTTTTCTCTCTATGATACTTTTTTTTCCTTTTCTTTTCTGTTTATTAGTCATGTGTTTCTAGTGAAAGATCCACAATACATATATTTTGAAAAATGTCCTGGCCTTGACTCAGAAAAGATTAACTAACTGTAATTTGTATAATTTAGGAACTGTCTCTCTTGATTTTTACTGAGAAGAGGGCTTTGCCTTTAGTGGGTGAACCAAGACAAGCATCAAAAATTCAAGTTCTCTTGAAGTGTCTTTATAGCACTGGGCTAATCGCATAAGAAGTCTGGGCTTCTGCTATCAGTATTGTTTCGCAAGAATGTAATACTGAAGAATCATGTTTGTAAAACACTTTAAGATTCTTGTAAGAAGTGTTTGCAAACTATTATGGGTCTTTCTTGCCATAGTGAAATCTCACAGTGAGGATGAATACTTGCAGAATAAAGAACAGAGATGGTAAATAATGAAGCGCTGAAGCTTTCACAGACACGGAATCATTATGGAAAGACAAAGCAAAAGAAACTCCCTTTTGTTTTCCCCTGTCTTTGCAGGCAGGTGACGGGCCCAAAGCAATAGCCTCTGATTTAGTACGGCTTTTAAACATTGATTTGGGCAGATCCTTGAACCTGCATCTCCCCCTTCTGAGTTGACAGCCCTATTGCTAGCCCCATATCCTCATTTCTATCTCATAGCCCCTTTTTTGGTTGCAAGTTTTTATCTTCAGTTGAAATTGAATTTCTTCAATGCTGGTAAGTGTCACAACCCCTGGTTTGAGAACTGCTGATACAAAGTGAGAGTCAATTTCCTGCTTCCCATTTTGACCAGACAGTTAATTTCAACACAATTCTGAAGGGTTTTATTTTCACATCACTGTGGAAATAAAATAAAACAAATTTCGTAATGGGAAGATTGCTGCAATGGAGAGCTGTCATTCGGCAGATAGGTCTAGTTGCAAATCATGAATACGTGAACAGAGATGTTCTTTGTGATGCTGTTGCTTCACTTGGGTGTTCACAAGATAAAAGAGATTAAGTGAAAAGATGCGGAGTTGAATTTTAAAATGATGTTCCATTTCATGCCTTAGGCACAAATGCAAGACTCGTTCTTTGGCAGTCTAATCAGGTATGAAGAAGTCATGTTTAACTAGTGAATGGAAGAATGTGTAACATTTTATCACATCACACTAATTCAGAGTTAGATTATACATCTTGTTTATATTCTTACTGAGGCCATTGCACAATATCAGTGCCCAGAAACCAGATCAGTGAATGAATTATGATTCAGAGATGCAATTTTTCTCTGCTTCCTCTTTGCTCCAAGTCAGAAGTATGCTGGTAGTGGTCTTCTCAGGAACATAGAAATAAAGTTCTGGAAGAGAACTCCGCAGGTCATCCAGTTCAGCTCCCCGTCCAGCATACACCCACATCATCCTTGAAAAATGTCTAAGGTTGTTCAAACTCTTCAACAAAAGAGAATCTGCAAAAACTTTAGCCTATTGTAGGTTTTCTCTGACCTTGTCAGAAAATATCCTAATATCCAGTGTAGTTCCTCTTGGATGCTCCTGAAGTGCTGTTGAGGACAGTCAATTGCAGTTTTCTCTGCAATTCCTTGTTGCTATTAGGTTGTTGTTGTTCATCACTTACCCTTTCGACTCCAATATTTTCTTTTTATAGATTCAACACAACCAGTTCCTCAAAGCTTATGTGCTCAGACCCCTTACGACTGTGTTGCAGTTTTTCATATCTTGTTTAAAGTGCATTGCTGAAAATGGGAACAAGACACACTGCAGAAAACTTCTGAAAGCCCTGTGTAGTTTGGTCATTTATCACTCATTTGTTCTCAAAGTTTGGTATGAGAACCAGTTGTGCACACGGTGCCTGGTGATCGTGGTTAGGCCATGTCTTACTGGTTGCATGTGCTGCTGAAGAGCGCAAAAACCCTTACAGAAGTAAAGATGTATCCTATCCACTGTTTCAGTTCTACACACTAGACTGAGTTGCCTCATATGAAGGAATTAAATTGATTTCACATGATCTTGATAAAGAATGCTGGCATGTTTTGGTTTATCTTACCTAATTAGATTTAAATTGTTTAATAATTTGTTCCAGGATTTCTCTGGGAATTTGTTTCTAGTTTTTGCCTACTATCCCACTTTATAGGTAAATTTATTTATTCTACTCCAATGCTCAGCCACCATCCTTGTCCTTCAGAAATTCCAGAGGTAGCTAGGAACAGTCCAGAAATCACTTCAGCTAATTTCTGAAGTTCACGAGGGTGAACATCAAGCCCTGACAACATACACATCTTAGACTTTGCTACCCTGCAGTAGCCTTCACCATGTGACAGCAGAGTTGGATATAGAGCTGACACTTGGTAAAATCCCTTTCTTTGTCTCCCCACACAGTGAACTACTCCAGTTTCTCCACCACTCTTTGAAACACCCGCCTTCTTAAAAGTGACTGTTTAGGGAGAATGTTAGTGCTCTGATAAATGATTTTTGCTCAGTTTCTGGGATCTTCCTTTGTGTCCATACCTGTATTGTACTTAGCTTCAAGAAAGGCAAAGTATCTGCTTAGATGTGTCTAGCAACAGTTGATTACACGGAACGATGCTTTTCTTCTTAGAGATATGGTGATATTCGATATGAGGATGTTGAGAGCATGCGCTGCAGGAACAGGCTTTATGTGATCCAGATGTTGGAAGCTACGACCAAGCAGAATGTGGTGAGTGACCTGGAAGAGCTAAACCCATCCCTCTGATAAAATTAATTCCCTTTTGGAAGATTCTGAGAAGAGCTACATTTTCCAGGGCCAAATATGTATTTTATACACCGAAATCCCTCTTGTCTGCAGGTTGTCCGTTAACTGAGGTTTGGCCTGTGAGGTTTTCAGTCTGTGAATCACAGCACGACCTTCTGGTCTCGTTACAAGTAACACTACCACAGACAACTTCTAAAGGCTGGCATATGTCTGACACTTTGCATTGATTGGAACAGGCTGACCTGTATTTCTGTCTGCTGCTGTTAAATTATTAACGCATTTCTCTTAGACGCATAGAGCACTGTAAAATGTCCACAGTGCCACAGTAAAACAATCAATCACCCGCATTTTTGCTCTGGGAAGCAATCCCAAATGTGACTGATGAGATTATTGTACTGTGTTCAACAAGGGTTGCCTTTTGTCTGTGGTGCGCGTGGATGTCTGGTAATGCATGCATGGTGTGGTAGCTCTTCAGTGGCCAATGTCATCCCTTCAGCTCAGACTCGTGAACGAAGGTGGTGGTTGCAAGGTGCTTGCTTTGTTTGCCTGTTTTCTTCAGTGTCTCATTTCCAATAACTGATGATAATGCTAGTCTATTTAACAAGCAGTGCTTCTTTCTGTAGTAAATGTGGCTTGTACCAACTGATACTAAATGCTGTTGTTGTGCTAAGATGATAAATGTTGTATTTAATTTTACAAAACGTATATATTGTGAAGATGGAACCTGGTCTCGCAGCTAACTTCGTTTTAAAAATTTGTGAACATTTTTTTTTTTTTCCAATTTAAAAAAATGAGGATTCAGCTTCACTGTTGAGAACTGAACATGCATTTGCCCATTATAAAGGAAGCTATATGTTATGTCATTATAAATAATTGAGTTTTATCTCCTGGGTTTAATAGTGTAGGCTGCATGTACGCAAGTAATGTGACTAGCTTTAAGCTCCCTTTTTTTTGGGGAGAAATTATTTCATTCAGTCTATAATCTTCTGATTGCTTTAAAAAAGAAGGTCTATTCTTAGTTCTAATTGTAACATGCCAAAACCTGGAATATTTAAACAATGTCTCTTAATGTAAGGTTAAGTCTCCCATAGCTTTATTCTACAGGCTTATTCCAAAGAGAGAAGACTCAGTAATTAATTGTCTCTTAATTTTGTTTCAGCTACGTGTTGTGTCCCAGGATGTAAAATTCAGTCCTAGTGATCTTGAAGAGCTTTATGAATTATTCAAGGTAATATGCCATATTCCTCACTTACCAAACATCCATCTTAATGGTGGACTGTGTTATGGGTGTGAAACAGTTTTAACAAATTGAGGTAAAAGCTAGATTCAACATATGTTTTACATGTCAGCTTTAAATCAAATTATATAGTTAACTTCTCACATCTTTCACCCAGAGAGAGTTGTTGTTTCATAAAGTCTTAACTTTTTATCTTTCCTTTGCAGAAGGAGCACTTTCTTTCCTGTTATTGGAATGTAAATAGTCCTGTCTTGCAACATCATGATGCGAGCCTGCCGTATCTTGACCAGTATCGGATCGATTGCCAGCAATTCAGGGTTCTCTGTCATCTCTTGAGCCCCTGGTCACACTGTGCAAACAGAGATTCGCTTGCATTGTGGATGTTCAGACTGATGGATGAGAACTCCGATTGCCTTATAAACTTCAAACAATTTGCCTGTGTTCTTGGTATGAGAACAACACACGTATGCAGCACAGTTCACAAGGGAACTCCATCTTAGGGGTAGTCCTGGAGTGTATCACCTTCCGTACACTATACAAAGAGTCTAAGGAGCCCAGCCTCTTAATTTAGGGTCAAATAGTCTGATTTTTACCATGTGACATTAAATGCAGAGACTGTTTAAATGGCAAGCCAAATGCTCAAAGGGTATTTGTAAGCTTGAGAGTGGGAGCTATGCTATTAAGATGAATGATAAAGGCCTTAAGTTGTAGAACTGTGCTCTCATTTTCTTGTCTGTATTTCACCATGAAATTGCTAATACAAGGTTTTACAAACCAGTAACTTTTCTGAGACATTAATCCCCTGGAGAATAATCTCCTATTTGAGATTAAATTTAAATATGGCTTAACCATCAAAATATCAGAAAATTAGGAAATGGTATGATCTCATTGCCCAGCCTGTTTGGCTGATGATAAATGCTTCCTCATACTAAGCCATCTCATACACAGATGGTGCAAGATGCCCAGTGTCTTGTATCTCTGGGGAACTGAAAGTTTTCTTGACTGTTGTTCCTTGCATCTTGTTTTCAAAGTAGTATTGTTCAGGAAAAAAATTTAAGGGAAAATGCTGAGAAGACATTAGTGCTCTGTTTCTTTGGTGCTGTGGTTTCATTTTACTAAGTCATAGACATTATTAGTGTTCTTTCCTCAGTGTAGGTAAACCCCAGGCTCAGCTGCAGGTGATACTGCTTTTCTTAAGCTTCATCTCTAGTTGTACTCCATGTAAGATAGGACAAGTGTCCAGTTCCAACCTGCCTGGGCTGTATTTGTTTAGGTTAAGAGGGAGTTCCAAAGTTTGGTCCAGCTGAACAAACTGTCTCGCCTCTTTCCTCTAACAGATATCATGTATAATGGAAGTTTCACTGACAAACTCAAGCTTCTTTTTAAGTTGCACATCCCTCCAGGTAAGTGAGAGGCAGTGGCATTTGGGGAGGGCTGTTCCTGGCTTTTATCATCTTTGCGTGTTTTTTTTTTCTTACCTTTACTTTTCCTCCTGTTGTCACCCGTCATGGCTACAGTACAGTCTGATAGCTGTAATACAGATGTGTTTTTCTTCCAGAGTGATATATTCTTTGGGAAGGACTTAATCTGCTCCAACACCATTTCTCTTCATAGGAACTGTTTGTACAAAGCTTTTGCTTTTTATCACTGATTTGGTAATGCTTGGAAGCCCCAGAATCACTTTATTCATTTATTTATTGCAGCTTTTACTGAAGTAGAATCTCTAAGCCCTTCCAAAGGCGGTGATCTTTCGAAGGAAGAACTGATCCACTTCAGCCAACTCAGTGGTAAGCTCTAGAGTGTGAGGCTTTGCCTGCAAAATGTTAGAAGGAATCTATTAATTATTTTGTGGTGAAAAATGGGGAGCTCTCTTCTGAAAGCTAGTGAATCCAGTAAATCATATCACTGTTAACAAGAATCCTCTGTGAAGTTCTTCTGTAGATTGTTACATTTTCATGAAGTAGTATAGAATTTGTGGATAGCTAGTCTGATGATTGAATTCAAAGGCTACGGGTGTTTACATGGAAATAGGGGAGTGTATTTGGTCAGCATTTTTCAGCATAGTAGGCAACCCGTTGCAGTGGTTGTTGAAGTGATGGCCATTTCACTTTTGCATTTAAGTCATGAAGGGATGATATTTCCTACCTCAAGAAATAAAATATCCAAATCCATAATTAATTTGAGGCACATAAGCAAGCATTTCAAAATCCTTTGCTTCCATTTTAACCCAAGTAAGCTGAAAAAAAGTTTTGTAGGGTCCAAATTTACAGAGCTGATAAAATATTCTGATAAAATATTCTGTTTGGAAAGCTGCACGGTTTTACTTCTTTGGAAGACAGACCCTCTTTGGTTTCTAAAAACTACCCAAAAGTACCTTATCTGTAATATATGGGTCCTGTTCGCACCACTGTTCAAGACATGGGCCACGAGCATTATGAGATTATTTGCTTGATACAACTGATTGCCGTTTCTTTTGTGATTTCCAGCCTCATGGCAGCCTCTGTTTTTACAGAATGTATACAAATCTTACCATGTGGTTTCTTCTTGGCCTGATCTGTGTTGAGAACATAGGGGTCACTGAGAGTCTCGCTCCTTAAGGAAGAAATTTTTGATAAAAGGAAATGAACCATTGGTCCACCTTTCTCAAATAAATTTCTCCTCCTTCTTTTTTTCCTCCTAAACTGTAGTTTCATCTGTTGGGGATAGTCTTGAAAGTGATTCTTTGAAGAGCAGCCCAGAAAAAGGTAAAGAAAGCTGGAGACACATTTGGTAACTGTGTTTGGGGGAGCAGAGCCAGGGAAGCATGTGGTGACAAAGTGTACTGAGTAACATCGTCTCTAGCGTAGTGCTGACATATAGTCCTGGGGGGCAAGAGGGTAATGTAAACTCTGATCCTGTTTAGTCCTTGTCCCCACCACTCTGTTGAGAGGGATTGACATTGAGGATGCCAATTCTTTTGTTCTCATTTGTTCATCATCCCTCATGGGAAGCTCTTAGTTCTTGTTTTTTCACTTTATTTTTCCTTTTTTTTGTCAAGTAGGAAAGGGGAAGGTTGATATTCAGGCATATCTGAAGCAATGGCAAGATGAACTTATTAAAAAAGAAGAAAACATTAAGGATTTGCCAAGAATGAATCAGGTAAACCGAGTCTTATTTAAGTCTGGTTTTGGCTGCTGTTTATCCCTTAAGTCCTATTAGTAGTTTCCTGAAGGATTTGTAGCATCCCTTAAATTTCAGACTTTCACTAATCATTAGGCTGTGGGGTTTTTTTAACTGCAGAAAGCTTACAAAGAGAGGGACTTTCAGACACACTTAAGTTTATCAGGGCTGGTCCATGCCCATGTTGTTGTTAGAACAGTTGTTGTATCAGGTGCATACAGCAGCAGGCACTGGAGTGAGATCGCAGTGTGTAGTGGGACAGGACAGTTGTGCTGCTGTTCTCTGAAGAGTCTCCTCTGTATCTCTCTGTAGTCTCAGTTCATCCAGTTCTCAAAAACTCTGTACAATCTGTTCCATGGGGATCCCGAGGAGGAACTGCTATATCGGGCTATA
>NW_009259312.1:1709539-1716111 GCF_000687185.1 Egretta garzetta | reverse complement strand
GCAGCACCGGCCAAAAGTCCAGTGGCTGTTGCAGAGGTGCCTGCTGAAATGCCCAGAAAAGGGCGGGAGGAAAGCAGCTCTGAGCAGACTGGAGGGAGTACAGCACGGAGTCTGAGAGGGAGCCATGAATGGTCCTTTGCCTTTGAACAGATTCTGGCGTCCTTATTAAATGAGCCAGCCTTCGTGAGATTTTTTGAGAAACCTCATGACATAAAAGTTAAAATAGAGAGTGCTAAAAATTTACAACTTAAAGCAAGAACCAGGGTGTAATTTTCTTTACCTTTGACTCTGAATTAACCACATAAACCGCTTACAAATGAAGGTTGTTACTATAGAAATTGAGTCTGGTGTTTACATAGGGAATGGAGTTTGAAGAGTTAGCTTTAAATATCAGATTACTGGTATGTAATGTAAATAAAAATAGTTTGAAGCACAATCACTTTCTTGCATTGTCCATAAGTTTCACTCCAAAAAAAGGACTGAATAATAAACTGTCTTTACCATGTTATTAAAATATGCAACATTGCTTGGAAATACTGGATGTGACCTACTGCAAACCTATCCGAATGACAGCTGTTACAGTGTGTGCTCTCCAGGCTCATTTCTATTCCTGTCATAAAAGGAATGACTTCCAGCCATTTTCACTTCAAAGGTGTATCAACAGCTTAGAGGTTGTCTTCCAGGTTAGTTTAATTAGTTATTTCCAAATTTGCATGTGGACTGGGATCAAAGCAGGGTGAAGACTAAGAATAGAGGCTATGGTAGGCACAAGAGCGTGAGGTTAGAGAAGAAAGTTACCCTGCTCTCAGTTCCTCTGCTTTGGTGTTACCAATGGTTCTGGACTCTTGCAGATTCCAGCTCTTCATCGGTAGTTTGCAGACTGCATTCTCCCAGCCCACATCTCTCCTGCTTTTCTAGCTCAGCCTATACATGAGCTCTTTTTCCCTTTTTCATACCGATCCTCCTACAATGCAGGTGAAGAGGATGGAAGCTTGTTTGGTCATCTGGGCTGCAAAGGGATGCAAATACTGGTATAGATTATTGAAATCGAGGGAAAGCAGTTGCGTCAATCTGTCTGCCCACATGGTGGTTGTCATTCCTTTTGCAAGAGGAGCCATTGTTGCTTTCTTAGGAGCTTGTTGATGAAATGTAGTGTTTGGAAAGCCCCAGCGCAGGCCATCTTTAGCTGCTTCATAGCTGGCTGAATGCTGACTGTTGAACTGCTACGGACAGATCGCAGTTGCTGCTTTGCCTCCTCTGAGTCCACACCTCAAGCTAGTAATTAGTCTGTCTTTCCTATAGCTCTCTGGATTATTGCTGCTGTAATATTTTCTGTCTGCCAGGATTCATGGCAACAAGAAAATCCTCTGGAATCTGACTTGAAATTTTTGATGTATAAAAAATCATATTAATAAAGATCCTGTGGAGGCAAGCTCTGCCAGCGTTAATGCTGACAAATGCTGACCTTGAACCTTCGGTAGCTGGTGGGTAGCTGGTGCTAGAATGGGTTTAGGGAAAGAGGGGAAGAGCCTGTATTTTAACACCACCACCACCACAAGTGAACTGGGACTCTGCTAAGCTAGTTAAAAATGGCTGTTTCTAAAGCCTGTATGGCAATCTTTCTCTGCAGAGCAGCATTATTTTTATACTGTGCATGGTTTTTTGTAAAGAAGCAGAACAGGGATGGTATCCTTCACTGAGGCTTTTCTTGCAATACTAATATGAATGAAG
Source organism: Egretta garzetta (assembly GCF_000687185.1). Taxonomy (NCBI): domain Eukaryota; kingdom Metazoa; phylum Chordata; class Aves; order Pelecaniformes; family Ardeidae; genus Egretta; species Egretta garzetta. Next base: position 1,714,380 of record NW_009259312.1, on the reverse strand, counting down.
AATAAAATTAAATTCTGACTTGTGTTACAAGCACTTGGTGAAATACCGTTATTGCAATTGGTGTTAAAGTTCCCATGCTGCTTCTAAAGAATACAGTTTCGATTAGGAGCAGTGAAGTTACGAAGTATTTCTTCTACTCTCCCCCGTACTCTCAGGTATTAATGTAAAATAAAGTTTTACTGAGTGAACAGTAACTCCAAAAGCTATATCATATATGTGAGAAATGAGGAAGCTTTTTTTCAGAAGCCTTCACAAAGTAATTGCACTTTATACAATATAATGCTGATTTGTATTTTTATGCATAAAGTATAAAAACTGATTTATCCATTCATATGGATATGTTCCTGAGGCAAAGTAGGGCAACACTGTGTTACTTTCAAAATGTGTTTACTCGCTGATTTCCTATGTTGTTTTAGAAATAAAAAGCAGATGATATTGTTGTTCTAGTCCAGGATGTACTCAGATAAGGTTTGCTCAGTGAGTAATTTTTCTGCAAATAGCCATGCCGAAATTAATGGAGCCCCGTGAAAACAGATGCAGGTGCCCAACTGAAAAGCTTTTGTAGGTTTATGACGGATATTGTTCATTTCAAGGAGGAGTCACAGCCATGAACTATTTGCCAAGCAAGGTAGCAGAGAGAGATGGAAGTCTTAAAACTCAATGACATTTTTTGGTTGAGAGTCAAGATCTGAAGGAACCTGCAGAATACTTCGTGGCATTAATTGGTTTGGTTATGCAAAACTGAGCACCTTTTCTATCAGTGTCAATCCGAGAGACTGTAGAGCCGTTACCAATTATGCAGTAGCTCTTGTCGGCTATCATATCTATGTATAAAGAGAGATTACCAGCATATATATATATACACACGTACATATATAAAAACAATAGATTTAAGGTGAGAAGTTAGGATATCCAGGGGAACACTTAACTTTTATTAACTGGGTGGGGTTTCTGTTCAATTTGTCTGTATTTTTTCCCCAAAAGGGGAAATCTTTAAATTGCTCTCATAATACAGCTGCAGTTGATCCAGCAAGACTGGTCAGAGTGGCCAGGTACCCAGCCTCCGCGGGCCGGAGGGTGGAGCAAGGTCGCTCCCAGTGGGCTGGTGGCCCTTGGGCACCTGCCTACCTGCCAGGTTCTTCCTTCTGGAGCCTGTGGATCATGGGCTGATCCTTTGGGGAGATCTAGATGCAGCAAGGGTTTCCAAGGAGCCCAGAAGTATGTTTGCTGGGCTGCTTCCATGGCGTGCCATGGCATTGAACGGACACTTAGGCTTTGCTTGTGCCAGTGTAACTCTGGAGTTAGTGTCTGGCTCCTTCCCTCCCCTTTCCTACTGGCCAACAAATGTATGCGGGCTTAGTTGAGACTGGGGGGTTAAAGCAATGGGAGCTTGTTCCCACTTTTCAGCCCCAAAGCACGATGCCTTGACTTTAAAGCCCTGCATCGGGAGGGACAGAGATTCCCATGCAATACAGCCTTTTGGCCATCTGAAGTTTTTAGTGATCTAAAGATGAACTCAGCTTGACATCACATTGCATGAGGACACGGCGGGCGTGCACACTTCTGCTGCAGGAGGTCAGCTGCCGCATGTGGCTGGGAGCGAAGCAGAAGTGCGAGCAAGGAGTTTGGTGGTTGCAGAGAGTCTGACCCAGAGTTACTCAGCAGCTTCCCAAGGTGGGGGACTTTCCATCCAAATTATAACTTGGAAGTTTTTAGAAGTGTTTTTGAACTTTGAAGGGTTCATTCACCAATAGGAAGCAGTGCGGTTAAGTGAGCACTGATGCGTCATTTCACATATCCGTGTAACTTTTTTTTGTTCTATAACAGTTTTCATGAAGTTATCTGCCTTTTTAATTTTTTGGTTCAGTCAAAGGAAATAAATGAATGTGCATCATTCCGCAAACAATAGACAGTTGTAGGCGGGATATATAGATTGCTAAAAACTAAGGATGCTGTTTATACAGTTTTAAAATTGCACTACCTGCTGCAGTGTCACCGGTGTGACTCGGCACCTATGCCATGGTTATTTACCCTGAAACATTCCCAGTGGCTGCCCATGGACGCCGCGCAGGCCTTTCTAGCGGCTGGGCCATTCTTACCGTTGCTATGCACATAGGATCATAGAACGTTTTGGGTTGGAAGGGACCTTTAGAGGTCATCTGGCCCAACCCCCCTGCAGTGAGCAGGGACATCTTGCAGGGACATAAGATGCCTTTTGTGATCGCTGGCCCGCAGAGCCACGGGGTTCCCTTGGGCTCGCGCTGCAGAGCGTGGTGCTTGGGAGCCTGGCGCCTTCCCCGCGCGCCGGGTGAACGGGAGGAGCGAGGAGCCGCTGCTTGACCTCCGCCTGCGCCGGCTTCGGGGCCCGAGCGTGCGAGGTGAGGGAATAGTTCAACTAATAGGAGCCCTTTCCACCACGGGGGAGAACTGCTTCTAATTCAACCGGTAGCATTTCCCGCTGCCATGCGATGCCGAAAAAGCACTCTGTGTTTCCATCCATTCCTAAAAGAAGCCACTTGCTCATCACTCTAATGGCTAGATAACGACGTGTTTTTAGAAGAGTTTGCTACCGTACTAAGAAATATCTGTATGTTGACTTTATTAGATGTTTCTCATCCTGTTGTACCAGACAAGGTTCTTGATTGCGATTGCGGTTGTTATCTGGACTAAAACAAAAAGAAATACTCCAATTTGCTTCCAGACAAATAGGCTATTTTGTCTTTTTCACTTTACCAAGAAGGCAGCACATGTTTGTGTTGGCAGGTTGGCTTTTTGTACATTGTATTGTATGCAGAAGTCCTGTAAGACAAATGGGGTGTTAAATAAAAATTTGTTTCACTTAAAAAAACACATCTGTGTTTGAAGCACTGTTGTTTCTCATGATGGACTGTTTCAGAAGTTCCTTCGAGAGCATCGGTGATGTTAAAGCCACGTTTAGTCAGTGCTTTCCAAAGCAAGGGCCAAGCCAAGAACTGTGCTAGGACAGCAGCCTCCCCAGAAGTGGAAGAAAAATGAAGAGGAGACCCAGATTTTGAAGCCTGGGACCAGTTTAGCCTTGCAATACAGCCTGAGCTTGCTTCAGTGCCCAGATGGCAGGCAAGTTAGCCCAGGAAGAGCACTGTGACTTGGTTACTTGCATCCGCATTAAAACATTTAAGTGAAAGCTGGAGGGGGACTTTTTACAAGGGCATGTAGTGACAGGACAAGGGGTAATGGCTTTAAATGGAAAGAGGGGAGATTGAGATGAGATATAAGGGAGACATTCTTCAGTGTGAGGGTGGTGAGGCACTGGAACAGGTTGTCCAGAGCAGCTGTGGATGCCCCATCCCTGGAAGTGTTCAAGACCAGGTTGGATGGGGCTTTGAGCAACCTGGTCTGGTGGAAGGTGTCCCTGCCTGTGGCAGGGGGGGATCTTCAAGGTCCCTTCCAACCCAAACCATTCTGTGATTTACAGTGTGCAGATGTGTCTGCACTGATTCTGATGCCTTGTCCTTTCCAATTTATGTGTTGCCCCTATTGCTCCTGGAACTGGTCATGGAAATCCCAGTCTCCATCTTGGGCCCCATCCCTTCAGCTGTGTACACACACATGCATGCGACGGCTGCTGCTCCTGGGCCTCCTGGAGAGCAAGGAGCAGGTTCTGATCCCAATGGACCCATACCACCCAGGGAATAACAGCAGCACATATTCTGTACGAGGTCTTACAAGTATCATTTTATTTATTATTTTTTTTTTTTTTTAAAATACTATGTACAATCTGTTTAAAGCTTGTCAAAATGCACGGGTTCCCATTCAATGGACAAGAATAAAATCTTTACTGTTCATCTTCATAAGACACTTCCTTTTTCCCATTACAAAATACTTTTAAGAATAGTAACATTTATAAATGTATCTATATTCAACATCATATAAAATAAACCAAGATTTATACTCAATTCTAAGATTTTTTCTTTTCTTTTTTTTTTTTTTTACATGGAGTATATACAATATATACAGTAACTTTTCACTGTGTTTGTCAAACCAGCCTGATTTTACCCACCAGGCTTTAGCTTATATGTACAAATATGCTAAAAGTGCAAGACTTTATTAATTAAAGCTGCCTGTGTTTTCAGAGGTCTGGAATTGTGTGGCCTATTGTATGTTTTTATATATAGATATACACGTACATACATATATATGTATATTAAAAATACATATATCTGCATATCTATCTATATAGAGAGATATAGTATACAGGTGCTTGTGTACTAGAAAGCCTCAGAACATTAATGACTAACGGGTCGACACCAACACTGGAGCCCAACCCCGACGCAGGCGGCACCAGTCCCGTTCCTACCCTCTGCTCGTCACCAAGAAGTCACGCTTGTGCCTCCCTGTAAGCACCCAGGAGCGTGTGAACCAAACCCACCAGCAACCCTCAATTCCAAGTGGGTCCCAAAAAAAACACAGGTCACAGCTAACACCGAGGTAAACAAATACAAATCAACCTGAATAAAGAGATTTAGTTAGTTATATATATATTTTTGAGAGTGAGTGACAACATAAGGCAAAAATCCCATGGCCCTGACTCGGCCTCCCCCCAGCCTGGAAGCAGACTGAGCGAGGACCAAGCAAGCCCCGAAAAAGGGACGGAGGGATTTTAGTCCTTTGGAGCACGTCTGGGGAACACGGCTCTACCCGTGCGGCAGTGCCTGGGCCCACGCAGCCACCCGCCAGCGGCTGGGGTGCACCTTGGGAACAAAGGGCTGGGGTGGGGGAACGTGATAAAGTGCGTTTTAGGTCTCTCGTTTCAGCAAGGCCAATGTAAACATCCCTGCCAGCCTCCTGCGCTCCCCGCTGCG
>NW_009259312.1:1705112-1709110 GCF_000687185.1 Egretta garzetta | reverse complement strand
GGAGGGGGAGACCCTAAAAGTAAGAGTGCTTTAAAAAAAATTTTTTTTTTTTTTTTAAAATTACTTCCTACCTCAAAGGCTCCCTGCTGGCCCTTGCTGTGGGCCCTCAGGTGATACTGAAGCACAAACCGCCCAGGGCAGGGAAGACCCCGTGCTCTCCCTGGGACCTGGGCCCTAGGAGCCAAGGGCTGGGGAGGGGGCTGTTACTATTTCAGCTCCAGACTGTACCACACCGGCAGGGGCCCCACGTCCCATGGCCAGAAGTGAGGTGGCCTCGGCCCAGGGCTCTGCTGTAGCCATGGTTGCTTGTAGGGGTTTGAAACAGGGGGGTCCAGATTGGGCTGTGCCCAAGAGCAGCTGCTCGGCCACCCCGGTACCTGGGGGCTGCATGTGCTGGCTGGGCTGGATCCCGGCCAGGGACAGCACTCACAAGGCACTGGCCCCCCCAGTGTAACCCCAGGGGTAAGGGCTGCCAGGCACCTCCTCGGTTCCATGCTACGGCCCACTGTGCTCCCCAAAACGCTGCTCCCGGCCAGGAAGCAGCACCTCCCCTCCGCCTGCTCTGCAACCCGCAATCCGTCACCACTGGCATCCCTGGGATATGCACCCCAACGCCCCAGCCAACGCCAACCCATGCTTTTGCCCGGCTGCCACGCTCACACCCTGCTCCTCCCGCCGCCACTCCGGGCAGTGCAGCACATCAACACCCTGTCCCTCACCCAGGAAAAGCCCGGCGGCTGGAAAACAGCCCCCTGTGCAACGGGGCCGGGGCACGGCCGGGGCAGGGGGGGAGTCACGCTGCACCCCGCCAGGCCGCAGGAAGGCTGCAGCTGAAACCGGGGCTGGGGCAGGTCTTTCACTTTCCTGTTTCATTCCTGAGCATTCCGGGAAATTTGGGCTAGCACAACCTATTTTGGTCAGGTTTTTCTGCCCGCCCCCCCGTGCTACCAAGCTCACAGGCTCACGCCTGGCGCCAAAGCTAACGAAATCCTCCTGGCCCCAAAGCTAACGAAATCCTCCCAGTGCTCAGAAATTGTGTGTGGCTGGTGGGAGAAAGCGAGCTAGCTACAGGTACAGCTGTATCTACAGCATTAGATGGCTCTAGCTCTATGTACCATTAGCTATACCTAATTTTTTTTGCATGCCAACTTTCCCAATTCCCCCCATTTTCTTGACACACAGGGCTGCTTGGGGTTGCTCGTGCTAAAGGCCGCTCCATCTGCAAGCAACAGCGTCCAGCTGCTGTGGTGGTGCAAAGAGCCAAGAAAGTGGCTTGCACAAGGAAAAAAGCGAACAAATGCAAAAAAAAAAGTGCGCCTTGCTTGGATTCGACAGAGGTTACAGACTAACCTGTCCCTAAACCTTGGTCTGACTGCCAGATGGAGCTTTGCTGCTAGATGGACCTGGCCCTAACTAATCATTTGCTTGCAAAGCTCATAGTAATGGCCTAACCCATCCCCTTCATTTGGGCTCTAACAGTGCCCAGTTAGTACTCAGCTACTAATGCCTCAGAACTGTACATTTTCATTTTTCCTTTGGAAAGACATAAACAGTAGGGACACTTAATTATACACCCACTGAGGAATAAACTGGTTGGTTTTTTTTTCAATTCATAAATATAAACTTATAGTTAAAAAGTGACAATTTACAAAAATACAATTTATTGCTGACCCTACGGGCTTGTAACTTCGCTTGTGTCGTTGTGATCGTACGCTTCAGGTTCGCCAAATTGAAACACGACCCAGCAAAACCACAAAGTTTGCTGTCATATGCTGTTCTATGCTTGCCTCTTCGTTTTCCTGTATAGAAACATATACAACTACATCACTTGAAACAAAAACCACCAAAAAAAGAACGCTTAAGAATTCTTTGTCTGTAACCTGAAAAATATTTGGCTACAGGGAGTAAAAACCATATAAATTTATCTGCACTCGTTAACCAAAATAAAACGTGACAAATATCGTACTAGCTGCGATGTGAGCTGGTATAACAACAGTAAGAAATTCAGGCAAAAGTGGTGTTATGTAAAGTAGCAGCATTATCCAATCTCCTGGAAAACAAAAAATTGCAGGACTGAGGTATAGAAAAAAGGAAAAAAAAAATCCACAATGGACCTACTACAGCGAAACGAATTATGTACATGGTAATCCAACGGCGTCCTGCGGACCAGCACAGTCTGGGTATGTGCGCCGAACACTGGGCTTAAATTCACAGTGACTTTCAGCGTTGAAGTCCTGAATGGAAAAGGGTTTTCTCTGTTGCAAAGCAATCTTCGTGGCAACCTGATAAATAACCTCCCTGCAGCCAGAAAGCCATCGCCTTCCAGTTGTACCGCTGTGCTGGGCACATATGGCTGCCGGAGCAGCATCACGGAACGGCTGCGTGGAAATCCTGATGGACAAGGCAGCCCCGGAGCCGTCCTTCCCCAGGGGGGACCGTCCCTCCAGCCACCGCCTTCCCCAGGGGGCCCGACCTCACCCGTCCCGTGCTCTGACGGCGTCATCCTCCCCTCCGCGTGCGTCCGGGGCACTGAGCGGCTGCAGCCAAGGTGGTCCCTGCCTCCCAACCCCGGCGTTCAGGGCAGCTGCATCTCAGGCAGGTCGGGCAGGTTGCAGGCCTGGCCCTGCGTGTGGCGGCTCTGCTGCTGCGAGTGGAGGAAGTAGCTCAGGGGGTTCTGCTGTGGGGTGGGGGTGGGCTGGAAAATGCGCTGTGCTGGACCCCCAGGCACCGGCTCAGGACCTTGCATCTGTTGGGAGACACGAATCCAACAAGTCAGACCTGTGCTATTGCCCATCCGCTCCCTCTTTTGATCTGCATCGGAGACTAAGGCTTGTACCCAGTACCATGTCCTAAAGGTAACTTCTACCCATCGAGGGTACAAGCTGTGGACAAGTGGCTCGGGATGCTGGTGCAGCCAGACAATGCCTGGAGAGTACGGGGGGAAGCAGGACCCATCTGTCCTACCAGACCCATGGGATGCCCAACAGGAATGGGCTTCAAAAGCTTCTTGGCAAAATCCGCAGGACGTGCAACTTTCATCTTCCATGGGAAGGATCTTCAGGCAACCACGTAAGAGGTTGTAGGGTGACCTTGTCCATGTACCAACCCGTGGATGGTACCCCAAAGACCTGGACTTGCTGGTTCACCCCCCCATTAAAGGCACTGTGGCACCAAAGCCTGGTTTTCTGTTGCCCTGGAGCTATTTATCTCCCCCAGCATCATCATTCCATATTGCTAGTCCTCGGGACCTCAGCGCACCCGGTGAGCACACGTACCCGAAGTGGGGACGGCTCATGTCCACATTTGCTGACAAGGATTCATTTCTTTCTCTAAATCCAGTCCTGCTGCATGGCTACTTTCAGCTGTACCTACTCCTCCTGCTTCGTTTTCTACCATCTTTGCCTGGAGGACTGTAACTTACCTCTGCCAACCGGCAAGTCTTGGAGAGCGTATTACTAATTAATTATTAGTTTCAACAACCCCTCCCCTTGGCAGTGTCATTGGTTTGGCGTGCGCTGATGAATCTATGCTTTGAAAAACCAAAATCACCTTCTCCAGAGATTTGTGTTGTGAAACACCCATTTATTAAAAGAAAGCAGTGACGGCAGCTGATAAAATGCCTTGCTACGTGGAGACATTAACAGCAGGAGGGATGTTTTCAAACAAGCTTATCTCTTATGTTTCATATCTGCTGCAAGATTCCCACCAGAGCTCCTCTGGATGACAAGCTGTGTTTGAAAAACTGGGTATTTCTTCTGGATGCTAAGTAATAACTGAAGATATGGCCTTGAACGGGCGCAGAGCCAGCCTGGGGAGGCTGAGCACTTGGGTATGTGCAGATACAACGGGCATGGAGGACGTGCAAGTGCACTAACCAGGTTTGATTAGACAGGTTAAGCCCCATTTCTTCAAAAAAACCCCAACCCGACCCCAAAGCCATCCCTGTGTATCCTCACCAACCTGTTCCAGCTCCATTACCTGAAGGTAGAGACGGTGCT
>NW_009259312.1:1698685-1705089 GCF_000687185.1 Egretta garzetta | reverse complement strand
GGTGGAGATGAACCGGTGTGTTTGCCTGGTGGGACGTGAAGCTGGTGTGTGGGATCATCAGTGACGGGGAGAAAACGGGCGATGGGGCTGCAGGTCGGACAGTGCTACAGGTAACCGGTTGCATCTGTATTGGGGGAGGCAAGATCTGCTGCTCTGCAACGAATCTGCCACGAGGAGGAGAATAAGGTGTGAGAACCCAAACCCAGACCCACCACCGGAGCAGGCCCTGGGGAGCCCAGGAACCAGACTGGAGCAGGGTCTGTCCAACCCTGCAGAGCCTGGTGAAAGCAGGCCCCAGGTTTCCCCCTCCCCATCAAGCATGGACTGGAACTGCAGAGGGTTTATTAATTAAGGTTTTTAAGGCTGTATATCTCCTCCATGACTTGATTAGGCATTTTAAGCTTTGCAAAAGTCAGAAAACAGTTAAAAAATATTTTTGCAAAGCATTTTAGTTATCATGAAGTTCTTTGTAATTAAAAAATGTTCTCATTGCTTTTTCTCCTAACCAGCTGAGCTTTTGTTTCCTTTAAGACTGAGACTGTGTTTGCGTGATCACGTGCAAGTTTTTCAAAGTGATTTTCAGCGCCATGAAGTGCCCTGCTAAAAGCCTGCATGAAAAGAAGGGTCAGCACAGACTCACTTTCCTTGCTGCCTGCTGGCACTGCTCTGCGTGGACTGGCCACTGCCGTTGGCGGCGGGCATCATGGCTTGGATAGACTGATCCAACAGCATCCTGCGGTGGAGGAAGAACAGGGGATGGTCAGGGAAGGGAGAGGTCCAAACTCCCCAGGAACAAATCCCTGAAAATCCTCCCTGAAAGCATACAAACCATCACCCTGAACAAAGCTGATGAAATAGGGTGCTTATTATTATCGCTTTGTCTAATGCGCTCGCAGAGGTGAGCTGAAACTTGCTAAATCTTTCATGTAAGAAATACATTTTATAGATGGTGAGACCTCTAGGGTTTATCTTGTTTCCTTACACAACATTTTGAAATAGCTGGATCCTGGAGGCAGTGTCTGCAGGTACCTCCCTGAAAGGTGGCTGAATAATTTGGGGCAGTTGTATATGTTTTATGCAACATTTCCAGCGTTGTATAAAAGAAAAATGGCTTTGCCATGGTACTTGTCCTGGCTGGAGAAAAGACGGGAGCTTCAGATCAAGCAGGCACAGGTTTGGGAAAGGCTGTCCCTGCTAGTTTTTCCTGTTCAGTCCCTCTGACAGCAGCAGATGTCCAAAGGTTACTGAGCTACACGGACAATTTATGGAAATTTATGGAAATATGGAGAGAAAAGGCTCTCAGGCCCCTGAGGGTACGGCATGGTGTGCCCAGCACCCTGCTTGCATGCACACCTGGCTCACCACTAACTCAGATCTCTGCAGGAGGGAACATCCCTACGCCCCTGCAGTGGCACCCAGAGACTGTCACCTCCCTGAGCCCGGGTGTGCCTGCCCTCCCCGCCGCCCAGGTATTGCTATTTTCTGTCACCGCCATCCCAGCAGGGCTGCATTTGTACCTGAGGTTCCTGTCCTGGCTGTAGTCGGGCTGCGGTTGCCTTTCGCTGCCGTCGGTCGGCATCTGTGCAGCCACTGTAATGGGATGCGGCTGCGAAAACACCGTGGGGTTGTTGTAGAGGGGCACTGAAATGCTCGTCGGCCCTGGCAGACAGGTTTGCTGGGCTTGGTTTCCCCTCATTAGGTGCTGCTGCTGCTGCTGTACCTGAAATGAAGACATAGATACCCAGGTAAGTTTTTAAAGCTCCCTAACAGAAGGCTAAAATAACTGGTTCTAGTATGCAGATGGGAAAAGCAGAAGGAACAGTAGGATGTTCTCCCTGAACACAGCAGCAGGAACAGCGTATCTATTCAGGACATCCAACCTGTTTGCATTTATTGCCCCAGTGGCTGGAGCAGATGATCTCTGGGGAAACCAGAGTACAAGGGTAAGGGCATGCAAGGCTCAAGGGAGAAAAGACCAGCTTAAGAGGGGAGGAGGACTGCAAATCTGAAGTGGATTTAGGTCTAGCAATGACAAACTTGTTTTTCAAAGCTGTCTTCCAAGACTTCTCAGGCAGAAGAAAATTAATCTTTAAAAATTATGCCTACTTCCCCATGTTACAAAGGCACAACTCTCACTGGCTACGAATGAGCCTCATGTTGCAATCGTGTTGCAATCTCAAGCAGAAACAAATGAGAGTCCAAACCTCCCACTCAGTTCCTCTCCGGTCACCAGGACGGCTCCAGCAGTCCCCAGGGTTTCGTGCTTTTAGGCTACCTGGCTTTTATTTTTACAGCTGAACGACACCATTCACAACTGGCTCTCGACTTTCATAATGCCAGCTACAGAGCAGAGGAGATGTGCAGGACCACGGGGAGGGGGGAGACAAGTATTTAAAAAGCCGGGAAGGGGGACGATGAAGACAACGAAGCAGCCAGCAACCTGGGCGGCCGTGCCGCAGGGGTCCCTGAGGCATTGTCGCGGTGACAGCAGGTGGGTGCCACAGTAGTGCTTCATCCCCACGAGGCCTTGCTGTTGTGACTTCTTGGCCGTGCTCTGCCTGGGCGTCCCTGGCGGCGGCCTCCTGGGGCTTGGGTGCTGCACGTTGTTAAAGACGATGGGGATCGGCTGCTGCATCAGCATCTTTAAATAAAAGAGGCACATGAGTTGTCACAGCTCGTGTGTGGGGGGGTACTGCCTGGGAGATACCAGCTCCGGCTCCCAGGCTGTCTCTATCAACATATACAGCACTGCAGCAGCAACATCTCTAAATCCAGGGGCAAAGTGAATCATGAATAATAGAAAATCAAATGTTAGCTTGTGCCCAAATATTTATTCAGAGCCACGACCGTTCCAGCTCCATTATAGCCACTGCATTTTGCAGGAATGGCACTGGGGATCCAGCAGCACTAACCAGCCACCAACCCGCCAGGCTTTTTGTGCAGGGGCACTTCGGATTAGCTTGGGATTGTTTTTTAATAAATCATGAAAATTAATGATTCAGTACCTAAGCAGATACTGATGACGCTCATCTTTTGGGAGACATGACTCCCACATCTGCGACCAAACTCCCAATTTATCCAGAGCTCATTTCTAAATGCCTTTGCCACTAACGATTTTGTTACCGATCTGCGTGCTCAAAGGCAAAGCAAATAGTTTGTGGGTTTGGGAACCCCAGGGGCAGTGGGTACCTGCAGGTTGGAGTCCTGCACTAGCTGGAGCTGCTCCTTGATGACATGGAGCTCCTCTTGCTGCGTCTTGATGTCAGCTTGCAGTATGCGTGTCCTCTCCTCCAGCTGCTCTTTCAGCTGGTGCATCATCCCCAGCTGGGTCGGGAAGTGGTACACCGGCTGTGGAAAACAGAACAAGGTCATGGGGTTGGACCAGCTCTGCTACTCACATTCGTAGTGATGCTGGCTTCAGAAAAACAACTGCTATTCAGCTTTTGCCACAGAAAATACGATGCTGACAAAAGATGGCAATTGTGTATTTAACCCCAGCACCGCTGTACTTCCAGAGCAGCACCACTGGCTCATACTCAGTGCCTCACTCCAGATCTTGGTCTGTTCAATTTCTGCACATACGTAGTGTCCATGCACGGGGCTGCCCTGTCCCTTCAGTCTGACACCCTGCTGATTTCGGGCCACTTGTGAGTGGGGGCAGATCGTGCATGCTAACCCTTGGCTTTCCGCTATGCTGCTCATTATATTTGCCAAATTCCAGCCCCAGGTTACGTTGCAATCCCACCCTGGGACCACCCTTCACACCCATGTTGGCCATCTTCAATCCCTGTATTTTAGTCCAAATGTTTGCTACACTGACCTCAAAGCTCTGAAAACAGGCCTCATAGTTATGGTTTATGACTCCCACATTCTTATTGTGTGTTTTTTTAAATTTTTCTGGCCTAACTCAAACCTTCCATGACATCCCTGTCCTCTACCAGGGCAATAAAACTCTTCAGCACCATATCAGCCTGCAGTCAGTTGCTAGCAATTCAGAGACGAGCCTTCAGCCGCCCCAATGGTTTTGACAAGTGTAAACCTTCTTCTAAGCTATTGCCTTGGGAATCCTACCTGCTGTCTCCTCGCTGAAATAAGCAGTTGCAATACTTCGGTTGCGGGTAAATCTCAGTAACGGCAACAGAAAGGGCACCGAAACCTTGCCCCCACACCGGGACCAGCCAGCAAGGAGGTAAGAGCAGTGAACGGGAGCCATGGAGTCTGCCCCGCTGACTGGCCATACCAGCGCGTTTAACAAAAATCAATGACGTACCATCACAGCGTGCTGGGAGGGGAATGCCGGCTGAGCCACGGGGTGCTGAGGGAGGTGTTCACCAGGGCCTTGAGGAGCTGCTATGGCCTGGGAATGAAAAGTTTGCCTTACTGTAGGTCCATAGCACCTCTAGTGCAGAGTTGGTGCAATACCAGCTCAAACGGGTGATGGACAAGTGCTGGGAATTAGACAACCCCACGGGGAGATCTGAGGATGAGTTTGAAGGGGGGATTTAAGCTCCTGCATGCCTCCTGCACATTGCAAATCCTCAGTGTCAGCATCTGTTTTTGGACAAAGGCCATTTCACGTGTATAAACCCCAAGAAAAGCAGGCTCACAGTGTGAGAAGGTGTTTGGCCTAGAGGAGCAAACTGAACCCTGAAAGGAGGCAGCAGAGGAGCCTCTAGCAGCTCTCCACCAGCTCTGCTGGCCACCAGCATTCCCCACAGCCCCAGGAAACCCCATGCTCAGGCCCTGCACACTCAGAGGTGGGGATCCAGCCTCTCTGAGGGCGAGCCCAAGGTTTGGCAAGCTCATTTCTTTGCATCAGAAAAAGGCATCAGAAAGGCTCTTGCTCACAGGAACCACCAACCTGAGCGCTTCCCGCCGGTGCCAGCCGTAGGGCTGCCTTCTCTGCCTGCCCCCCTGGCACCGATGGCCGGGTGGGCGTGCTGGTGTCCGTGTGTCGTGTGGACGACGTGGCTGGAAAAAGAGATGGTTTACTGTGATATGGCAGACCCGTGCCTGGGTACCCTGGCTAAGCCACGCACACAGATGAGCAGCGACCCAAACGCTGCCAAACCGGGTCCCCAAACTGCCTCTCCATGATCCCTCCCGCTCTCCGCTTGACTCGTGGGGTTCCCTTCTGATGCTAAAGCCCCATTTTCAGCCTTCCCTTCATGGGTGTCTCTAGCTTTCCCACTCTCATCCTGGTAAGTACTTAAAGAAAAGCCCCTGAGTCAGCTCCTGCCCCTGGCCCCGCATGGGCACTGCGGTCACCTGGCTCCTGCCCCTGGGGTAGGGGAGGACACTCGTGGGACCCGGCATGAAGCTGCCAGCAAGGCAGGCACCTTCTGCACTCCTTCTGCAGGGGTTTATCATCAGGGACAAAACTACCCCATAATAAAAGTTTTGTCAGTGAGGTTCAGGGCTCAATCAAATTGCTTCAGCTTAGGGAGTCAGCTCCTGTCCCCCTGAGCCACAACCCTTAGGTTTGTGTGAGCAAACCACCACAACCCTTAGGTGGTAGCAAATGGGAGGAAAGCTGCTCCCACCTTGGCAGTGGGCTAAGAGGGAGGAGGCAGCACGTGGCCGTGGCTCTGCTGCCGTTCCATAACTTGTTACGGCACAGTACACTGGTCCCAGTGTGGAGCAACCCCCTCCCGCCCTGACTTGGCCACTCCCAGCCGAACCCCAGCAATTCTGGAGGCTGCTCTGCCCTCCAGCCCACTCCTCACTCCCGTGCTGGCACCTACATGCGGAGTCGGAGAGAGCGGTGTGCGAGGAGCGCCGGGAGCTGTGGGATGACAGCGACTGACCACTTGTTGGCAGAGAGAAGTAAAAGGCTGGGTGCATAGAGGGCCAGCACTGCAGCACCACACCACCAAATCCTGGTGCACTATTAGGTCAGCCCCTCAACATCCACTCTAAAGCCTTCAGGTATCCCCATGCAGACAGAACCCTCAGGATCACCCTGAGTGCCAGGTCCTGCACTCGGGTCACAACAACCCATGCAATGCTACAGGCTTGGGGAAGAGTGGCTGGAAAGCTGCCTGGCAGAAAGGGACCTGAGGGTGTTGGTCAACAGCTGGCTGAATATGAGCCAGCAGTGTGCCCAGGTGGCCAAGAGGGACAAGGGCATCCTGGCTTGTATCAGAAACAGTGTGGCCAGCAGGACCAGGGAAGGGATCGTCCCCCTGTGCTCAGCACTGCTGAGGCTGCCCCTTGAATGCTGGGTTCAGTTTTGAGCCCCTCACTACAGGAAAGACATTGCATTGCTGGACCGTTTCCAGAGAAGGGCAATGAAGCTGGTGAGAGGTCTGGAGCCCAAGGCTGATGGGGAGCGGCTGAGGGACCTGGGGGTGTTCAGCCTGGAGAAGAGGAGGCTGAGGGGAGACCTTATCACTCCCTACAAC
>NW_009259312.1:1688406-1698630 GCF_000687185.1 Egretta garzetta | reverse complement strand
AAGCATTGGAAGGGGCTGCCCAGGGAAGTGGTGGAGTCCCCATCCTTGGAGGTATTTAAAAGCCGGGCAGAGGAGGTGCTTAGGGACAGGGTTTAGTGGTGGAATGGCAGTGTTAAATTAATGGTTGGACCTGATGATCTTAAAGGTCTTTTCCCACTTAAATGGTTCTATGATTCTAGGATTCTATCACACCCCAGGCAGCCCTGGCTTTGGGGTGATGCCACGCATTTCTGTCCCAGGATACCCATCTGACAGCAGCAAGTGACAGTCTTGGCAAGGGAATGAACAGCAGAACAGCAGCAATGTAACTGCTGAATTTGCAGTTATACGCCTGAACCAAGAGGGGCAGCTTAGAGCCACGCAGTGGAAAACTTCCCAGTGTCTGCCTGAGTCATAACCCAGCCGAAGGCTTGGAAGGAGATGGGAGTGAAGGAAGAAAGAATAGATATCTTCCTAACAGTGGTAAGCGATTACTTGGATTAAACACCTACTCATTCAACTGTGAAGGGACATGGTACCTTTAGAGAAGAGGCTGCCAGTTCAATTGATGACTCTTCAAGGCCAAGATCTCGCCTTCTTTCAGCTCGAACTTCTGCATAACTAAAAAAAAAAAAAAATTCAAAATTTTCAATACAGTTTTTGAGTCTGGATATTGTTTACTGTATGGTAACTATCCTACCATAGAGGTCACTATGGAGTTTTCATGTTGAGCCACAAGCTTTGCCCAGCACACACGCTCTCTCTCATATATGAGGTGCTTAAAGGAACATCATCATACAGCCTTGCAACCTGTGAATAACTGCACATGCTGAATATCCACAGGTTAAAAACAACAGGGCAGCATCCCCGTCCCACTGCACCCATGGCTGCAGAACCCACGTGGTTAACTGCACTGATTGTTCCAAGCACTAACGCAGACACTCCTCTGCACATTCTGACCCTGGATGCCTTGAGCAAAACAAATCTAAAAGCAAAGTGCACTTGCTTATTGAAGACAAAATGGGTGTCTTTGCCCTCAGTACAATTTTCTTAATAAAGGAGATGCCCATTTTCCATAATCAGGTAGAAAAATGATCCTATAGCTTCTGTGTGGGCAAACTGCCATAGAAAATGTGCATTGATTTTCTAACCTGCTGATGATCAAGGATCAATTTTTTGCATGATGTATGGTAGCTCAGTGAGTCCTTGGGCCCTTGGGAAGGAGAAGGTGAGGTCCCCTCTTCCTGAGGGTGCACCCAGCGCACATCAAAGTTCGCATCCCTCGCCCCAGTGGAAGCTCTGAATACAAACTGACGGCTGCTCAGGTGCCACACGAAATGCAGGAATCCCCAGGTGTGTACCTCTAAAAGTGTGTATTATTTGCTTTCCTTACTATTTTTTCTCTTAAGTAATACAGTATTTACAGCAAACAATGCCACATGAGTCACCATTGGGATAAATTAGAAAGGATGCTTTAAAACTCTCTGAGTGCTTGTGGGTTGTGGGCACTGAAAGGTGCCAGAACTTAGGGTGCTGAAATATTAATGGGCCTTTGTGGGAGGCAAGAGAAGTTGCTGAACTGAACTCACTTATATCACTGTAGGCAATGAATTTTCCTGAAATCATGTTTTAATTTGTGTGTTTTAATAATATATTCTAAGCCTTAACTATATGAGACAGAATTGAATTTCAGAATCTATTTAGGGCTGTATCACTAGGTTTAAAAGGCACTGGAAGCAGAAACAAGAAACAAGTTCATGCACAATAAATTCAGAGCTTAAAGTGAAGCTGAACTCCCTGAAGGATGGCGGAAGCAACACAACTCAGAAGCAATCCCCCTAACACTCGCTTACGGTAACACTTGACACGTACTTTATATCAGCACGCACAGCTCTAATCACTTACACCCTGATGAGTGTGTTCTCAGTCCGTGTTTCAGAATATCCCAGTTCACCAGTGCTTGTTCTTCCAGAATAAGAAAAAGGGGGACCAGAAAAAAATTCACAGATTGATTCGGGACAGTAAAGAAAGACACAGGGAGCAATATGTTTGCTCAAGTTAATAGAGCAAACCAGTATGTCGGTATTTTTCAAGCCCTTCAGCAAATATATTCTCAGTCTTAACACAATCTTTTCTGAGATGACCGCAGTGATCAAGCAGGTTCCCCTCCAGAAGGTGGGTGGCACAGAGCATCCCACCAGTGCGCTGCTTCCCCGCACGGGTTTGCGACCGAGCGCAAGCAACTTTCCACTAGGGGGGGATCCTGGGCTGAATTTCAGGTGAGGAATAAGGCTAGCAGGACAGCAGCTAACTTCAAGTCATAAATATTTAAAACTCTGATCAAAAGGTTTTTTAGGAGATGTATAATCCCATTCACGCCCATAAAGCCGTCTGATTCTTAACAGCTTTAATTCTTCCTGCGGCCATGTCATCGCCAGGGATAAAAGGGGAATGTAACACAGTGATAGACTTGGCCAACGGTGGCTTCCAGGCTTTCGGCCCAGTTGCCAAAAAAAAAAAAAAAAAAAAGAGTAATGAAAACACATTATGCTTTTCCTCATGTTCCCTGTCATAAGAGTTTTATAGAATTACACACCATCCTAGCATGTCAATATGCACAGCGAATAAATTGGCTAACACAAAAAAGAACTAGAAAAATAATGGATGAGCTCACGGGACATACGCTGTGAAGCATTTGGCGCTTGCTCCTACCTAACTACCAGGTGTGTGCAAACGATGAACTCGGGTTTGGAGTTCCACTGGTGGTAGGTGATGTAGTAGTGTGTCTGCAGCCATATCCACTGCTGGCCTTTGGTCAGGAACCGATAGTAACAGGACTTGCCTTTTCCAAACTGCATCACTGTTTAAACAAAAAAGAAAGCAATTTATAGCAAACAGAAGTTTGATGGTGCAAAGGCGATTAGAAAGACCACTCAGTCCCATACCCCCCTTGCAGTCTGCTACTGCACTAAAATGGATCTCGCAGCTCTATGAACGTGACAGATGATACACTGCCACGTACTGAGCTTTTATTGGGGTTCTTTTCTGCTACTGATTTTCAAGAGTGCACTTTGCTATTTGGAGACTGTTCTTAAAACTAATAATTGGCATAACTATATACCTAGCTATATTCTTATAACTTATTAGTGGGCTCCTCTGAAATAAGCATAAACAACATTAATTAAACAAAGTATTGGCCTTTCACAAGCACACGAGAATGCATTTCAAAGACCGAGGGCTTGAAGTCAGGATCCTAATAATGGCACAAACCAGTAAAATAGTGGAGTTGTAGCAGTTTAAGTGAGAGGTTTCTCCTGAGAGATGACCTAAATACACCAGACCTGGTATGTATCATATTATCAGGGTATGTCCAGAAAAATCTCAAGTGGTATAACACAATTGGAACATAATGAGGGGAACTATGTTAAATAACCACAGTAATTGTTCCCAGACTGCTGGGAGTACAAAATGAAACATGCTCACTTAAAATACCCATAATTAATGCAAAGTTAAATACAAGCATGGTTTAAGCAAACCCATTTCACTTCACAGTGGGCAAGATGCCTGCCCAGAGTGGTCAACCTCGCGAACAGGAAACTTACTGAGCCACACTAACCCAGGCATTTTGACTCACCTGCACACCTCTACTTTGTCAAATACCAGGACTAACTTCTTCAGCGATCCCATTAATGGTGATGGGCTTCAGGTGAAGCACTTAGCGAAGGTTTTCTGGCTAACACACCATGCTGGGGATCACTCAGCTCCTAGGCCTGGCAGAGATTCCCGAAGCAAGTTCTGTAAGTCACTTTGCCACCACCTTCCACAGTAAGAGTCAAAGATCCTTTCCTCCGGGTGTGTGGTGCAAATACTCTTTTACTACGTAAGAGGGGATCCATGGCTAGTAGAGATGTAGACCATAAATCACTGAAGAGATTCTCTGCTGAATGATCTGACCCCACTCTCAATATAGTTAGCGTCTACATCAAACTGCATGCACATCCAAAAGGACATTGCCTGGTTAAGTAGCTCGCTGCTGTCTGAATGGTCTTTTAAGCAAACAGCACTACAATATACTGTACTTGAGAGCAATTAAAATATTCCTTTTATGTTCCCGTCTACACGCTTGCTGCACTTGACACAACTTGTGTGTAGCCACTTTCACAGCTTCTTTCGGGTGCTCAGCCAGGCAACCCACTTCCCTGGGTTAGTACCAGTGCTTTGCCTTGACAGGGCAGAAAAGCTGGCAGGAAAGTGGCATGGGGAAACTCGACATTCAGAGAATTCAATTTCTCCATTCTCTACCAGGTCCTTTAGCATCTCATACGTGTAAGTAGTAGAGGGTACGTGGTAGAGATAGGGCTGGTTTGCAACTCAGAGACAAAGCAGCTTGCCTAGCTCCAGCGTGCTGGGGGGCTGTGGAGTTTCTTGGTGCCCCTGCATCACGCTGCTCTGCATCTCAGAGGAATTACAGCATCCTGGCTTTCTCCACTCTCTGGGGTGCCCTTGCTTCCTTTTGACAAAACACTCAAACAGCGATAACAGAGAGACAAACAGACAGAGAGTTTGCCCAACAGGAAACCTGTAAGTAGTATTTCTTGGCAAAATATCCAATTACCTAGATGCATTTTACAAAGCGCGCAGTTACTTTTCATCGCAGTGCTTGGCAATGCAAACCAGCTGGAGGACAGACCTAATCCTGGCTCACAGTCTGAAGTGCATGTACCAAAATGGGAAAATACCGTCTCAGGGATAAAACATCTCATATGCTAATCTGGTAGGAAAAGCACGCTGATTAGTAGTAGACCACGTCTGCTGCCACCTTTTGCCCTTCCTCAGCTCAGCTCCAGCCTCCAGCCGTGGGCTGCCCTGCCGCAGAGCTCGACCTGAGTGCTCCTCCTGACCTGGCTCCTCCTGCGCTCTTGTAGGTCACAGTATTTCACCTTGCACAAAGATGAACTTCACAGACAGTCTCTGGTGTTCACATATCAGCCCAAACTGGACTTTTCCGCTTTACTTTCAGGTTGACCAAAAATAAGCCATCTTCACCCACAGGGAATCTGTATTCGGTACTTTTGTAGTTTAAAAAAACGTCTGAATCTTCAGAAGCATTTCACTAATAGTAAGTGAGGTTCACAACATCTAATCGCACAGGCAGGAGATCCAAATGCTGCTTTCGGAAGGCATTTTGGTGAGCTGAGCCTCCTGGCTGACTCTGGAGCCCATGAACTGCGACAATCAACAAAACCCCCAGGGGTTGGGGCTGCCCTCACAAACTGGGGGCAGAGGGTGTAAAGGTCTGACTTCCCATCTATTAATCTCATTTCACTCTCAGGCAACCTGTGCTCAGACAGGCGATCTGCCAATTTGGGAAACCTGCACAAAGGGCTCCTGATCGGAGTGAATTCTGCAGGGATGCAGGCTCCCAGGTGAGCATCAGCTATGACAGTCTGACATGGGAGGAGAGAATTCCCTCGTGCCCCAGACAAAGGTGCCTTCTGCGACGACGGGAGAAGGTTTTGCACGAGCGACAAAGGAGATCAAAGACAGGCACACTGCAGAGGGAGAGGAACTTACAGTGTTCATGGCACCTAGCAAGAAGCTCCAGGTCATCTGCGTGGTAGTAATCATACCCTGACGTTCCCAGAACTTCAAAGGGTAAATACCCTATAATAGGCGGAGCCCTAGAAGGGAAGCAAACGGCAGGGAGTGAGCACAAAGCCTGACACTTTGACATCGTGGCAGATACACTGCGATATGAGCGACCAAAACCACCTTGTACATTCACTTGGCAGGGAAATCAGGAGTGGATTTTCGTATACACAACGACGTATTTTCATGTACAAGAAAAAAAAAAACAACAGTGAGGGAGAGGCAAAAATTGAGAAAATGAAAAGGTGTGTGTTTACTTTTTCATAGCCTATTCATTACGTGGGTGTAGAGAAAGGCATGTACGTATGCAAGTGACTCAATTCATTAAGCACGCTTGTGAGACACGCAGCTTGAGAAACGCTATGGCTGTTCGTGCGCATAATAACTTGCAGCTCGAGTAAAATTATCCAGTAGGTTGGATGTAAATGTCATTTGGGTAGTAACTGTAGAAGAAAGAGTAAGTGGGAAGCTGCAGTGTGTATTAGGACCAGCTTGGGTAGAAAGTAACTGTTCCCATGGAAAAGCTTGGGGAATTATAAGCAGCAAAAAATGTTTGTATGCTAGTAGTAAAGCTAAGAATAGGCATGGGGCTGATTTTAAGGGCTGTTATTTCTATGGCAGGTAGAGAAGGAATCAAAGAAGTATTTAGAACGGCACATGACAATGACTTACCCAACTATTCTGCTGCCAATTCTAGATTTTCTATTCTCTAGGCAAAATATGAGATTTATTTTTTTTTAAGCAGGTGTCGTAACAACACTGAGCTTATGCACAGTCTTCACCGGAGCCTGCTAGTTTATGATCATGAAACAAGACCGGAATGTGAGGAGAAACCCACTGGTTTTGCCTCTGCTCCCTGTATCAGCATGCCACCTTCTGTCCCCTGGCACTCAAGGACACTCCTGCTTGCACCAGTGCAAGCACCGCACGTACTTTGTGAGGCAGGACTTGTGCTAATTTGGTTCCACCTATTTGTTTTGGCTGCTGGATGTGCTGATAGCATGAGACTCACCTGCCAAGTTCAGCATGTTCCTCGGGAATAAAGCAGCAGCACGTTAGCAAAACGGTTAACGTTTCAAAACCGGGACAGCCTGAAGGTGCCACTGCCTATCAAACGTCCTTCTCCCACTGCCTTTCTCTTGGCCTGCCGAGCGACCCATGTAAGGAAGGTGAATGCCATAAAGTGGCCGAGAATATGAACAAAAAAGTATTTAAGTACATATGGGTTTGGATGGATCATCCTGAGTCTTCTGGATATTAATAGGGGAAGTTCTCCTGTCCTGGCTGAGTGACTCAGCTCCACGTTCGTATTCCCGAGAGACATGATGGGCGTAGGTTATTCGGCTAAAGAGAGCCCAGACAGGTCCGTAACGTCTCTCTGGTGCAGTTTGGCACCAAATGGGAAATGGGGGAAAGGGAAGGAGAGGCAGGGGTCTGCCCAACAGCAGCCCCGGGAGGATCAGGGTCTCAGCAGGAGCTCCCCAGTCCCCGCACAAGGGGTTGGCTGGAGGAGCCCGTCCTCCACACACTCGATGGCAAATCTCCTGAAACAGAGTGCGCTGAGTACACAGTGGCCTCCGCCACAATGCAGCCTTATTTATTCAAATAACTTTTCATAGAGCACTGTGTTCCCTTTCCTCATGTGACCCAGATTTCAGTTAATGATGATAATATGAGCATTTATTAAAGTGTCCTTCCTTGCTGCCTCTTTGGCAGAACGCGCCAGTGTCTCTCCTATCTTTAATGACCTGCTTATATTCAAGACAATAATGTCTTTCAGATGCACATCAGATAAACATTTAAGCTGATCAGGAAAGTATTATGCTTTCCTGACTTTCACCAGAATTCTTTAAATGAGAGAGCAACCACAAACTGCTCCTCATCTGTCATTTGCCAAGGAGCTGCCTTGCTTGTGGGACAATTTAGAAGTGTCTTGTTAGCTTAAGTTCCAGCCTTGAGGCCTGCAACTCGCTGTGCAAATGGAAATGCAGAGTCTTCAGAGAGCCTTTTGAGTGCAGTCTTTTTAATAAACAAAGGGAAAATAAGGAGAGGACCACAGTGCAGAAGAGAAATGGATCATTATCAAAGTTGACAGGTTTTCTTCCTCTACACATATTTACGTTGTCGACCCAGAAGACAGGCTTTTCCTAGTTTTCTAATGTTTATCCAGATCTATGGAGTGCTTTCTGCATTACCTATCTTCACTCCAACTTATGTTGTCGTCATGATAGCAAAGGTCCTGGTTCCAACTCATGCTGGGTACCCTCTGCCCCTGCTGAGGGCAGACCCCAGCGTCAGGGGGGGTGAGCTGACACAAATACGCAAGGAACAGCAAAACACCCGACAACATTTCACAGCATCCTGCGGATGGTACTGGAGAGACGTTTGAACTGGTGATTTAATGAGAAAACCCACACAATCCCCAGCTCCTTCTTGGGTCCAGGCTCACTGCTCGCATCCGGAGCCATCACAAATTCTGCCTCGGCATCTGCATCAGCTTAATTTAACTCCCAGTAACAACGGTCTCCTCACTTGGGATATCAGTCAGACTGGAGTGGTTGCAAGCACCTGGCGCAGAAAGATTCCTCTCTGAGTCATAACCCAGATTCTTCAAAAGACTCTTTGATAGGTTTCAAAGCAGCTCCTGCTCGTCTTATTCACAGGAGCTGCTGGGACACAGCCCGATAGAAAACCAGCTCACTTCGTCAGAGAGTGAAATAAGGGGCTTAGGGCTCTTTTATCAATCTTAACATTAATCACCTGAGTCTGAAAATGTGCATTATTGGACAGGCCAATTAAAGTCTAAAAAAGCCACTCCAGCAAGATCTCAACAACACGAATAATAAGCCAACTGTCCCAAACCACACAGCGTTGACCATTGGGCTGTGGTGGGGTCAGTTCCTCCGTGCTTCAAGGTACGATGTGTGAGCTACACATCTTGTTTACTATATAAATGCAAGTTATTATTCGTTTATATTTTCTTTCTCTCTTTCTTGCTCTAAATGTGCGGATGATATTTAGGTTTTTTTTCCTCCCAAATATCAGCCTTATTTACTCGTCTTCTATTTCTAGTAATGACTACCTTTGCACAGCTTGCAAAGGGAGGGGGATCATGGAAAGGGCAAGGTTTTGCAATGTGCTTATGCATACATGGTCAAATACAGAGAAGTATAAGAGTGAATAAAACCCTCCAGCTTCTTTGGAAGAAAATGTATCCTATATTAATCAGCTTACTAAAGTGGTTCCAATCTGTTTCATTCACCAAGCTGAATCCTAGCCCACTGTACGGCATTGTCAAAACCAAATCTGCAATTAACTCATCTAATCTGCTGCTTTTTCTTTTATTTTTATAAATTCCATCATTTCTCAAGGTGAAAATTGAAAGTTTATTGACACAGCAAAAGATTTAGAAGGATTCCTGGAAGCTGTAGCTGGAAAACAGAGGAGCTAAACCAATCCAGGGAACAGGACCCACGCTGCTCAGTTTTAATGACCTAATACCTTGGTGAAGTTAGACATTTTTCTAGACATTTTCCCACTGTTTTATATGGTTTCTTACCTGCCTAAAATATGGAAAAGAGCAAAGCATTTAAGGATGCCTAATAAGTAAGTTCAGAGTATTATTACCTACTCAGTTGCATTTAATTAGAGCTATTCCACTTGGCATCTCAGGCGATAGCTACACAAAGTTTTCTATTTTTAAACTACAGTTTGATTATTCTTCAGTGACTAAACCCAAATGTCTTACCTATGGTCCAAGAATAAAAACTTCCATTCCAAACTATGCCTCGATGTAAATTCTTCACATGGCTCTTCAACATTGCAGAGCTCCTGCAAAACAGTTGGCACATTCAGACATTTAATTCTGTGAAATGCCAAAAGGAGCCCTCTAACAAGACCAAGGATGCATCTTCTTGGTTTAACAAACCCTAGTAAAATACAGGGCTTTTAAAGCACTTGATTTATTCTCCTCTAAGGAATGTATAAGCCTTGTTTCATAGATGCACAAACTGATGAAAAGTGGCTGAATAATTTACCCTGGGCTGAATTTCAGGGCTAGGACAAATAGTCCAAGGGCCTCATCTTGCAGTCTGTGGGCAAAATTGCTCAGCTTTTTGTAAATATTGGTCTCTGGAGATGGATGACAGCATGAGGTCCAGCCTCAAACCGAGCTGGCTAATGGTCTCTCAAGCAAGAAGCACCTGCGGTCGCTATCCCTGTCATCACCGCACTGTGCCACAGGACACTTGCAGACCAGCAGAAAGCGTCCACGAAATGCGGTGCCCACAGTGCTTCAAGATGCAGGTGGCCTTCTTACACAAAGGTGCAGTGGGATGTATTTCTTTAACGGCCACCACTTTTCAGGCAGTTTAGCTGGTGACCTTCTATCGGTGCTTCCTGGGCTGCCTGTCCTGAGACACCCCATCACACCACTGCCTCTTCTCAAAAGCACCTCCCGCTTCGTCCCTCGTCATTCCAAAGTAACATCCTGGCGCCGTCTCCCACTCACAAACACAGCGGTGTCCCCTTGCATTTACCAGCCCCCTGCACAACCGATCCCTGCTGCTGAACGCACTCTCTGAGAGGCTGCTGCGG
>NW_009259312.1:1685802-1688375 GCF_000687185.1 Egretta garzetta | reverse complement strand
AGCAGCTCTGCCGCTGAGCACCAGCCGATCCCCACGCGGACGGGGAGGTGCAGCTGCAGAGCTCTCACCTTTAAGAACTGCGGCGTGACAAGACGAACAGTCGCTACGAGGCAAATCTGCTCCTCCGTGGCTGACCTGAAAGCTCGTGCAATCGCTGACTCAAAGCCATTACAGGAGGGTGTAGGCACTAGACACAACCAGACAATTTATTTAAGAAGAGGAAGGGGAGCTTTCTTTTCATGTACAGGTACAATGACTGATGAAACCTAAGGGACAAACTCCTCCTACCCACAAGGTGATGCCACACTGATACACACTGATGTTATTTAAAGCATGACCCTTTAGGCTCGGAGTTACACAGCTGTAACCTGCGTTGTTCTGCAGCACAGTAGGAGAAGTCACAGTGCAAACTGTTGCCATTCACAGTAGGTCTCCCTCCAACCCTGATGGAGTAGCGGTATTAAACACCAGCCAGGCAGGTTGGCAGCAAAGTCTTCTGGCTTTTTTTTTTAATTGGTTGGAAACAGAAGTGCTGAGGTACCAACAGGCCAACTCCTGTTCTTACCTCTGCCGTCAGAGTGGTTCCAAAGAATGTTTATCAATATGGTGATAGGCGCTTTATATATATAAATATATTATTCCCTGGCTTTCAGGGAAGCTTTGTGAGCTGCTCAGAGCTCTCTTACGATGTGTAGCTACAGCCTCCTTGTCAGCCCTTCTCCAGCTCAACATTTGCAAGATTCAAGATTTTACAGGGTTCTCAAACTATTTAGTCTTTAAATAGTGTCATTTGGTCGCCACAAGTGAAACAGAATAGCATATTTTACTGGTTATTTGAATAAGTAGCCTGCTTCACGACTGGCAGTGGGTCAAATGGAGGTAGCATCAGTCTGGTATCACTTCTTTAAGTACAGCATGCAGGAGAGTGCACCCTTCTGACCAACAGCCTCCCCACCACTTTTGTATGAAAAATATCTCCAACATACCCACAGCTTATTCCACCCTTGCCGATTATGGGGCATTTTCAGCTGAAACAGGCCTTTAGGGGGCTACATGCAATTTAAAGGAGAGAGCTAGAGAGGTAAAGGTAGGCTGCAGCAGTAACTTACCATGAGTAAAATACTTAAAATCCACTACGAATTTCACATATTCATACATCAGGGGTTCATTTGGATCTAAGCTGCCTCTTGCTAAATGGCAGCAAAACTCTATTTGTTTTTCTGCTGAAAGGAGAGAAAGAGAGGGAGACATACACAACGTTACTAGAAGCCTGCACTTTAGCACGCTCCATATATTGAATCTATCCGTGTGCTTATGCCAACCCTGCTGCTGTGGTATCTGAGCACACCCTGCTGGGATACTCTTGATACCCGTAAGTAAATACATAACTACTAGGAGCAATGATCAGCTGGTTCTGCTTAAGGAACTGTATTCTTACCCTTTCTCCCATGGCTTTACAGCCACCCCACTCTGCTGGGTGTGAAGTCCCAGCAAGACCGGTCAGTGGTATTTTCCCCTGAGTTGGGGCATGCACAATTTCATGCTAAGCTGTTAAGTGATATTGCAGTACTCTGCTCTGGCACTGCTCAGTAGGACCCAGATCCAAAGGGCACTGAAGTCACCCTAAGCCTTTCCATTAACGGTGGAGGGCACTGTGCCAAGCTCTTATTCAGTTTTCTGCCCGAGGTCTGAACTCCGTGGATGAGGCCATGCCATCCATCTTCAGCCAGAGAGAAACCAACCCCCAGGCAGAGCTCCAGCACGAGGGCTGCCCAGTTCCCACTGACACTTGTGGGGCAGCAGAGAGGGGGGCTAGCACTGCCCGGCCACGGCAAACCCACCGGGAAAGCAGGATCCCAACACAGGCTTGGTGAAACGTGGATGTTAGGAAGACTCTGCTGCCCACTCCGGTGCCACAGACATTTTCTGGAGGAAAGGGACATTTTGGGGGCGGGACAGCAGGCAGCAGTAGAGATCTGGATGGACTGTTCAGATAGGAAGGCTGTTGCTTAAATGACACGTAGGGTTTCTCAGGTGTCCTGAGACATGCAAGCTTCCTAAGGAATAAAGACTCTGCCAAAACCCTTTGGGATAGCTCCTACCCTTTGCCTTCTCCCAAGTCCCTCACTCCTTTCACCCGTTCAGTCCAGCATCCTGCCCTGGGAAAAATATCTAATGAGGGCAACTTCACCGGTCTGTGACGCAAAGCAGACAGCAAAACAAAGACTGTCCAAATCAAAGACCAAGCACTGGGAGCATGTAGGAACATCAGATGATGTGCTGCATTAAAATCCAGAAATATTAACTGTGGCAAAACAGAAGTGGCAGGCAGGAGAACTGAATAGCTGGAGAGCCCTGTGCAGGCTCCCCTGGGAGCTGTTTGCCTTTGGCAGCTTTCCCTGACCGACCGACAAGAGCAGAGCTTACCGTTTAGAAAATCAGCTGCGACAGGATCTGTCATGAGCACATGTGGAGAAAGGAGCTTGTACACCTCGCTCTGCTCCCGCTCAGGCAGAAAGTTTAATATATTTTGGTCCACCAAATCTGACTGATACAAAAGAATGCTTTGTCAT
>NW_009259312.1:1670006-1685723 GCF_000687185.1 Egretta garzetta | reverse complement strand
AGCAGGACAGCCTGACACAACCACATGCCTTTCCATCCCGCAGCAGAGCACAGATGCTGCCGGTCTAGCGCGGATGCTTAAGACAACAAGCCCAGTCAATCTGCAGATGAATCTAGGGCAGAATATAACCCTTAAGCTATTTTTACCCTGGGGTTGCTATCTATTTGCAAAATGTTGAATGGGTCCCAGAGGTTGCCCTTCACTTCAGCCAGATGCAAACTGGAGAAGAACCCCTGGTACCACAGGAAGACAACACAGTGAGAAGTATCATAGCAAAATGAAAATTTTAAACACTTCCTTTTGGAAGCACGAGACAGAAGTGGGAGAGCTCCTCCTCACATCCTCCATTTGTCTTCTAGGCTGAACATCCAGCAAAATCAGCTCAACCTGCAAGTGTTTCAGTGCTGATAAACCCCAACTAAAGGGGTTCTACCAAAATGTCAGCACATATTTGTTACTTTGCACACCAGGACATTCAGCCAGGTTAACTGTGTGCTCCCATTTGCCCTCACATAGTGTCATTGGTGCCTCGTGCTTGGCACCAGATACAAGTAAAAAATGTTCTTGAGGGGCCAGCAGTAACTTCTGTACCCCACAGCTAACTGATGTCTAGAAATTACCCCAGAAAACTGAGGCCACATATTTGTTACTAAAGGCCACGGGCTCAAAGTAGAAAAAACCAATGACATTAGAAGAACATGCATTCAGTCCTGAAATCATCTTTAAATTATCTGAGAAAAGCTTCAGCAAGCACAGATTTCACAAGCATGAGCTTTTCTGTATACCTGCTGGGCTAAGCACCACCTGGACCCTCCTTCAGACGTGCTGCCAAGCAGTGAGATAGGAGTACAGTGATTTTGCACAGCATTTTTGGTTTTTTAGCTAACTTGCAGACAGAGAATCTGTTATTCACAGGAGCTTGAAAAACTCCTTAAGAGTTTGTTGGTTTATCCCCCACCACCATCAGGTGCCTCTTTGGTTGGACAAAACCAAGCCCCAGCCCTGCAGTGACGGGGCTGCGTTAAGGCAGGGGAATGATTTCTTCAACGTATTGCGTTGTCAGAACTTACCGGTAAGTGTCCAAGCAGAGATGAGACACTATCAGATACATAAATAATAATCCCATCAGTGGTAAGAGCAATGAGAAAGCCATCTAGTGCCTAATGATAAAAGGCAGGCAAAAAGAAAAAAATAAAAATAATTATGCAAGGGAACAACTTAAAATATAATAGGCTAATTTATTCTTTGGTGATGCTTCTAACAGCCTAAAACTAACATAAATCAATTAGGGAAATGATAGTTCAATGCAGAAAAATAAAAATGACACATGCTGTCTAATTCAACCCTCTTCTCATATTCTTATTTGCTCATTAATACTAAATTGACTTGTATTTTTCACCCAGTGAGTATTTATTTAACATGAAGCAAGACAGTGGTGGTTAAAATTTCTACACCCACACAATCCTGGTGACTTCAGTCACTTCATTATGTGTTCTGAATTACACAACAGTTAACCAATTCAGCATGTAAGGAGATGTTAGATACCATCACGGCAAACCCAGCATTGTGGATGGGCGGATGGATGGATGGATGGGCAGATGGATGGATGGGTGGACAGATGGGTAAGTAGAGACAGAAAAATTACACAGTGTTGTATTTTTAGCAATTTATGGACAATATGGACAAGACCTAAAGCCTTATTTATTTTGCTTAAAGCGCTCATTTGTTAGGCTTAGTGACACATCAACAATTTTAAAGTTCGTTTTGTTTCCCCTTTCTTGTTCATAACGGTTCCTGTCCCGGAGTCACAGGTCTCTGTCCTTTTTAAGTCACTGCACGCACTTTCCTCTTTGAGTGTTCTCACTATTCTCCACAACACCTTCTTGTACCGTTGACTCTGTCATACTCTGCCTTTGATGAAAATAAGCCCTCTCTGGAAAAAACCCACTGATTTTAAGTAAACTGGTCAATGGTCTGATGTAGTCCAGCAAGCCAACAGTTATTAAAGGGCTCTCACTCTCTCCCCCACCACTCTAAGGGTTTCATTCAGCTGGAACAAATGAGCTTGTTTGGTGAGAGAAATTCCCAGAAAGAATGAACAGACTTTTCCAGGGAGGTGAGTCATGACATCCTGATAGCTAAGACACTGCAGCACCTCCCAGCTCAGCCCAGCATACACCCTTCTGGTGGGGCAGGGAGCAAGGGCTGCCCACGCAGGGCAGGAGACGTCCTCGCCAGAGGAGCAGGCAGCACAAACCCAAAGCAGCATCCTTACAAAAGGAAAAAAGGTAGGCTCATGGGGTGTTCCTAGATCAGCTAAGCATTTTATAGGTGACAGTATCAGAGCTGTTCTCCCAAAAGCGCTTAAAGGCAATCCAAGCCAAAGATCCAGCTCACATCTCAAGTACAGCGCCGCAGAGCGAAGTGAATGCTGCCTGGCTAATGGGATGTGGGAGGAAGAGAGCTGCTCTGTTCTCTTCAGGTCCTCTCAAGTTTTTGCTAAACCTGCTAGCTCTAGCGGCTCTTCTGAGAAGGGAAATTCTCTTTTTCCTCTCTCACCAGGCCAAATCTGGGCCAAATTAGTCTCCATTCCTAAATGAAAAGATGTTTAAAGGGAAGCAATTATATTTTTAATTCTGTGTCTGCAAAGCATTTAGCACAACACTGGTCTCTGTCAGGTTTGGATGACTTATGCCAGCAGAGTAGAAATCATTACACTAACATTGGGATCTACAGGTGAAAAGGAACCATATCTCAGAACTACTCCACTGAACTGATTACTTCTCACTAATCTATGCAGCTTTAATTTCTTCTTACCTCTAACATCAACTGGGTGAACTCCTCGTTGCTAAGAAATGAAGGCTTCCAGTCCTGTCTAATCTCACAGGCTTCTGTCTGTGCTGTGATTTCTTAAAGAGAAAACATCAAAAAAGCAACATGACTCATGCTAGTTGGAATTCTTTTTTCATTCTCAAGTAACACTAGATTTCTTTTAAGAGGCTTTCAGAGGAATCATCCTCAGATCATTCTCCACACAAAGCCTTCTTGTATGCAACAGTCATTTTCCATGCCATCACGATGCAAATGCATTAGAAATCAAGAAAAGGAAGAGGAGACATTTTGGGCGGTCTGAAGAAATTCTGCAAAAATTAAGGTCAATGGGCTAATTTCGGAGTAGCTGAGCGTCACCGTAAGCAGAGGGTGTCTGCGACTCCTGAGCTGTTTCAGCAAGGCTCATGGGAGTGTGGACAGGCTGCACCCAGCCATGTCCTACCCCGGGAGACCTGGGAATAGGGCACAGAAAACCCCTTCCCCTGGCTTTTGTAGTGCGTGCAGTTCCTCAGCTCTTCCTCCCTCGGGCTCATTTTGGGAGTGTACAAAGCGTGCCTGGGGGTGCGGAGGCCAGCAAGGGAAATGGAGCGATGCTGCTACATTAAAAAGCATACAGTGCTGCATCTTTTCCAGTATATCTATGTTTAACTGGTCAGAACTGTATTCAAACCTAGCCCATCTCCTGAGGCCAAATGCTACACCTTGTTCTGCCCCTCACTTAGGTTCATGTCCTCTCTGGAGGTCTTAGATGCTTGGAAAAAAACAGTTTTCATCTTCCAAGCAGCAACTGGCTGCTGAGCAGATGCAGAGTGAGTGCCTTCAATGGGAGTAGGCCAGCATCCTCCAGTACCTTTCTGTTTCTGTAAGAAGTCGATGGTCCTCTGCAGTATTGTGGACTTGTCCATCTTGAGAGGGTGGCCGTGGCCCTGCAGCATCGTGCAAAGCTCTTTAATGAGGACATTGAACTGGTCTCTCCTCTTCTTTTCAGATTTGTTGCGTGATGCCCTGGGTGACGGAAACATAAATGCTGCTAAGTAAACGAAGGACCTACAGCTCAACCCAGGGAGAGGTAAATGGCCCTGCCTCAGAAGAACACTTTAAATACAAGAATCTCAACTCTGCTAGGACTGCTCATTTGTTTAAAACTTGGCTTGGGTGTAAGTGCCTTGCTGGTGCTTAGAGTCTTGCAGCAGGACTGAGCTCACTGTCAGCAAGGAATGCCTGGTGGTAGCAAATATGATTTACGTTCTTTTGAGCAAGACTGTATCCTTACATACATTTCAGTGGCAGTTCCCATTGTTTCAAGAGTGGTGATCACAAGGTGAAGGTGTTATGGGTGAAATTTTTCCAGCAAGAGTAGTCCTGGCATCTACATGCTCAGGTTTTGCCCACCTGATTTTTATGAACTTCTGTTTTGCAGTTAGCACACACACATATAAAGGTCAAAATGCAAAGGATTCCTTATTCCCTGGCTTGTACTTGCAAAAGTAGCTTAGAGACAGACAACGCTGTGCAGAGACTTCCCAACTGCAGAATGAAGTCAAGCATGTGCTCTTGTATCTGGTTTTGAAAGTCTGCTGCCATGATGTATGAAACTGGGAATGTTAAAGAGCCTGGCTGCAGAAACCACAGACAAGTTTCCAGCTTGCATTAATACAATTTAAGAATGTTTTATTAGGGTTTTCCCCTCCATTAAAAACAATAAAGGAGAAAGCAAACCCATTCAGTTTCTCCCAAAATGCTCTTTCCAACGCTCATATCTGAGATAACCCTATTTTCATACAACCTCTTCCAGTAGTAATTAATTTTCTTTACAAGTGTATTCATGATGATACATGCTTCCTGTGATCTAGACCGAGTGCGGTATGCAGAAAGCATTTCCATTCATATTCAGGTTGGCATTTGGAGGTTCTCAGATCCAGAATTTACGTTTGCAGCCATCTCTGTTTTGGCACTTGTGTACGATGACTAATTAGAACTGAGCCAAATGCTCTTCTGAAGGGAGACTAACTCACACCTTTGCTAAAGCAGGACTGAGCGCTAAGTTTCACGGGGAACTCTACCCCAGGTGGGCAGCACTGCATGATGTCAGAAAAATCACAGGTCAGGAGTCCTGCATGAAGATAATAAATAGCCATGGGATAACATGAGATTCTGAGGGCATGACAACGTAATTTAAGGACCAATGGCTGATTAACCCACCGTAGGGGTGGTCAAACACACTATGAGAAGCTTGAAAATGGTGACTTAGTTACACTGTTTGTAGTCCACCCTACACAGCCTGTAAACTGCACAGTGGTTTTCCCTCTGACATCAGTACAGTCCCAAGTACTTTTTCAAGCATCGGACAACACAGCATTCACAATTCTCCCCCCAGAGAGCTTCCATTCTCAGTGCTCGGTGCATCCCTTCATACCTCTTTGCCCTGTCCTTCTCATCTTCATCCATCAGTTCGTTTACACAACACAGGGCTCTGGAAGGAAAAGACAGATGAGGATGTCAAAATATGGAGCTTACTGGTTTGTACTTTACGACCTCCTGAATGTTTCAATCTTCCCCTTCCCAAACTCCACTCTGGTTAGGTAGTTTCTTGCTTGTTCTGTTGACTCTGATGTCTGTACCAGGCAGCCCCGTGCCTGGTCGTGTTCTGGGAAATCAAGTAGGCTGCCAGCTGATTTTAAGCATTGCAGTGCTTGAAGAGCACCTGAGATTTCTTTCCCAGTGCAAGGGCATAGGATGAAGAAGGAAACTGTGCTAATCCCCCAAAGGATTAGTATTAGGCAACAGCAGGGCACTATCAGGACATCTAAGAGATGATATGACAGGCTCATCCAAAGCACCCAGCAGCTAACGACTGCTCCTTGTGTCAGTGGACTTCCACCACATCACCTGAGCTGCGTCCTACCGCTGGGATTCATGCCCAAGACTTCACATTAAAACTTCCTCACCTGGCACCAACCAGTGACAAGAAGGGAATGTGGCCTGGGTTCCCTGGGCTCTATATGTCCCTGCACCAGAACAGTCACTGTGGGCTGCTGTCTTTATTTTGACTGTTCTTGCAGCACAGGTAAGGAGCACAGTTGGCAACAACTCCCGAGTAGGGACACGGTACTCTCAACCCCCATGAAATGATGGAAAATTCAACACGAGGTTAACTTCTTTACTGGTGACTTGCCTTCTGTGGCTCAGATGGGCTAAGTCCAAGGGGCAGGGAGCCAGGCAGATGCAGGCGAGCAGCTGCCACGCCTCCACGCTGCGCCACCCAGGCCAGCTTTGCTGGGTTGTACCCCCTCAGACACCTCCAAAGAGGAGATCGCACCTGTCCCCAGCACCAGCACCAGTCTGCCCCCAGCTCTAGCGAGCTCTTTCACTGGCAAAACCCTCCCACCCCGCCCAGCACCCAAGGGGCACTTTTCAGTGGGTATATCCAAATGTTTTTCCCTGCTTGGAGACTACTCCAAGCTGAAACAACTTGGGTGTCTATAAAAGTAACAGGAAATAAAACCACCCACAACTGATAGGAAGTCAAAGATGCTCCTCACAGTAAAAGGTACAAAAATTTACCCTCTCTTTCCTGCTCCAGGGCAAGGATCTCCCTCCCTGCAGATGACCTGGGCAGAAGAAACTGTGATTTCTTTTGTCCCAAAATAGGAATGCACTCTGTGGGGAGGGAGTGGCTCTCCCTGCCTGAGTCACTGAAAGCTACAAGCCAAATTCAAAATTACCTGTTCTATTCCTCAGATTCATCAGTCCAGACTGACGGAATGGGATTAGCACTTCTTATCACCATGTAAATAGAGACAGAATAAAATTAATCCTGGAAGGAAAAAGCAAATCCAGTTAAAACACAGTTGCAGGCAAGTCTTAGCCAAGAGCACAGCAATCACTTCAAGCTGAAAAAGTCTACCACTGTAAACTGGACACGTGCTCAAGTATAACTGGTGAAAGCTCAGCAATGCCTCCAGGAACAGCAGCTGGACCGTGTTCTGGGACTCCTGGATCTGCTGCCACAGAAGAAGCCAGGGAAGGCCAACTTGACCTCTCATGTCCAAAAAGCTCTGTGGCCCAGCAGGGTGGAGGAATGGTCCTACTAGCCTGGGGCCACTGAGGATCAGTTGGAGTCCTTCCAAAATATGGCAGTTTACCTGTCATTACCTATGAAAACCAGTGAGTATGATCCATACTTCATCTATCCAATCTTGCAACAAAAAAACTCCTTCGAGATGAACATGATCACCTAAAGTCAGCACGGGCCACAGCCACCCACCTGTGGTTGGATTTAAGGCCTCCCACTACAAAGTGATGGGACACACACATCTCCTTTTTGTTTGCAATTTAACTTATGAACACCCTGAACTCTTGGCTATACCCATACCACAGCACCTATCACTCTGAAACCATCACTGTTGAAATTTGTTTGGCTTCAGATGAGCCATATTCTCGGGAAGGATATGGATGCAGCCAGACTGTCCGTGCCTGACAGTAGTATCTCCAGTAACAGCTAAATGCTGGGCTTCCAAATTTAACAAGCTTTTAATGCCCTTGAAGTGACCTCCCCACTTCGAGCCCAGGTTCACGGCTGTTTCTCCTGTTACCATTAGTTCCAACATCAGCTCAAGACACTGCAAAAAAGTCACTGCCGCTACCAGGGATTACATATTTGTAACCATGGTGAATGAGCAAATATACCCCCCCATTTTTGATCAGCTAAAGGACTAGCAAAGGACTTATCTATTTCTCCAACTACTGAAAACACCTCAAAGGGAAGGAAAAACAAGGCAGCGGCTGAAGCACCACTGCAAAGAGACACACGTCAGGCACGCAGGTTGGAAAGGGCAGCTGGGACGTGGCAGGGGCTGACAACGTGGGGTTGCTGCTAAACACCACCAGCAACACAGATCCCGACCAGTGAAGAGTGCTTTGAGGGGAGGTTTATGTGAGTTATGTGAGACAACAGGCCAAACTCCTGCCCACTGCAGCTAAATGAAATGATGTCGGTCCATTTGCTCAAATAAATGGGCTCTGATAAAGTGTGATAGGGTGGCTGTAGATGTAATATGGAAGATACCTGCAAGAAGCTTGAACCTCCTGACACAGCAGAAGTACAGGAGTAACATATTTTTTTTGCTTAGGGACAGGGTTTAGTGGTGGGATGGCAGGGTTAGGTTAATGGTTGGACTTGGTGATCTTAAAAGTCTTTTCCAACCCAAACAATTCTATGATTCTATGATTCGATTCTAAGCGATCGTTTTCAGTTTGGAACATGAACTTCCATGGAAAATCTCACGTAATTCCTGATATCCCCAGTGAAGCTGCAACCAAAACCAACCCCTATGTAACAAGTTTAAACACAGTGGATCTGCTCTGCTTCTGTTCTCACAGTCGTTGTACGCTGGTCAAGTTACAAGCTTTACCCTAGTTCAAAAGGAGCGTGTGATCCTATTTGGTACCCTGTTGAGCTGTCATAGACCTGAGGTGCTCATCTTAGCCACTGCTGCTCCTCTGTCGGTGCTGCTTTATCAATATCATACAGTTGTTTCTCCCCCAAGAGAACGACCCGTACAGAATTTTTGCTAACTCGTAATCATTTCAGAGAAAATTCTTTTTCAAGAAAATTTTCAAATTTTCAAAGAAAATTCTTTTTAAAGCCATGGGTTAAAGTACAAAAAATATCCGTGAATATGCAAACAGATCCATCACAATTTTCCAGGAAATGTGTTTTTCTATACAGGCTTAAGTATGCAGAAATTCAGCCAAACAAAAGGCTTCTTCCCAAGCTTTGAGTGCAAAGCTTTACGCACAAACCTTCACACTGCCTTGCCTGTAGGTTGTCTAAGGACTGAAAACTCCCGGTAAGCCTGGCAGGTTTTCTACCTTGCACGCGTGTTTGCCCTCCCAGCCAGCCTGAAGAGCAGTAAGTTGAGGGAAGCTGTTTGGTCACTGCTAGAGACAATGGTGCAGTTAATGCTCGCTAAGTCTAAACGGGGAAACGAAGCCCAGGTTCCCTGGTCTCCAGCCGCAGCTATTGCATCCCGCTGCCGTACGGCCGATGGGAGCCGCAAGGGGCAGAGGAAGGAGGCTCCCCAGGTCAGTCCCAGTGGGACAGCCCCAATGAACGGGAGAGGTGACCTCCGCCAACACCAGCCTTCGAGTCTCTAAGAGAATAAATAGCAATAAAAGAATTCCCAGGCCCAAACACACGGAGAAGCTTTTTGCATGATGCAGCAGGATGGTGAGCTACAAAAAGTCTTAGTAGGAGACACCTAAGGACAAAATATTCTTAACCGGATTAAGCACTTCAGGACTACATTTAGCTAAGTGCTTTTTGTCTTGTTATGAGCCAGAGCTAAATATAGTAACCAGAAGACTTAAGAATAGTTTCATAAGGGTTGTATACACTCCTCAGTAAGATAAGGCACTTAGCACTACTGACAGCAGTATGTCTGCATGTTAAGAGTATTTTAAATAGCTCCAGATAGAATCTCTTTGTCCTTAACTGTATTAACCAGAGGGATCAACATTTATTTATTGCCTCCTGAAAAATCCTCTCCTGCAACACTTGGAGAGAAGGATTCCTGAGCTCTATGGGCAGGTGAAGAGAGAGGACACTTGGCAGTGCCAGTAGCATCATTTTTCACCCCCACCTAGAGTAGGTGAGGATCAGCCTTCCCACAAAGAAATGTACGTCCATCATAGCCCTCTGTGAAAAGATTTTTTTTTTCCCCTTGTACAGGGAGTCTCAAAAAACACTCAGAGCATTTTATATTTTAGACTTTTCAAATATCACAGTATTTGAAGTTGTTTCCAGGGTTACAGAAAGGGTAATGTAGCAAGACAGCCTTAACAAGACAAATGGACTTCTCAGACACACAGCTAATAGTTAAAGCACTACTCCATGCTGTCTGCAATATTCTGGCACAGTTTTTACTGAAGAGAAAGTGGGAGAGAGAATTTATTAAAAATTCTTTGTTTTGCAGAACTGCCTGACTTCAGGAGCGATCTAAACCTGCAAACTTTTGACTAAAGAAAACATTTATTGCTGCAAATCATCAAATATTAACATTACCTTACGATAATTCTTAATGGAACATCACATCAGTAAGAATTATCCCCTGAAACCAATGGTTTCTATGAGTGCTTCATTACAGCTTTAATTTTAACTGTTTGGTTATGTCCCTGATGGCAAGGCAAAGATCACTCTGTGAGAGTAACGCTGCACGTTTCTTTGTGATCAGCAACAAATAAAGCTTTCATCGGTCACCTAAAAAGGGTCCCTGAACCCAGCTAATTTAGTTGCTTTTCCCAACTATATCAACTGGTCTAATTAAAAATATTCTCTATGCATAAAAAACTTTGTGGTGCTTGTATTTAAATTTTCACAAAATTTTGCATTTGAGTAATGTGCAGCAGTTAGGAAGTCTTCAAATCGATACTGTAGGAAATATTTTAATTATGGAAATGTGCTGTGCTGATAATTTCCACGGATTTTACATGCAACAAATTCAGCAGAGAGCCCTCAATTACAAGATGCAGCACTTTGTGGCACAATGCAGTCATAAATAAGTGAGTTAATGCATTCTCCAGCATACGATTTATATGTCAATATGCCAATGTTTCATTCTTCTTCAGGCAAGAGGAGGGCATGGCTGTGGTTGACAGCTAAACAGCTGATTTAATTTTTAAAAGGCAGAATTTAACCTTTTCAGCAAAGCGCTACTGATTCAATTATAAGATGCTAATGTAAATGACATTTGAAAAACCAAACAGTGGCACTGAATCTTTACGGCAGCTCAGCACAGAAGTGATCACCACGTCCATCCAGGGAAAGCCACGGCAGCGGCTCCCACAGCCCTCCGCTGCAAAGGTCGTGCTCTGATACTGAGCAGACTCGATGACAAATGCACCCACCTTTGGGACAAATGTTTCTGGACAGGCTTCATCCCAGCACTCTGGCAAGCGGGCAATAGCAGCAGTAGCTGCTCTGTATGGCTATGGCACGACCCTCTGCCAGGGCACCCCATGCAGCGCTGCCCCACCGCTGCTGCCTCGCAGCTCAGCGTGCAAGCACGACGCGGAAATGCAAAGACTAAACCAGATGTGGCAAGAAAGTCACATCTCTGCATTATTTGACCAGCTTGCTTAATTTTTTTCTGCTTGCGTTTTACCCTCTCCTTTCCTTGCCATGCCTTGCCTTCTGTTCTTCACCCTTTCCTGCTCTGCTTTCCCTTATCCCTCTTACTTAACATCCATTGGTTTGCAATTTGGAGAATTGGATCCTTCGTGAATGTGATTTCTCTCCATCTTGTTGTTTCTTATGTCATTTGCCTGCATCCTTCCATTGCTGTTTCTTCTCTGTGTTCTTCACTTTCCTCTTCTCAAAAGAGAAAAAAATGTTGGAATGATCTCAGCATTGACAATCAATCAGCCATTGAACTGTGGGAACTCTTGGCTTGCCCAAGTCTGAGGCATGCATGACTGCCAAATTCTGTTTAGAGACGCACTGCCTTAGGGATCACGCTGGTGCGGATCAGATGGGTGTCTTCCACATAGTTGGCTCCCACACCACCTTGGTCCAGGTCCAGCAGCACTGGGTCCTGGGCTGCCTGATAGCTCCTCATTCCAATTTCAGACCCTTTGCCTCTTTGGAGAAGCTGGGATGCCCCTCAGTTCAGTGGTAGAGCTGTGCAGCTCCATCCTCTACAGAAACACCACCTTATATCTCCACTGCGGGATGACTGAGGGAAACAGTCCCATACAGCACGCTCAGCGATGGCTGCCAGCACGCCCCTTCACTCTTTGGAGGGGCCAAGGCGGGGTGACATACCATGATTGTACCTGTATTTTCACACAGCCTCTTTGTTTACTGGAACATGGGTAATGGTGGTGAATTGGTGGGGGGACCAAATATTAGAATCATAGAATCACAGAATCGTCTAGGTTGGAAAAGACCTTTAAGATCATCCAGTCAACTGTTAACCCAACCCTGCCACCCCACCACTAAACCATGTCCCCAAGCACCTCATCTATCCTTCTTTTAAATACCTCCGTGGATTGGGACTCGACCACCTCCCTGGGCAGCCCGTTCCAGAGCCTGACAACCCTTTCTGTGAAGAAATTTTTCCTAATGTCTAACCTAAACCTGCCCTGGCACAACTTCAGACCATTCCCCCTCGTCCTATTGCCCATTACCAGGGAGCAGAGCCTGACCCCCACCCCACTACAGCCTCCTGTCAGGCAGTTGTAGAGGGTGATCAGGGCTCCCCTCAGCCTCCTCTTCTCCAGACTAAACATCCCCAGCTCCCTCAGCCGCTCCTCGTAAGCCTTGTGCTTACGTTTCAGCAACGCAACATCTTTCTTGTAGTGAGGGGCCCAAAACTGAACACAGTATTCAAGGTGCGGCCTCACCAGCACCGAGTACAGGGGCACGATCACTTCCCTAATATTCTGTCCTCTTTGGCTCACCTGTCCTAAGCGGACTTTCTGTGCCGATTTTGTAGCTATTGCATCTCACCACGCTCCCGTACCTACAGCAT
Source organism: Egretta garzetta (assembly GCF_000687185.1). NCBI lineage: Eukaryota > Metazoa > Chordata > Aves > Pelecaniformes > Ardeidae > Egretta > Egretta garzetta. Next base: position 1,673,358 of record NW_009259312.1, on the reverse strand, counting down.
GCCCTCCCCTGACTTACTGAGCTCTAAATGTAGCTTGTTACCTGTGATAGATTTATGACTACATTCATTATAGCAGTAACGGCCTCAGACAGATGGTAAGAGGTGCCCAAAGAAAATGGATTATACAAAACAATTACACCATAAAAAAGGCTGTATCAGAACACTGTGATTCAGCACAGAAATGAAATGAAAGATACAGGGAGGAACAACAGTGGTGTGTTGGGTTTTTTTCTTTTTAACCAAGATACGCCGTTTTTCTGACAAAAGAAAGGGGGAAAAGGATTAAAAACTAACAGACACTTGAAAAGAAAAGATCATTACTGGAACATTTTGTTCTCTAGGATTTTTGTCAGATCCTGGAGAAAAGAGCTGGCCAAGTTTGTTCTGTTCCAGCAAATTACTGAACCTTGCAGGTACAAGATACAACATTGTAGAATATTATTTAAAATGTCTCCCGGGTTTCTGTAACAAGAAGGACATGTATTTAATTAATTCTATCAATTTGTCTAATAAACCCTTAAAATTCTCAAAACATGGCAAAAGGCAGAACTGCTGATTTACAGCCCTAAGTAGTACAAAACTATACTTTGACTGGCACAAGCAGGGCAGGATAAAAATGCATATACGCATAAATGCAAATAATACTTGTCTTGGATTAATACCTGTGTTCATTTGTAGCCATACAGTTACTACAGGAAAGGCAAATGTGTGTGGTAGTATGAAATGATGATATCTAACCCATAAATAATTCTTTAACACACCTGACTCAGTCAGACATGGAGCCAAATAATCCTCAGATAATAACATGGTTTTCCCCATGTAGGAAGGGAGCAAAGGCAGTTGCCCATAGTTAATCCTTCAGCAGAAATTGAGATGTGTGTTTTCACGGGACTTTTTTCTAGGAAAGGCACATAGAGCTAAAGAGAAGGCAGCGATATTGAAAACTAATGGTCAGAGGTCTTCTGAACAGAATGTTCTCCAAGATTTCCAGCAAATATGAATGCTCCTAAAGCTCTGCTTCTGCTTATGGCTGACCTTGATGGTGCAAATGCATGGGGGTGGGGCAGTGGTGCACAGACACACATATAGAAACATGCATTTTACTTCAGAGCAATTTGCAAAAAAAATACCGAGAGCAACTTCTACCAAGGAAAGCAGTGGTGATGGTCAGGCTGACTCCTGCACCGCTCACCTCCTGATGTTGGAAGTTAAGTAACTGTTCCTGATGGGTGCATGCAACGGGAAGGCGAGCAGAGCTCCCTCTCGCATGCCTCAGGCCACTTTCTATCACATTCACTTCTCTGCCAAATCACAAAGGATGGGGTGTGGGTGTGGGAAGGTTAATCCAATAAATTCCAGCAATGAAAAGAGTGGCTCAACAAGATAAAAAAAAAAGTTCCCAAAGCTATTGATTCTGCAGCTTAAGCAATATGGACAACATCTGACCAAAAACCCGTTGCTGAAATTCTGGCTAATTTCAGACTTTTGTTCAGAATAGTTTCAACACGAATCGAGCAAACCAGCCAGGAACCTTTTTGAAAGAAACCAACACCCTCTGCTAACTCAGTAGCGTTGGCCTCCGCACCTACTACAGAGCTGCCTATAAAGTGGGTGCTGGGCACCCCGACACCCTGTACTCAATTTTCAGGGACCACCAGCTGGAGCTTCTCCCTGGGAGGTACTGTGCACTACTCCCACCAGGAGGACATAGCTCACGTCAATTGTATTTATGGCATTAAGTGAGGTCAGTGGGTCCTTTTTCGGTTTCGGATTTTGTTTTGGCAACTAGGCACGTACTAGGACAAACAAGTCAAAGCTGTCTTTTTGGATGTGTTACCCTGAAATCCCTCTTGTAATTCCTATTCTATTTACTGCGGGTGAAACTCATCCGCAGCAGACAGCTACACAAAGTCTATGTGCCATTAAACTACCTACTTTTATGACTTATGCTCTCCCTGTGCACAGAATAAATGTAATCATTAGACAACAAAGAAAATCACCCATCTAATTCAGCTAAATGCCTTCTCCTCTACTTTTCTCAGCAAGAGAACACCCCCAGCAACTACCAGTTCATTGAAAGAGGCAATAGTAGCAGTCATGTCCTTAGTTGTTCTCTTTTTTCCTCAAACAATATATTTTTTGCTTTGTTTCTTCTTTGCCTTTCTCAGTCTTGTATATAAAATGCATTTCAGATGCTTGAGGATGGTACAGATGAGGAGATGAGCGCTTGTGCTTTGTGTGTGCTTGTGCTGGAGCTTGACCTCATAATGCAAAAATAAATGTAAGGCCCGAGGGCTGCTTGCCTTGCACAGTAAAAGCAGGGCGCCTTCAAACAGGTCCAGAGTGGGTCCAAGGTGGTTCCATGACCATACTTCCAAAGTGCTCAGCTCCAGTGAGAAGAAAAACTCTGTGTATGACTTGGCTTCAAAGTCCATCTGTTCACAGGTTGCTGTGGGAGCTATTTGTTCTCTGGAGGATTTTCTTTCAAACTCAAACATCTTCTGTCTTTGTACAGTAGTCCCCTGCCCATTGCCCTATAAATGTGCCTCAGCTCACTTCGAAGCCCAATAGCAACCACAGTCGATCCTGGAGTCAGGATGCGCCTGTGAAAGAGATGTATGCTCTATCACCCGTGAAAGCAAGAAGGGTCTACCAACTCCCTAGCTCATTTGCTGGTCACAAGTGGCGTCCCCCAGGGCTCAGTGCTGGGGCCAGTTCTCAGTGTTGGGGCCAGTTCTCTTTAACATCTTTATCAACAACCCGGACAAGGGGTCTGAGTACACCCTCAGCAAGTTTGCAGATGACACTAAGCTGGGTGGAAATGTTCATCTGCTCAAGGGTAGGAAGGCTCTACAGAGGGATCTGGACAGGCTGGATCGATGGGCCAAGGCCAATTGCATGAGGTTCAACAAGGCCAAGTGCCAGGTCCTGCACTTGGGTCACAACAACCCCATGCAACGCTACAGGCTTGGGGGAGAGTGGCTGGAAAGGTGCTTGGCAGAAAGGGACCTGGGGGTGCTGGTTGACAGCCGGCTGAGTATGAGCCAGCAGTGTGCCCAGGTGGCCAAGAGGGCCAACAGCATCCTGGCTTGTATCAGGAATAGTGTGGCCAGCAGGAGCAGGGCAGTGATCGTGCCCCTGTGCTCAGCACTGGTGAGGCTGCATCTCCAATGCTGGGTTCAGTTTTGGGCCCCTCACTCCCAGAAGGACATGGAGGGGCTGAAGCATGTCGAGAGAAGGGCAACAAAGCTGGCGAGGGGTCTGGAGCCCAAGTCTGATGGGGAACGGCTGAGGGACCTGGGGGTGTTCAGCCTGGAGAAGAGGAGGCTGACGGGAGACCTTATCGCTCCCC
>NW_009259312.1:1664680-1668419 GCF_000687185.1 Egretta garzetta | reverse complement strand
AAATGGCCTCAAGTTGTGCCAGGGCAGGTTTAGGTCAGACATTAGGAAAAATTTCTTCATTGAAAGGGTTGTCAAGCACTGGAATGGGCTGCCCACGGAAGTGGTCGAGTCCCCATCCCTGGAGGTATTTAAAAGCTGGGCAGACGAGGTTCTTAGGGACATGGTTTAGTGGTGGACAGGTACGGTTGGACTGATGATCTTAAAGGTCTTTTCCAATCAAATGATTCTATGATTTAATGAAAAGGACCTGATACTGCCTGGACTCTTCCACTACATGACCAAATGTTCAGTGTAGTTGATCCACACCTGCACAGTGGGTCTGCCCCTTTCCAGCACGCAAAGGCTGCCTGTCCGTGACACACATCAGAGCCTTCTGGAAGCACACAACTTGCTATACCTGTGCTGCCCTGTCCACACTCAGTGCTGCATCCCTGGATCCCCTCCTCCAAGAAAGGGCAACTCAGCTGCTCCTCTGCTGCTGTTGGACAACACGTGGGAAGGCAGCTGGATACAGCCTGCAGATAGCCGGCGATCCTTGGCTCTGTCATTTCTGCACTTCCTTAGATCTGCTTGGTCCTCTACATGGTCTGGGGAGCCCTTTGGCTGGTAAAGCGGGAGGTCTGGGAAGTCTGGTTCTTGTTCAGCGTCCTTGGATTTCTGCTGAACAGCATCTACCTTCTGATGCTTTGCAAGCAGCTTGCTGCCATCCTTTCTCTCCTCTAATGCTTTTACATCAGGAAGCCTCAGCACACTCCATAAACACAGTTGTATCCCAGTTGTACAAATGAGGAAACAGGGGCGTGTGCTTTATTTCTGTCTCTTTTTATGGGTGTCACAGTTTTGGGAAGCTGAATTCTAAACAGTAAACATAGTTACAGCCTAATTTTCAATTATGCTGAAACCCAGCATAAGCACGTACAAATAATACGCATTTTGGAAAAGCTCGACCTAAATCATTGACCCAAGGTCATGCAGCAAAGTTAAGAAGTGAATCCAGATGTCCCGATGATTAGCTCTGTCTATTGGCATTCAGTCGAGTCTTCCCTCCTAAAATAAGCTTCCTGAAGCATCAGACTATAGTCTTAGAACTCCCTTAAATACGCAGGACTGGTAAGAACTGATTTTCAGATGAAGGAGGGAGGAAAAAACTCAGTTCCTTTTTTTTTTTCCCTCAAGTGATCACTGACTGACCAATGGAAGGGCAGCTCAGAGTCATTTGATCTCAAAATTTTTCCTATAAATAAAAAAAAAAAAGGAAGATTCTTCTCCCTCTTCAAACAACGTGAAGAAAAAATGTTCTGCCTCAGTAATCCTAGACCTGAGTAATTTAATCTTCTCTCTGTTGCAATCTGTTTCCCATGTGTATCACCAGCCTGGAATTTCTGGAACTCAATACATAAGGAAGCTATTCAAAAAAAGGAAATACTACAACAAAAGGATTATAGATAGGTCTGAATCAGATTGAAAGCCTCCCTATACCAGAGGAGAATTCAGCTCCTGATCCAGAGCTCAACTTCTTCACTTTAGCCCAGATCTCAAACCCAAAGACTGCCAAAATGATGGAATTTCCTAGAACCAGCCCACCTCTCATTGGTTCAGAGACAGAAGAAATGAGAAAACAGGCTGAGGAGACCTGCACTGGTATTGCAGCAGAAGTGGAACAGCACTCGCTGAACAGTTAAACTGCCCTATAGAATAGAATAGAATAGAATAGAATAGAATAGAATAGCTCAGTTGGAGGGATCTACAGTGATCATCTGGTCCAACTGCCTGACTACTTCAGGGATAACCAAAAGTTAAAGCAGGTTATTTAAGGCATTGTCCAAAAGCCTCTTAAACACTGACAGACCTGGGGCAGCGACCACCTCTCCAGGAAGTCTATTCCAGTGTTTGACCACCATCTCGGTAAAGAAATACTTCCAATCTATGTAAAAGACCTGTGAGAAAATTATAAAGAGCTGTAGTAGTTAAAATTCAAAGTCTCCCATGCAAGCTTACTTAGAGTTTTAGCTACTTATCCATTAAATGAATATCAAAGGATTCACTACAGCTGAGCTAACTGACCTCATTTTTCATCTTTGGCTTCATGCGTCCAAGTTCAAGCATAAGAAACTTCTTTACCCTCTTGGTGTGTTTAATTCTGGAGCATTCCAGGTATAATATGCGCATAAGTCAAAAGGAATTTAAACAAAGCCCTTACATTTCAAAATTTGTCTTATCCTCATTTGGCTCCGAGAATTTCAGCTGCTTTCCTTAAATGATCTGCTCACATCTGCTCTCCAGCTGAGCCGTGTTCATGCCCCACTGACCTTACTGCTGCCATCGCTGTAATCTTGCAGCTGAGAATAACCAGCAACGCACCCAGTCCCTGTAAGCGTCAAGAGCCTTTCAAGAAAGAGGAGGTAGAAAAGAATCAGCCTTTATACAATAGGGAAAAGAAGGATTTCAGAGAAAAACCATTGTCTGACTAAGGTGAGTAATGGGAGCCACACGCTTGAAGTGCCCTGGCCCAGCTCCCTTGGGCAATGGGAACCGGAGGCGTCAGCATCTTGCAGGATTACACTCTACAACGGCAGCTGGCAGATATTTTTCTAATAGAGAGCACAGCAGCATCGTTCACACTCATTTGATTCTATTTGCTGCTGTTCCTATTCAAACTCGGCTAATCCGATCAAGTTATTTCTTGGCCTGTGCCTTAAAGCTGAACAAGTAAACACCTTTCATAAGGTCTGAGCCCACTTGTTTCAAGTGTACAATTAAGGGCTAGACTTGAGCATTATCGTGAGGAAACCCATCTCATTACTCAGAATTTCCAAAATCACAGACAGTTGTCTTGAAGTGGCACTTTTCCATCCAGTGTTTTACTTCCTGCGTTACAAACTTATAACACGGTCGCAAAGGGTCCCAAGCACCAAATATACATTTGTGCCTCAGCTGCCCTAACGAACTGCTCTTTGAGCTGAGAATGGCTCCTAATGGCACCAGTTAAGACACTACGATGCACAGTATTTTCTGTGGCTACCAGACCTTCTCCACAGATGTCTCTTCTTGTCTACTGTGAAGAAGACAGATGAGAAATATATTCAGCAAATGCGTTTTGGACAAAGTCATGCTCATCTGTAGTATTTGCATTAGGTGACAAGATTTATGCACCAGAAAGATGTTGATCCAAGCACAATTCCATTGCTGTTACACCAAGGATGGATTTGTACTATTGAAGCTTACAATTTTTTTTCAAGTAGAATTGCTGCCACTTATGTTACCGGTATTGTTAATAACATAACCAGTTTTCTTTCCTTCTTTAAAACACCACCCCCCTACTTCTCTTTCTCTTCTCTGAGGCACTTTTAACTTCACATCCAATATTCTCTTTTGCATTATCTTGCCCACATCTCTTCTCAACCAGCTCCTCAAAAGATGGTTATTTGTTTTGAAAGCTTCAGGAATAAAAGAATATTTAAACAATTAACTGCAATCATATTCATCATTCTGCCTGGTACCGCTGATATGCACTAGAAATACAATGAGAAACCAAAACTTTCCTTCAGAAAGAAGAAAAGAGAAGATAAACATCCACAGATCCCTCTCTCTCTTATTACTTCGTTATCTTTTTTAGACTGCAGAGATGTCAGTCACTGGAGCTCTTCCATACTGGGCCATTATTGCTACACATGTTATGCACGAAGCCCCAAGGCCTCATTCTGTCGTAGATAAGATATTCACACACATCCTTTCCCCC
>NW_009259312.1:1652683-1664667 GCF_000687185.1 Egretta garzetta | reverse complement strand
CCCCCCCTTGCCGTTTATTTGCATGGCTGGATGGATAATCAGCCTTAATAACAAAATATGAGTCAGCACGACTGAATGTCCAATTCGCTTTGGGGATTCTCTTGGAAGTTTGGTTTTTTTTTTTCTTTCTTAACTATTTAAGACAGGAAAAGATGCATCCCTCCCAGATCACGTTAATGTAAAAAATATTTGAGTAAACACAGAGACTCAGGGGAAAGGGAACAGATCAGACAGCAGCGTTGCTGCTACCATGCCCTCAGAGAGGCTCTGGTCTCTTCAGCCGCTCTGCCCAGTGCTGTGGAGCGCAGGGTCCCTCGTCACGGCTGCCGCTCGGGGATTTCTCATCGACAGCAGAGGGAGGATGCAGGACAGAGAACTGGTCATGTCCCATGAGGATAAGCATCCCTGAAATGAAGGGCATATAGGTTTTTCTGGACATCTAAATGCTGTCTATGGGTTACAATTGTGCAAACATGCAGTCAAAGTCAAGGCTGCAACACAACCAGTAAATGAAATACAGGGGTCCATCTCTGTCAAAGGATAACTCTCCTCTACTGAGTAGTTGAAGGCAGCAGTGATGCCATCCTGCCATCCAGCCGAGCTGTATGGATGTGGCTGACAAGGACAGTGGATCTGTACCTGCAGAATCTGTGGTCCCTGGTTTTCAAGTCAGAGACTGGGCCAGCTGAAAAGGCTGCAGTGTGAGATTGCATCTCACCTGGGACAGAGTGAAAGGAACACTGAAAAGCTTGGCCCTTCAGTCAGCCAGATCCATTCGCACATGCCTCTCTTTTTCAATCATCTGTGCAATTTTGGGGTGAAAACAGTGGGATTTATTTGTGCCTTCCAGAATTAGGATAAACATGAATTTATAACCTAGGGCTTTCCTGACCAAAGCACCTTAAACTGTGTATCCATATACTAACAATGTCCATACTGTACTTATCACAACAAAATCAGGCTGGCCAAGAAAATAAACACCAAAACCAGCTGATGGAAAGAATCATACTGTAATGCACATGCATAAAAAGCACATGGGTAAAAAGGGAGCTTGTTTCATGATAATCTGACTATGCAATACCACCAAGGCCAGCAAGATCCTTGACAAACATCTAGGCAGTAGCATGAAGCCAGCAGCAGAAGTTAAAAATGCCCATGACCTTTATCTGGCACTCCCAGTTCCCTCAGAATTTCACACCGTGTTCGAGAGGCAGATATCATCTGTACTCCCAACCTCCTTCTTTTGTGCACTGCTTTTGTGCATGTCTCCCAAAAATCACAAGCAAACTATACAGTAGTTTAGCCAAAACTTGAGCAGGGAAAACATTCAATTAGGCAGAGAAAAAAGCTGCCTTCCTCCTTCCTCTTCTTCCTCTCATCAGCCCTTCTGCAAAAGATCAGTAGTAAAATCCTATCTACTTCACTTAAATTAGTACTACATCCATTCTGATTTATCATTAATGTTTCTTCCAATTTAATTCAGTTTTGTTTTCAACAAGCGAGAAGTGCAAAACAAGAAATTAAAGCCGTGTCCTTAATTATTGCTTACGTACGGCCAATGCTTCAAAGAGTTGGCAGAGTTACCGCATAGTAATTGCACGACAGGGGCATGGAGCACTTAGTCGTGGCTTAACTCCCAGCCAAGGACTATGCTCACCACCAAAGCCTGGCATCGGGTGAGCAGGTGCACAACCGAGGCGGAGGATGGACGTTGTGGTGCTCAGGCTGTCATCTTCCTACTGAAGCCAAAATTAAATCCTGTGCCATCATCGTGTCCCAGCAGCGTTGTGCTCATCCATGGACAAAGGCTGCACATTGTAAACCAGGATGAAGCTGGCCGTGTTAAGCATGTTGGGCTCCTTTCAGAGTGGGCCCCTGGTTATGATCAGTGCTGTCACAAAAAGTAATCCCAAGTACCTAGGCTGCTTTCTTCTACACTGAAGTTTAAATGAATAAGAAATCAAGTGCAGTACCACAAAATGCTTCAGCCTCAGCAACTTGTTTACCACCACTGTAGTAGCTGAATTGCTGAATGAAATATTTACAACTATTCATGCAATCAAACTCATTTTCCTTAGGAAATAACTGATTAGGTATCTCACATCTGTTCCTGACAATGATTTAAGCCTGTGCTGATCCATATCTAGACCTGACATGAATGCTAATGTTTTAGAAACCGTCATCCTTAATAGGAGGGTGACGAAAGGCTATCCAGGTCTGGTGGCGATTGAGTGCAATTGGGAAGTTCTGTATCTACAGGTGAAGGATGACACCATCAGCCCACAATTTTCTCTAACCTTATGACCTAGGGCTTAGGAAGTCTGGCAAGAGATAGAAGTTAGAGCAGAGCTTGACACAGAATTATCTTGAGAATTATCTTCCTATCCCTGTCAAAAGTTTTTAATATCTCACAGATGTTTGCTTCCTCCATGCAGAGCAGCAATGCTGCTCCGCCAGCCTCCAGCGTTGCATGTCATCCTTCCAGCAACATTTCCCCATCAGGGTGCTTTCATTGAAAGTGCTGCAAGTGTTGCAAGGCTGGGAGGAAAATCAGCTGCTAGTAAAGCTGGTTGAGATGGTTCCCTAATAAAACATGACGTTTGTGTCAGGAAAGATGGAAAAATAAATTCCACGTTTTTGCTCAAAAAATAGCTGGTTTGTGGGTAAACAATCAATGCCAATGCACTTAGAAACAGAGAGAGAAATCTAATGTTAATTCATCCAGCAATCCTCTTTTCCATGGGAAACTTACCACAAGAACGTAAAAAAAGCAGGAAAAAGAAGTATTTATCACAATGGCTCCAAACTCATACTCTTCATTACTGCACAGAGCAAGGGAGCAATCTCCATCCCTGTCAGGTCAACTGCAAAGCTCTTCAACATTGCGTCAAAGATGTCAATGACGAAGGAGATGATCGGTATTACCGCTCCTTCTCACAAGGTGCATCCATTGCGATAGCAGTGCTTCCTACGTTCTGACGAGGGCAACTAGGCCAGAAGAAAACTTTTGGCAACACCTACAATCACTACAAATTTTACTTCAAGGTCAAGGAACCAAATGAAAACAACTGAAGAAAATGAACATTTCCCCACAAAAGACCTTGTAGAGCTCTAAATCAAATATAAATGAAGTCTATGTAAGTGTCTGAACAGTAAACTCTGGAACAGTCAGGAATGCTTTGGAATGCCTCATAAAAATACATTTCAAACACAATCCAAAGAAGATTAAACTGACAGTTCGTCTCTCTTAGGACTTCTATACATCATAAATAGGCATTATGCCTTCTGTGTAAAGCAGCTCATTATCTGATTTATTCACTGATATCTCTTCTTATTCAAACAATTCAAACCGGACTATATTAGAAAATCCCAGAATAGCTTCCTCAGCAATGCAGCTTTTGAAATAAGATGATGATTTATATTTATAAAATTTTACTTACCGTGCAATCAAATTCATGTTAATATAATACACATTATAGGACAATTCTAAAGAAAGGACAATTTTAAAGAAAGATGCTATTCCAGCTGGACCACTTATTAATATTCATATGCTTTCCTTCAAAAAAAAAAAATCAAAACACTGAAGTTGTTCCCCTTTGCGTTAGTCTTTTTTCCATCCCTCAAGCGAAAACAGAGATTCCGTTCTAGTCACAACAGCCTACTACCAACAAACTAATCAGTCTAACCCCCTAGATCTCGATAGCTCTGCTAGCTGCCTTTTTAACCACAAATATGGCCAAGGTAAGGAATCCAGCTCCAGATTTGAAACATGTGCCCTGGATAAGACAAAGTTCTGATTCCGCCTCATTTCTTGTTTCCAAATGGTTTAGTGGCAATTTTAGTCCATTTGCATTTATTCTCCTCCCATTTTAGGCAATGGATCTTTGCCCCTTCCAGACAGTGCGCCAGGACTATTACAGAATCATATGCACTCTCCTACTCTAGCAACCTTCTTCTGGGACCCACTCCTTCCAAACTCCTGAACCCTTTCCAGAAAGTAGAAAAACGGAGTTGTAGACAATTTTCCCACGTAGCAAAATTTTCAGCAAGGGCTCCCAAGTTGTGCAAACTTCCCCAAATAATGGACTTCTGCTCCGGACCCGACGAGACATAGATACCAGGAGGTCTTGCAGCTGAAGAGCCAGGTCCCAAGAGATGTGAAGGTGCCCCAGATAAGAAAGTGATTTAGCTTCACGGGAGCCCGTGCTCCTGCAGAATGAGCAATGAGAAGCGTCTGTGCCAGGACTAGCACCCAAGGGCTGATGTATACTCCCTCTGCAATGACACAGCGCCGCATCGCCACCACCATGTGGGAGGCTAACCCCAGAGCTTCGGATGGAAAGAAAATAAAGTAGCTCACTTTTTCTGTGTTGACACATTGTCTCCACTCATGACAAAACTCAGCCCTCTGCATTAAGCAGGATTAAATAGAAAACATTGGTGTTAAGATCAGCACAAGGAGTTTGTTTCATTGTCATGTCCTACTGTGCCCCCTCCGTTAAAAGCCTGCCTCGAAATGAAGCCATTCCAACTATTTATCTGAGAGAAAAAGCAAACTGTTTATACTAATCTTTAATATATACATCAGTAGCGGAGCCAACCAAAGTCCTGCCTTTTTGCCACACATGACTCACTTAACGCACACACTTAATACATCACTTAATACAATTTGATTGGAAACAGTTTGATCAGAGTGAATACTTTTAATTTACTGTAAATCGTGCCAGTGTACATTGCACTCAGAGACAGGACAAACAGGTTTATGGCCAAACTTCCTCAGCAAGGGGTGTAACCCTCCTCAGCTATTACAGCCTCTCTAATTGCTGTATTCACTGTGACAAGCCAACAGTGGGCCAAACACACAGCATCCTTCTCAATATATAAACACGTATTTGCAGTTCATGGGGTAGAGCCTTTAACAGCCTCAACCCGCGGGCTGACTCCCAAGGACATTTATTTTTCTTTTTGGCTGGTACTCTGGGCAAGGTCCTTGCTGCACAGAAGCTGGTGGAAGTTCAACCTTTGCCTTCATCAGGGCCAGGGGTTCATCTCATCCCCTTCAGATAAAGCCTCTGCGGTTGCTTGAAAATCTTCCTGTAATACTGCCACATCTATGCAAAATAATTAATGGCAACGGGAGCTATTATCAGCTCATCTACTGTTCATTTATTTCTCAAAAAAATGGTTTACTTAGTATGTTGCTTATGGTCAAAACTTTATTGTCCTGAAGGAATGAGCCACACTGTGCCATGAGTTAAAACAAGACTGAAGTAGGCTGAGCCCAGAAGAGGACAAACAAACCTTACTAATTTCTTTTAAGCATGTGAGTATGCGTGTGTTTGTGGGCTGAACAGATGAGGCAAGAGAGATTAGCGTTTTTATGGATATAATTCCTGCCATTGCTACATACTTGAAAATCCTTTCTAAGCTTGGGCAGTTTGTAAACAAGAATAAACACACCTACAAATATCTTTGCATTTATCTGCTAGTCAATCAATTAATCAATCTGCCTATAGCTGTCATTCAACAGAGCACCTCACATTGATTTATAGATCATGTATAGGTGAGGGGGAACACTAATCGTGGGGAGGCAGAGGTCCGGTGTGCGTCTCTGCTGAGCCGTGACACTGCCATTGGGACAGAGGGGCTTTGCCTAAATCCCTGCCCAGAGCCAGGGTGTGGACAGCAGTGCAGGTGGCAACTGCAGGTACAACGTGGCCACTGGCCAAGCCCAGGGTACTCACTGCAACCTCCACAGGTTTCTATCTCATGCAACAGGTCACTGAGAAGCAGTCCTGGAGGACTGAGGTCCCAGAAGCTGATGGAGGGTGACGTCCTCCACACCACGTGAGCACTGGTGCGGGCAAGACCAAGCCCTTTGCTCTCCCTGTCTGCTCATGACCCCTGGGTGTTAGGGACCCGGCGGGAGGGTGGCATAGCTGTCCCCAGCCCATCTGTTCCGCAACAGGCAGGTAGCACTAGGGTTCAAGGCAGTTGTTAGCCAGTGCCACCTAGTCATACCTAGAACACGGGCACCAGAAGCAAACCACCCTACGCTCATCTTCCACCACCATCAAGAGGAGGCCATTTCCAACTGCTCATGTGCGTGCTTGTGCGTGTTTGCGCGTGTTTGTATCAGTCCTCCGAAGTTAGAGCTCCAAGGTCTTGCTCTGCCTCCCTCCCTCCCTCCTAAGGAAAGAGATATTTTGCAGTGTTCTCTGTGACAATGTTAGGCGAGCCTCTCGGTTACCATAGTGTTATGCACTAAAGAAACGTCGACAAATTAATCAATTATACAATTGTGTTTGCCTAAGAATACAAGTTGCAGCCAGATGATTCAACGCATTTCAACAGCTCCATGGAGTTTGGTTAATGCACTTCCTCTTCTACCATCTCAGTATTATCCTCATCTGCGCTGTCATTTTTCCATATTTCCATTTCTCTTTGCAGGCAGCTTATCAGGTACGGGATCTCTGCTTCAGGCTAAGTCAAGCTGTTTTCCTTCTTGCTTGCCTGCTTGCTTTCTGTCGCATTTTTTTCTTTCCTTCTCTCTTTCTTGTAATAAGATGCACATTATACATTTGACTTTCGTATAACAAACCTGTGTTTTTAAAATTACTACTCCATCACTAATGGTCAGCAGTCACTTCTTTCTTCTAGAGGTCGTCCTGCACAACTGTCAGAATTTTGCTGCTATCAGCACTGGAGTAGAGCTGACGTTTAAGTCCAGCTTTGCAACTTATTTTAGGAATATCGGGTAGAAAGGGAACAGCGGGGACACCAACCCCAGCACTCCAGAATCTGAAAACAACGCTATTAGTGGCTACTTCACAACATCTCTTCAACTTGCCGAGATGCACCAGGAGCCCCAGAACATGACCTCACGTCCTACAACAAACTTCTGATACACATCAGAAGCACAAAAGATTAAACTGTATTGGGACACAGAAAAGGACAGGTGAAGATCACTGCCAGTACTGCATGCCCTTGTATCCACACAAAGTTCATTAAACAACGCTAGCAACAGATCCCAGAAAATATATCATTAAGTACGATATGGTTACTGGCAACACAACCTGAAGGTAGAATGCCTCTCTGGCCCAAAATCTGACGAACAGGTTAAACCAGGGAGCATGCCAGAAAAAACTGCAGGCAATTGTGCCCGTCTGATGCTACATGGAGTCTCTGCACTGCGCACTTTCAACGTTTAGTGCGTGAGAGGAAGGCAAATATGGAAAAAAAAAAGATTCAAATCTGCATCAACAGGGAAAATTAATTCTTGCCTTGGCTCCTGAGAAAACAGCAGAAGCCTTGACGCATAGGGTTAATCATGTAAACAAAACCAGGTCCATTCTCCTTTCAACCTTACATGAAAAATATGACTATACCGGAGACCAAAGGACTAACTCTGCAAACATAATTTCCTATCTCCAGGAACTCTCTAATTTAATTGTATAATCTCTTTCATAAGATTATCAGGATCTATCTCAAAACTACCCTAATTGAAAGGCTATTACACAACTGCAACCCTTAGGTAGCTGGAAGCTTTCTTCTAATTCCCCTTCCAAATTTATTCATGACCAACTTAGACAATTTGATCTTGTGTGGATGCTATCTTTTGACTTTGTTTTTCTGCCTTCTTGCTATTTAGTCCCAACCCTGTGTCGAAAGTCCTACTGTAACCTGTCCCTTCATTTGTTCCACTGACCAGAGCTAAATCAATTACGCTCTTTAACCTCACTTCATACAATAGACGGTCCATTTGCATAACCACATCTCTAACCCTCCTATTGTTGCAATTTAACATTTTTTTGACTGGGGTGTCCAGAGCTATGCAAAATCCCAACGGGCTACTCCATGAGCAACGGAAAGCTCTTGTACCAACATGATGATGATTTGTACAATGATAAAATCCCACTTCCCTGAATTTCTCGTATTATTTTCCTTTGATATCCAAGGATGTCACTGGGGTCCTTCACAGCTGTATCCCACCGCTTGCTTGCAGGTATCTCCTGACCTGCCAGCGCATCCACATCTCTCCCTTTGGCCACGGGCAGCTGACGAGCTTCTGTTTCACACTGGAAATTCTTGTTACTGGTCCCCACGCTTAAAACTTCGCATGACTTTGCACTCAGCATTATTAAATGTCATTTTATTTCTATCACTCCGATCAACAAAGTCATCTAAATTCCTTTCATATGATAATCTGGTCCACCTCCATGTTGACAATACCTCCCAACTTTGTGTAATCCCGCACGGCTCCTGGGCACACACCCAAATCCTACCCACAGGTCACAGCGGCTCCATTCAACAGGCGCAAGCCTGGTCCCAAGGGAGCAACAACCCTAATCTCTCTCTATCCTGATGACTTTCTTTGAATACCTCTCTCCCTTCAGACAACTTTATTTGCATGCAACTGTTGTATCTTTTCCTTAGCCACCTCCTTTTCTCCTTTTCCACCTTTTGATTCTTGTATTGAACCACCATCTTCATTTTAAGCAATAATGGCCTGTGGGGCATGGTACCAAATGCTTGGCTTTAGATAAACTGTGTTCCTGCCTTACTCCACCTAAACAATCTGTTATACAAAAAAAGATGTTAGATTAGTCTAGCACAATCCATCTTTGATAAAATCTTGTTGTAATTTAGCCTGCTTCATTATTTCCATGTCTAATTATTCTTTCCTACAAAACACGTCATGAGACACTGCGTACTACTGCATTCAAATCAGCAGGCCTAGAGTTCCCTGCATTGCTTTTTTATTTTTTGACTCCATGTACAGGACGCAAATCCTTCCCCTCTTCTGCCGCTGAAGAGCCGTGGGAGAGCCTTGCTGCCAGCCATGCAAGCCTTGTGCCACTGCTCCCAGTATTCCAGGTCTGCGATTATTGGCACTTCTTCATTTGTCTCACTAAGATGTTTAAGTTTTGCTTGTTTTCTTATTTATTTTTTTTAACTTTTCTGTGAATAGCTTTCAGTCTCCTGCAGATTTGTTAGTAATTATGCTCTGTTCCAGGTTCTACTGAAGGTTCTGCTTTCATGAGAAAGTTGCATCATTATTTAGAGACATCAGTTCTCCTTTCAGTTTAGGCACAGCTCATTTCAGTACTGTGTAAATTGACTAAGTGCAGGTTTTGCTTGAACCCAAGTAAGTTCATTGGAACGAAAATAAGAATGTCCTTCGCGAGGTCACATCAGGCTAGTCAAATCACTTTAAAAACAGACTTAAACTAAACTGGTGTAATCTCCCCATGTAGACAAGGCCCAAGCCGGTAATGGAATACAAAGTAGATCCAAGTCTCTCATTAATTGTAGGCACCTCTGCTGTTTGGCTGGTCCTGGTGCTTCTGAGGCCGAGCAGATGTGCAGCCAGCAAGCCCAGCTGTGTACAGAGCACTTGTCGAGGCCTCACCACCACCTCGAGCTTGCGTTAAACCAGACTCAAGTGGGACCGGAGTAAAAATAAAGAGGCTTTTGCAGGGCTTCTGCGCAGGGGCAATATGCGTTTGGCACACAGGCCACAGGGCAACTAAGTCACTGTGCTACACAGTCCTGCACGCACCAAAAGTAGCAGAGACATAAGAAAAAAGGAGAAATGGCCTCAGCCTGGGCAGCAGAACGGGAGAGAGATGGCAGAGCTGCCGCCAGGCAAGCCCCACCGGCTGCGGCTGTGCCAACAGGCACGGCGTTGCTATCGCAGTGGGACGACGTGGGCACATCGAGCAGAGCGTGGCCTTGGGCAAACAAAGACCCGCGGGAAAGTAAGGCTGCCATCCAGGTCCTAGCAAATAAATACAGCTTTTGTACCTGCCTGCCCGACTTAATAGGGATTTGGAACTCAAGTGAAACAGAGGGGCATTGGTTTAATAACACCAGCAAAGACTGGGCCCTGCTGTTCTGGTTTTTATAGGTTCTACTGTTTTGGTTAAAGCCACATTACTCCACTAGAACCCGTAACTGGATGCCGTTGTTCTGATATAGGCACATAGCTTATTCCCCCAGTCCTGAAGGAATGAGCACCAAAACCTTTGCATCGTTACACGTGAATCTTGGGCGGTTGCGTAATTTGAGGCAAAACGATGCAACTTCTGTGCATGGACGAGCCCCAGCTCCAGACTGTGAAGACATCCTACCAACTTTTTGATAGTACCGATGAGCAGAAGTTGGATTCGACATAATATCTCTCAAATGTAATGCTGCTTCCCACACCACGAGACTCTAATTATGAACCACACATTTGCTAATTTTAATCTTTAACCCTGAGCTATTTTTGAGTACTTGATGTATGTCTTAAACCACTGAAATAATTTAATACAGACATAGTCTGAGGGGCTGAAAAACAGGAACACCTTACTGCCAAATTTCACTGAAGTTTGTACTTTATCAAAAAAAATTTCAAACCAATTTTACTTTTCCCTCTAGATCAAATAACTCTAATCCACAGAACAGAAAAAATAAGCAGTAAGCAACCACTCCTAAAATCAGTTGCGTTTTCCTGTGACATCTTCCAGAAAAATTCTAAAGATTCATCAGTAAACACATTCAGCCCAAGAGATACGACTGCCTCCCTTCCACACCAACTTCCACTTTTGGCTAAACTCCTGAGCACCCTCTCCTCGTTAGCGCTTGCTGTGTTTGTCAGAACTTCGTCAGCGGCAGAGCCCTGAGTGCTGTCGTTACGGCGCGTCAGTGCGCAGGGTGTTCTGCTCCTCCGCCACGCACCGCTGACATGCTGCTTCACTCCGATTAGCACGTTGCAGGAAAATTACCTTTTTTTTTTTTTTTCTAATATGGTTTCTAGAAAAACCAAAATCCATTTTTCTGCCTGGATAACTATGGTGAGGTGTGGCAGCCTAGGAAGTTTGTAAAAATGAC
This sequence comes from Egretta garzetta, assembly GCF_000687185.1. Classification (NCBI taxonomy): domain Eukaryota; kingdom Metazoa; phylum Chordata; class Aves; order Pelecaniformes; family Ardeidae; genus Egretta; species Egretta garzetta. The sequence goes on along the minus strand of NW_009259312.1, from coordinate 1,653,792 downwards.
ACACATTCCCCACCAAAACAGCACACGTTGTAGCACATTTGGTACATGGGGTTCATGCTGCGCACTCCTGAAATCATCTGCTGCTTCAAACAGCATCCGTGGGACCCAGGAGAACCGCACAGCATCCGTGGGACCCGGGAGAACCGCACAGCATCCGTAGGACCCAGGAGGGCTGCACAGTCTACAGCCCCAACCCACGGCGAGCTAGCTGTCTCTTTAAGGCAAATTCCCATTTCCAGAGCTAGAGATTAGCGAGCAGCCATCCGGCAAAAGAAGGACAGGGCAGCACCCTCATTCTGCCTAAAAACAAAGCGACTCCTGACATTTGCCCATCTATACATGAGAACATCTCGTCCCGTCAGTTAAATCGGCACCGACTGCACGCAACAAAATAAGCTCAGGCTCATAACTACCCCTGCCCTCCCCGCTACGCTGCACCCTCGCAGGCAGGTGAAGCATGGGACGGCTTTAACAGCTTTGATTTCGGGTACGTTATCACCAGGGCTACCCCCCTGCTGAAGATGACAGCTTCACTAAGGGGTCAGTGCTAGTTGGCACTTAGGTGCCGGTTCTGCCCCCCCAAAAAAGGGACTGCTGTGCTGGACTCCCCCAAAATCCACTTCGGAGGGACCTGCTCAGCGGATGGCTCGGGAGCCTCCTGCCTTTGGGGACAGTGGCATTTTTACAAAGGACGGGCGCTCGCCGAAGCGCGTACGACAGACACCTCATTGATGAATCACGCAGGGCTCGGCTTTGAAGTGTGCGTCCGGCAGAAGCGACCCAGAGCCACCAGTTTGCCATTTCTGCCATCAAGGACCGAGGCTCGGGAGTTACCATTCCCAAATCCACAGCTGAAACATATGAGGGACTCTCACAGCCTTCATAATTCCCCGCTTTACAATGTAAACAGCCTGTAAAAGCGAGCGACACAATAACCCTGCTGGGGAGGTGTAACTTTTCAACCTGGATTTTAGATGCCATATGTAGGCGCAAGGTTCTTCCCCACCGGCTCTTCAGACAAACGCGTTCCCAGAACGACAGAATTTCAAGACGAAGGGAGAAAACTGCGATCGGGCCCATTTTAGCCTCCAGAAACCGGCTTCCTCCCG
>NW_009259312.1:1650781-1651243 GCF_000687185.1 Egretta garzetta | reverse complement strand
TTTTCACTTGTTCCGTTCGGTCCCGCCGAGTGCCGGGGATGTGATTTATCCTTCTCTTGTCTCTGGAAGCAGTGGATACCAAAAGCTGGGGCATCAGGACTGGTCTGCAGCCTCCTCCTTCCTCCTCTCCAGGTGCCACCGGGAGGGGATTAGCGCTGGCTGGGCGCTGCGGTGGGAAGCGCCGGGTTTAGGCCACAGTTGGGGTGACCTGGGAGAACGCGGGGCTGGGGGTACCGCTTGGGTTCCTGACCCAGGCCCCAGGGTGCTGCAGGCAGCTGCATCTTGTAATCCCCTTCCAAAACTGAGTGCACTCTCTCTTCCTAACAAGTCAGATTTTTTTTCATTGGTGTTTTTTGGTGGGTTTGGTTTGGTTTTGTTTTCCTCCCTTCAACTCCTCTTGGAAAGCTGCTTCTCAACCTGTGCAGTGCTGGGCGATCTGCTCTGTCTGGGAGCTCATTCCTG
>NW_009259312.1:1604024-1650733 GCF_000687185.1 Egretta garzetta | reverse complement strand
AAATTCCAGTTCCTCTCCCTGCCCTCGCTCTGCTGGAAGAAGGGTGCGGGCGGGCAGCCTGCCTGTATGGCCCCGTTCCCCGCACGTGCCAGTGCCCCAAAGTACAGCACGGGCCACAAAAGCAGAACCAAAAAGGGGACAGCGGTCAAAAGGCTTTGCTATGCATTTTTTAATATAAACCTGATGCCACTGAGGAAAGGGAAGTGACGTTGTTACAGCAATAACCCCAGTGAACATTGGCTATCATTGATGAAGACAAGAGAAAGGGCACCTCTGCACGCAGTTAATATTTCTTATTTTCTTTCTTATCAGAGACAAAGCAACTGGCATGGTTCTGCTGACTGCCACAGGTGGCAAATCTCATTTTCCCACTGAGAGTAGGTTTTTGGGGCAAAGAGCCTCGTCATGCGAAACAGCAACCCTTCCCTCATTCATATGGGAAAAATCCTTCTTACTCTCTTTCAGGCAAGGTACAAGTAGGTATCGAATGTGGCACTTCTCTCTTTTTTTTTACTTGAGTTAAGGTGTGTCTCTGCAGCCTGCACTGCAGCCCTGCCACCCGAGTGATGGTCACTGAGAGGGTGTCATTGCCCCCATATGTGGGCGTGCAGATACACATTTGGGGACTTAGATCAGGAATAAAGAGAATACTGCACTCTGCAGCTGAAGCACTTAAGATTAAGCACCCGTGGACGGATGCTGTGGGTAGCGCTGGCAGGATGTGGCCCCAGAGGGGCTGGGCTGGGGCAGGTTTCCCCTGGAGGCACCAAGTGCCGCAGCCAATGCCCCTGGCAGGTAGAGGCAGCAGCCTGGGCGAGTGCGGGGGGCGGGGTGGGGGGGAGGCACTCTTCCCATAGCAATGCTGGAAGAGTTTTCATGTTGATGACTCTAATTATCTCATTTAGAAGAACACACTCTCCACCAAGATCCTTCCGAAAGTTAAAAAAGAATGGGGAAACAGACATTTCTGACACGACAAAATTCACACATTGCTCAGCAAGCTGCAGCATCGGGGCAGCTTTGGCTGTACTCTGCGAGAGTTGGCATAGCCTCAGATTTGTTTATATTATTAGTTTTTAACAATGCTGGGTTGCAAAGACGTGCCAGCAGCAATAAACCCAAGAGAAACCTGCTTTTGGCCAGAAAATAAGAACAGCAAAGAAAAAAAGTAAAAAAAGAACCCAGCCTGTCCCTGCTGCACTCACCCAGTGCCCCAGAGAATCCTGCAGCCTGGCAGGCATGGTGGAGGAGTAGCATCATTAAATGAAGAAATAGAGGGGATAGCTTGGGCTGTTTTTTGCAAGATTGTACTCCCATGCACAATCCAGGGCAAAGGGTTGTCCAAACTAGCCTTTAAATTCTGTACTGCAAAAATTCGTAGCCAGGCAATGGTTGCATTGCGCAGTGCTAAGTTGAGAACCAGCTCCCGGAGAGGATCAGGCACCTCAGCCTCGTCTCAGTCCAGAGTGTGTCCAGACATTCAGTACGATGGTCTCACTTTTCATGCAGCAGTAACAGTGGGGCTTGGGATAAATACCAACAAAAAGGAAAAAGAATAGTGATAACAAAGTGCAAAGATTAACCTTGCCTTGATCCAAAGAGGCTGGTTCTGGGTAGGTTTCCCAGTGATGCTGGGATGCACAGCAAGCGGGGAAGCTGAAGTGGTGGAGCCCACCCAGCGCCCGCCATGGGAGCCCTGTTCCCGGTGCTGCCCAAGGCAGGGACACGGCATTAATTGTGTCGGTGCTATTGCACAACACTGTTGCCTTGACACTGTGTCATGTAAAGATTTTAAACTGCCTCTTTATTAGTCATCCTCTATTCATTTTAATTGTGCCTGATAAACAGGGCCATTTCACCTTTGTGTTCTAGTGTACGCGCTTATCTTGCGGGTTTATATCACACAAGAGACTTTCAATCTTTTACTGTAGCGTTGGTAGATGCAGAGGAACGTGCAGGCATTGCCGTTGCAGCCTGCTCGTGTTCTCACGCATTTCCTTGCTACATTTTCAGACCTCTGCTCTCCCAGTGTGGAGATCTCTGCAGGTCCTTGATCCTGCCACTGAAAATGTTCGGGCAGAGGCTTAGGTTAATGCATGGGAACCAGTAAGAAGGGATAGGCTGACTGAAATGCGCACTTCATTTTTTTTTTCAGGATCAAGTGCTGTAGGTGTGTGCTTAACACCACAGGACTCACTTTGATCTCCTCTGAGGACAGAATTTTCTGTGGATTAAATTCTTGCCTCTGAATTATGGTATTGGTTTTTTAACAGAATCAAAGTTGGGAGATGAATAAATAATTATTGGATTTAATGTAAAGAATATAGTTGAAGTTTCTGGAATATTTTAGTAATGTTTACTTGCAACATCAAAATATACCGCCCAAGAGTTTGCCTATGTGAAACTCGGTCCATGCAATTCCTTGTCTATCCTTATGTTTGTGAATTCTAAAGCATCACTGAAAACTCCTGGAAATAGCAGTGCATTTTCTTTTCCATGGTATGGCGACCTTCTCCTCATCCCAAACACTCCCTCCGCCTGCGGTGGGGAGGAGGAAGTGCCTTTTGGCCGGGCACAACTCTGCCAGCTGTAAGAGAACTGCAGTCGGGCTTTGCAGCAACTTCTCCAGCACCCCGGAGCAGGGCTGGCATTGCCGCTGCACGACGGGGACTGTTTGCTTAGAGCTCACATCTCTGCTTCAAGCGACACCCTGCAGTTATTAGAGTCCTTCTCCCTCCGGAGGTGCAGCTGTTCTCTGGTCTTATATAGTTTCACCTTCATTTTCCCCCCTTTAAAAAGACTCAGAAATAAAATTCAGGTTTGCCCCACAATCATGTGAGAGGATGGGTAAAATCCCATTCTCATTTAAGTTCAGAAAAAGGAACGGAAACTCCATTAAAAGCAGAGCAAAAACCACATTTACTCCAGTGTGAACAGGATTTCCCCCTTAGCATAAAATCTTGCATCCCTGTGGGCTGGAAGGAGCTACTTGCTGTCCTACCCAGCATCTCCGAGCACAGCTTTGAATCTTTATGCAACTGCTTAAAAGGATTAGGAATATAAATGAGTTAATCACCATTTAGGACAACATTCCACCTAAGCTTTTGAAAACCAACTGGAATATTTTCATTTGCCTCACCCAGCCCCTTATTTTGTAGAAAATGGTTTAAGATCGATCTTGTAGAGGCAAGGTTGGCATCCAAATTTTGTGTGTGTCTAAGGCCCTGCATTTCCTTGTGCTGGGGTAATAGTATGGCCAGATAAATGTATTTATTTGAAAAGCTGAGAGGTGCCCAAGTCAGAGATCTGGCCAGAAAAAAGAGTAAAAGAATACTTCTGATGTGGCTGATCATACTTTCAACAATAATTATTATTTTGAGAAAGAAAAAAGTGTTCTCCCTTAACTGCAGTAAAATATTCTCTGATAAGCATTCTTGTGATCTGTTATTCTACCTAACTCAAAGACATGGGGGGAAAAAACTTGCACAAACAAGATCATGGCTACCTTCTTCTGCCCATATTCTTCCATGAGAATACGCTGACTCTAAAGCTCTTTGACCACATTTTAGCTTGATCCCATAGGATAATGTACCTATGAATTAATTTTCTTTGATGCTGGGTTCATACCTTCTGGAAGACTGTGCTGAAGACAAATTCAGGCTGCTGCATTTAAATGCAGGTTAAGTGGGCACAGGCAATAATCACCTCTGATTAGTATAATCAGCTACTGAGGGGCCTCATGAACAGAGGCATAAAATAGAAACTTAATAATAATTATGTTAAAGGCCCAAATCCCCCTGAATTCAGCAGAGGACAAATGGGCAGAGGGAGCACCAGGGAATGGCGACAGCTGTAGTCTCTGTCACCCATGGATGAAGCACAGAGGAAGAACGGGTGAGTCGGTGCAGAATTACTGTCCATCATTTGCAAGTGCACCCTTCCTAATAAATCACGGATGTTACTAGTTAACACATTTGATCCACATTGATAAACATGGATATTTCCTATAAATTCTTCTGCTGATGTTAGGCTTTATTCATACAAGGTGGTAAGACTTTAAAGCTTCTCTCTGGTACTTGCCCGTTCCTAGTTACTTGATCCCATGCATAGCGGTTGGGAATTCTTCAGGTCACATATTCCTTGCACTGAAAAGTTTCTACTTCTCCTCTCTGGCCTTTACCCAGAGCAAATGCAATGTTAACAGTGTTGTCTGATGGAGTTTTCAACATCATGGGTTAGAACAGCAACATCTTGAATCCAAGACAAGCAGCTTTGTGCTGCTGGCCAAACATGGCAGAGAGAAAGCTGTCCTTGTCACCTGATCTTCCTGCTGTAACCCACGGTCTGACCAGACCCCCCAGTTGCACGTGTGGGTGACAAAGGATGCGTGCTGGGAGGGCTTGTCAGGCTCTGCTGGGGCAGGAGCTGCCTCCACCCACACCTTCCCATCTGTCTCCCAGCTACTGACATTCACCTCCTTTGCTCTGCCTGGACTGGTCTGCAGCCAGAGGGCTCCCAACTACATCCTAATCTCCTTCAGAAACTGGGTAACTGGGACGGAGAGTGGCATTAGGATGGCTCTGACCCGAAGGCACAAAGTAACTGCAGTTCCCGTGGCCCTGCTCACTCTGCGCCGCCTGGCTGGTGGGCAGAGCTCCCTCTGCAAAGCCCCGTGCAGCGGGGTGCTGAGAGAAGCTATGGCCTGATTTTACTTTGTAAAGAAAATGAAGTCTTCCCCTCTGAGGCAAAGTGGCCAGGCCAGTCCTTTCCCAGCTCTGCAGCTTGCACGAGATGACATTAAAATCAGGACTATTGAAGACCGTGGCAGGACCCAGTAGAAAGTAGACAGGACGTTTGCATTTAGAAGGCCACGGGGTTGACAGTCCTTCTATCACACCCTGATTGGCAAAGACTGAAAAACCAAACCGTATATATCTGTGTATGTATCTGATACCATGCAAACTCACCGCAAACAGTCGTATGTCCTTTGCCACCAAGGAAAGACCAGGCATAGTCTGACAGTCAGCCAGATTATAGAAGTCAAGCGGTGGCTTCTTAAGCACAAGCTGTGCCGGTGGTTCTTCAGAAGAATTGAGCAGCCTGATGGTCTCAAGGGACCACTGACAACACAACCCAGACATTAAAAAGAACAGGAGCCCAGAGCACAGGCCCCAGGGCACAGCTCTTCAAACACCTCCCTTAATGGTCCTTTAGGATACACAGGAAAGAACACGTGTATCCTTGATCCCAAGTGCACCAAAGTCAACGGGGTTCTTTGGTAACTTCCATTGTTTCCCTTCTGCCTTTTTTAAAAACACATAAACCTTCTAAATAAATTCATGAATGCATGCAACAAGTGGCCTGATATTCAACAGAGATTTTACCCTGGGAGAAGGACGGACCGAAAGCATCACGTGTTGCTGATGCTGTGACGCTGTGCTCATACCTAAATAAAAGCAAGTTAAAACGCAAGTCTGCAAGACTTTATCACTATGTTTTACCGCTAAACGATACTGAAATGTGTCAAAAAATATTCAGAACTGCGTGGGATGTTACTGCACTATCTACTCACAGAAATGCACATGTTTTTTCTGGGCACAGGGGAGGTGCTGAACACCATCAATGAATTGACTCTGATGCTAGAAACCAGTATTATGTGACAGATTTCGTATACAAGCAGTGTTGCAAAAAGTCAGTCCTAATAAGTGGAAACAAACCCCTGACTGACCCGGTGAAATCAGTTTCTATTATGCAGCTATAAGTGACTGATCGCGGTTTTGTGTGTCTGTGGAAAATGAATATGCAAGGCAGTTGGAATTTCCTCATCTGAAGAGGACTATCAAGATCCATTTTGGTCACGACTTGTGAATGAGGGGCTGGGACTGGAGAGAGGAGCTGTCTAATGAATGTGCTTGTAATGAAATTCGGGACACATTTTGCAGAAGCAAGACCTATGGGAAATGGATTGGGTTTTTTTTTTCTTTGGGCAGCTTGTCTCTTTTCTTGGCCCCCCTATGGTGGTGACCATGTGGGCAGGTCGGCACTACCACCCTTCGCATCCTGACCCCAAGACCTTCCATTGTGCCCCTGACCGTCAGCCACTGATCCTGCTGGTCGTCTCCACATCAAGCAACCCTCTCTGCCTCCTTACTGCAGGGGAGCATCCACCTTCTGTGGCGATCCAAGCAGCACCTTCCCAGCACATCTGCAGGCAGCCAGATGAGCTCGAGGAGGTTTTTAGTTTGGGTTTTTGTTTGGTTTGGGTTGGGTTTTTTTCCAGAAAAATGGTTCCTACTTGTTTTGCACTGACTTCTGTCAAGTTGCAGTGTTTCGCACGGATGTTATCCACCTTTATACCCAAGTTTGCATTCAGCAGGGTATACAAACAATGTGGTTCTGCAGAACAGAGCCCAGCGCTCCTCAGAGCACTGCAAACCACTGTTTAGGAAAATGATGGCTTACAATAAATTTCTTTTCACTAAAGCAAAAGACTGTCCTGCTTTGGAGCATCATTGCTGTTACAGTGACACCTCCTAGTTCCCCCCAGTTTTCATCCTCCCCTTGTCCATTTAATACATCTGCCTGCTCTTAACACTGGTGGTCGTGCTAGATTGCAGAATAACAAGTCATTTCAACTGAGGAAAAACAAGAGAGACTCCAAAACTGAAAAAATAAAAGTGCATTGTTTCCTGTAGAGCTTCAGTCCTTTCACTTGCAGAACTTGGGTTGACCTGCACTAGACAGTCCTTGCACAAAGTGCTACAAAACCAGCGCTTGCGGCGGGTTTGCTGCCCTGTCATCATCTCCTTCAGTTAATTCAGACACCATGCAGTAGTACGTATGCGGTGCAGATAGTGTCACTAGCGTAGCAACCGGTGGGTGAATCATAATGAAACTATGAAGAGGAAACATGTCACAAACTGAAGGAAAAGCTTGCTTTTCAGTGGAGTGTTTCATCTGCAGAAGAGTGCTCAAGTTAAGGATGCCGATGAGAGAATTAACTTGTGCCCTGGTCACTTAATGCACCTTTTTATGCAGTTATTTACTGGTGCTGTTGCTATGGGAAATATGAATATTCACCATGACAACTGCAGCAGAGCGTGGCACACAACCCACTTCACACAGAGCATCTTCTTAAGGAACTGCTCCCATTCATGCATCCTACAAAATTCTGTGTCCTTGAGAGCAATTCAGCTCGGGGTTTTCAGGCACAGTGATTAATTCTTCTGCATTTTACAGTGGGATATTGCCCGGTATCTACTATTATTTATTACTTGGTTCTTACATAGCCCTTTCAATATTACACATGAAAGTACTCTGCAAAGGTAATCCTTACCAAAAAATACTCTGCTTATTTTACAGATGAAAATTCAGGCAGAAAGTTTCACATAAGGTCCTACAGCACAGAAGAATCGGGGCTGGCATTTGCACCCACGTCACTTGAGCCAGCTAGGGTGACAGGAGCACGGCTCTCATTGCAACAGGGTGGGATGGCCCTATGAACTCTGCAGCCAAAATCTGCGCCATCGGGGCAGAGCGGTTGCTGGGGAAAACTTCAGTAAGCTCAGTGCATTTGTACCTCTGATTGAAGAGGAGTGACACGCCACAGTGCTCTCACTTGAACCTTGGTTTGCGGTGTGCCCGGGTGACTGCAGGCTCGTGACTGCTGGATGCTGTAGGCAGGCTCAGGGATGGAGGGCATTCCCCGTGCCAGGCAGCACGCTGCAGGAAAAGGATCCCACGCCCTGTAGTATTTTATTCCAGAAGATGCTTCTGGACACATCCTTCCCCATTCACACTGAAATAAAAGCATATGCTGTCCTTATTTTGTTCACCCTGGTCAACCCGCAGCTCCAAACGCCCTACAAGCCTGCGCTTCGCTTTGGCAGGGGGGCTTCCCTGTGCCAAATCGCCTGCTGCTCGCTAGGGCAGAGACCCGCCACTCCTCGAAGGGACGGGCTGCGAGCACGGTCCAACGAACTCTGCAAAGCCAGCTGGCTGGGTTGCACTTCCTTTACAATATGAACTCATTGAAGCTTTGGCCTGCCTTGGCCATTACTGGAGCATGGGGTTTTCTAAAGTTACTTGCCTTAAAATGATTTCTGGAGGGGAAAAAAACCTGAAACCCAACAAATTGCGATCAAGAGTTATAAGTAACCCGGAACACAAAGAATGTGCTCAGGGTAAATATCTGGCTGAGAAAACCATTGCCAACCCAGACGATAGTAATTCTGGCTATTTACCGCTTAATCTTGCCAGACATATTCCAAAGTGCGTAATGAGTGACATCTCTCCTTTATCACAAGGTTTAGCCTAGAGGGAAACTCTCTCTTTTAGCTACTGACATTAACCATGTTGCTTTTGGCATTGGATCTATTTCCCTACTTAAAAAAAAAAAATTAAAAAAATTGACAACTTTTTTCCACTGCTTAATTTGTGCAGTCACATTAATTAAATATGAATCTTCAAATATTGTTTGACATATTTCAGATTTATCACCAGTGCAACAGTCTTCTGCACATTTCCATAATTACTGCTGTTCAGAACAAAATGGTTACGCACTGAAAGACTGACAATTTTCTCCTTTTGGTTAAGTCCTCATTTGTTTGCCCTCTTGGCAGTGCCGTACAGCCATTTCGTCTCATAATTAAATTATTTTCCATTTGCATATGGAGGCAATAGTTTACTTTCCAATTTTATTTTTTTTTTCCATTTTACATTGTTTCTGAAGATGTGGAATCCAATACATACTGCAAGGAGTCAACGTATCCTTTAGCAGCATCTTGCGAAAACACTGTTCATGCGCTGTTCAATGTGCTGCCCCAGCTGAGTAATATAAATCACATAGATACTTCATTTGAATACAGCATGTAAGAAAGAGTTTTGCCTGGTTGGTGGCTTTAACCCTTCACGCTTCTGTGGGTGGTGAATTTTGCAAAGAATTAACAGCGACTTCAGGCCTTAGTTCCGATGGAAGGGTTGGGTTTTTTCCATCTCCATGGTATGCACTTTTACACCATGATTGCCCAGCACCCCTGAGTGTTTTCTTAGAAAAGACAAGAACTTACATTCCCTGAACAGATCAGTTTTGCAGTAAAGAGGAAAGATGAAAGGAGAAGTAATTTTGGGGACCCATAAACCTTGGTAGGGGCAGCCCATGTGGTTTCCTTCCCTGCCTCAGGAAGCGCAGGGGTGAAGCGCTCCCCATCCCGACTCCCCAAGCTGGCAGCTGGCTCAATGTTACCTGTCTGTCGATCGTGCTGCTACACAAGCTGTCGTAATAGTCTCTGCTTCAGCGTTCACACGTTTGTATCTGCTCAGAAACCCTTCTGGCTGTCTTCCCTTCAGTAAATAAATATGTAGCTTCTTGTGAGCGAAGCCTTATCAGATTGAACAAGCCTCTGGGGAATGTTTGAGGTATAGGAACTAGTACAGAAAACTGCAGGCAGGCTGAAATACTGTTGAAGCCCCAGTGAATTTTTTCACTGAAAATCAGGATTTCATTCTAGGGGCCGGGTTACCTTCGCTCCCTATTAAAGATGAGAAAGGAGCTTGCTGAGGATTTACACAAGGCAAGCATAGACGTCTGTGTCACCACCCGGCTCTTTCTGGGTGCTCTCAGGTGAGCCCCAGCATGGGTCCTGCAGTCACTCCTCAACATATCGGACAGTGCTGAGAGCCCAGGTGCCTCCAGGGACAGTGGTGGGGCCAAAGGAGGAGAGGGGTTCAAAACATGACCATTATGTTAGGAGTAATGATTAATGATGAAGCACAAGCTTTCAGCTGCCTGCCCATGTGCGCCCAGGACCTGCTGGAGCGAGGAACCTCCTGCTTCAACCAGACCTGCAGCTCCTGCCCTCCTGGTGGGATGATGCAGGACATGGTCTTGTGCAGCTCCTGCCCATCTCATCACACATCTCAGGGTTTTATCAAAGCCCCTGAGAGCAGGGAGAGCATCTCTTAATTTCACAGAAGTCAGATCAGTCCTCTTCTTTGAAAAGCAGCTTTCATCACAGATTAGTGACTGAGACTACGGCTTTTTTTTTTTTTTTTAATCTTCAGACTTTGGTACACATGGTTAGTGTCACAGCCTGTGGTGGGGATGGGCAAGCCTCTACTTTTCAACAGGTTTCCTCTAAAATAAGGACCTACAGCTTGAGGGGCTGAACTGATTGACTTGGTAAATTCCTGCTTGCCACAGGCAAACCCCGCTGTCCACGTGGACATCAGGCCCTTTTGCTATCACTGACTAAAACATACTGGGGCCAGAGAGCAATGAAATGATCTCTGAGCAAGGAGTCCTCCTCATCCTCCCTCCATGAGGACACTGGAGATCTTCCAGTGCATGGTCAACATTTGGCTGTGCGTTTCTATTTCAGGTCTCGGCTGTTGGAGCTGGCCGGAGCAGTTGATCGGCTTACCTACTGCCTTGCCAGGATCAGGGCTTGAATGAGGGCAAGCTGGCGGTGACCCAACCTGGATAAGTCCAAGGCTGTGCTGACAGGCTGGCGAAGAGAGGGAGCTGGGAGAACTTCTGTTCTCTGCAAGGATTGTTTGCTTTTTACTGTTCAGATTTTCTCACCCAGGGACCTTAGTGGATCAGCTTCTGCCCTGTCAATTATAAGAAGAACAAGGGACGGTCTGTTTGCTTTTTTGGGGCTGCTTTTCTGGATCAGAAGGTGGAGCCCACTCTTTTGAACATGGGGCTTTCCTGTACCAAGTCATCTTGAGAGTGGACTTCAAATGTCCCGGCCACCCTCGTAATTACATCTGCGCTGGGAGTGTTGAAAGCTTTCCCTTGACCAGGTTGAAGCAGGTTTGAATGCACAGCTTCCCCTGGGTGCTGGCGATCCACGGGACAGACTATTCATCCTGAGCATGAGTGGCAGAGGCAAAGCATCCAAGATTGTGCGTATTTATCATCCTTGGAAGAAGCATTTTCTCCTTTATGCAGCCTTTCAGCTGCTCACAACTGCAAAGGGACTTAATGGCTCTGTATCGTGACCTTTCCTCGTTCAGATGACTGTAAGCAAATGAACATTTTGATTGATCTAACAGACAAGAGCCCAGGTGCAATGCTAGAAACAAATACTGAATTTTTGACAGAGCAAAACCGCTTGGGTGGGGCTCCCCGCCTCCTCGTGATGGCTGATATGAGCATGAACTCTAAGTTGCCTTGGAGAGCTTTTGGGAATATTATGCACTGTTGACCTGTAAAGGTGTGACATTAAACTTTGCAAAAGTCTGACACTTGTAAAAATAAAGCTGAACAACCAGGTCGTATTTGTTGATTACAAAACTGATATTGCTTATGCTTCCCGGAGGGAGTGGAAAGGCGTCCCTTCCCTTACAAAGTCTGGCGGCGAGGGAACTTACTCACATTTTCTAAAAATCCTCTCAGAATGGTAATAGCAGGGACCTTTGCTCCTGTGTCCTCATAAAGCACATTATGGGCAAAATTGTAAGGGGAACGGAGCCTCTGTGAATATCAATTCTCTTCTCTAAAAAATGCAGGAGCAATAAACATGTGCTATGAAGATGGATGCTCTTTTAGGCTACCCTGCACGTTGGAGCACTGGATTTAATTTTTTGGGACTGCAGGACCTGAGTTGTATTTTTAGAATAGCTTGGAAGGTATAACTGAGATTTCCAGCCAGGCGTATGACTGCGTTCTGTGTGCAGTTTATAAGTGGAAGAAATGAGAGCCATATCCTTCGACTGAACAAAAAGACAACAGAAATCTTCAGGCAGAATTCTCTTCTCAGATCTACCCACGCTGCACAGAGCGATGGCAAAGAAAGGCATCTTCCGTGCCGCTTGCAGAGAGAATGCAGCATGAAAACAGATGCCCAAAGCACATATCTCGAAGAATATATTTAGCCTAGAAGTGTTTTAGACTGAGAAGTGATCGTGCAAAATACAGTTTCCTTGCCAGCATTATTTTAGTAAATAAGGGGGAAATTTTATCCTACTTACTATTATAGATAATGTGGTTAAAGTGGGGATGAAGGAGTAGCTTTGGGTGTGCATTGATAAGAAGTACCATGACATTGAGTATGCTCAGGCTCTTAGGTCTTCATTTTGGATTCAACGGTTGGTAAATGGAGCAGAGCTTTCAGTTTTCAGTCTTTTGGGGGAAAAGGAACAGGTAAAGCCCAGGACATTGAAGCTTGTCCAGTCAGTTTATCAGGTGGAAATCTGCCAATTTGCAGTGAAAGGGGATGCATACGGCTTCAGAGGGCTGATCCTTTCATTTGAGGGAACTATGCAAGCATGTGAAACATTGCATGCAATAGGGAGAGCTCCAGAGATTGTAGAAGACCCATCCCAAGGAGAGAGGGGAGAGACCCCTGAGGGTCATGCCAGCAGATACTGGGGGCGCAGCACATTGCCTTCAGCACTTCCAGGACCTTAGTGCATGCCCATCGATATCTTACATCGTTTCCCATGTACCACACTACTTTTACCTGTTGTTACCACCGTGCCAAATGGAGTTTTGGTCTCACTCTTTATCCTTAAAGAACGGACTTCTTGATGTGGCTACAGCACCACGAGTATGCCAAGTATGTAGATCATTGCTAATGCAGGAACGTATTTCAGGCACTGTCAAAATTAATCAATATCCTTCAATTTGGGATACAATCAGCCTAGATTGAGAAGTCCACTGTAGGCAGTCTTGAGCAGCCTGTCATTGCCCTTCTCTAAAAGGACAAGTTGAGGCCTAAATGCATCAGATGAACAGTGGCAAAGCACCGAGGGCACTAGAGCAGAGTAAATATCATATATTCAGAACAGAGCACCCATTTTAGGGTGAATTGTGGTAAAATCTAGCAGGCCTATGACACTTATCAAGGATATTGTTATTATTATTGTTATTATTACTATATTGTTATTATTGCTGTCATATGCCAGTTGCAGATGGATAAAAAAACAGGTTAAGTTTAGTTAAAAAGAGAAAAGCCCTGTGGCATTTAGGCTTCCATTATTAACGCACTTTCCAAATTGAGGTAAATGACTGCTTTTTGTTCAAACCGTTCAGACCTTGCAGTCAGTGTATGGTTATGTTCATTTATTTTATTAGTTGCTTTTCAGACAGAAATTCAGTAACTTAAATGTTCTTCAACCTGAAGTTCAACCCGGATTCCTCAATTCATACCTGCAGCCCTTTGATTTAAGGGCAATCTTAAGTCTCTACTTCACACAAGCATAAAGCTAAAAAGATAATGGCGGTGCTACTGCCCTACGTGTTTCAAGCTCTTTCCTTTTTATATAACCCAGCAGCACAAGGAGGCTTTTCTATTGTCGATAACAACTCCAGATGTGGCCCAGCCATACCTATGACTAACACAACTCAACAATAACATTCACAAAATATATCGGTCAGGAGGGCAATCAAGCACACAGCACTAGCCTGTATCACCTCTGGATTTCAGCGTCATGGAACACAGTCATCCACTTGCAATAAAGGCTCAAAAATAAAGGAAGATGCAGCCTCCACTGCCACAGCCATTACAGCGAACAAGGGAAAGCTACCTTTGCATTCCGGGCTTGGAAGAGTGTAGTCTCTGAGTAAGAAAAGTTGAGACGCTGGAATAGTTTGGATTTTGATCTGTACTTGGTTGGGTCAACCTCATAGCAACTCTGAGTGTGCTTTACTCTGCTCTTCACTTTCCTCACGTGCTTTGCTATGTTCCATACCCATTTGGTAATGCTTCTGGTTTTCTTATTAAATGCATTTTCATCACCAACAAAGTGCAGTTTTACATAGACACATGAAGAAGGATGATACTGGTTCCCCATGGCAATAACGTGTGTGTGTGACCCTACGTGGGGTCTTGGCTCCCTTCCTTGGGCCATAACAGCCCAAATACACAACGGAGGAGGCAGCGCTATGGCGTGCCAGAACTACAGGCACTGGCAGAGAAAAAGCCTCACTGGGCATTTAAAAACTCAGCTGGGTCAAATACCCTTTCCTCTTGTAACAGAGGAATAGAGTGAGGTTTGCCCTGACAAAATGGGCTGGTTTGGTTTGCCTGGATGTTTCTCTAACTATACTATTATGCCCAAATGAGCTGACAATTACATTTTCATCACTCATTACATGTGTTGCTCCAAAGCTGCTCCCTTCAGTCACCAGGCACCGTCCTAGGGGATATTCCACTAGAGCCAACTCAGAAACTTCTGCTGCTTAGTGTCCCTTCTCCAAAACCAGGAGCCCACCTGCTCTGCAAACCACATCACTTCCATGCCACGATGATGGGAGACACATTTTCTTTCCCTTTGCCAGGTCTCTCGGCGTCTCCATCTCTACGTGCCTGGCGAGTCAAGCCTGCTCCCCCGCTCCACAGGGGAAAATGATTTACACTGGGTGGGGAAATCCTGCCTCCCTGAGCTGGCCTGCTCAGGCACTGACTCTGCCACAGGCAGGTGTCCCATGCCAGGGGTGGAATGCCCCTTGCTCCATCCTCTCATCTGGCTCCCAAATCCGGCACACTGCGGCTGACACCTAAAGCTGTCACGGACTGTGGCACAGCAGCAGCTGTACACAGAGCGGCACGGAAGCAACCAGTTTGCTTCACGTCAGAAAGCCACCTGATTTTGCAGACATTTAAGGCACAGCATGCAGGCACTGGTGTAGCACCCTCTGCAGCCACCCTGCTCTCTCTGGCCAGCCTGCTGCTCAGGGCTGCAGCCAGAGGACAGTTTTTACCCAGTGACCGAGTGTGGGCATAGTGGGGTTTGCACCATTTCTTCACCTGTGCCAAAAGGCAGTCAAAGAATTTGTGTTTGGACAGATCTGTATCTGCACAGAAGACTTCACAGTGAAACATCAGGGCGGTGACTCTGGACAAATCACCCCATGAGCCATGCATGAGGCATAAGCAAGTGACTGCCAGCGTTGCATATTACAATATATAACTTGCTGACAGGCAGAACTTCCCTTCCAGGACCACTTCATCTCTAGGAAGAACTCCTCCTCCATGAGCATCCTGCAAACATTTACTTCCATGAGTGGGAAAGCAGACAGCAGGAAGACAATGACGATGCATATGATTAAAGCAACCTATGGATTACCATACAGTGAAGGACACAAGTACCCATAGGAAGTTCATAAACACTTCTGTCATAGTGAAGAAAACAAGCCAGAGGAGTCTTTTCCTTTGGTATCACTGTAAAGAGCTTCCTGTCAATCAGATGGCTCCATTAAAGTGAATTTTGCACTGGGAATGGCCACTGGCAGGATGACAGCCTACACTTTGCTCCTTAATCTTCTTGGCACATTTAGTTGGCCAGAATTTAATTAATACTAGACGGATTCATGGCTGCAATCATGAAGGATGAGAAAGCTGTAAGAAGGACATGCCAAATAAGGACAACTTCTAGACCCATGAGATTTCCTCTCATTTTTGCTGTCCAAAATTTCTTTCGAAGCCTCCAAACATCTCTGGCTTCTCTGAGCTGGAATTTGGAGGTTCCTACCTCCAAATGCACTGGGAGATAATTCCTAGTAATGGACAAACCTGAATCCATGAGTCCTCTCAGCTCCTTTGAGATGTGGGTTAGCCAGCAGAGCCAGAATTTGTGCAATCCCCTGGCAGAGCAGTGGAACGTGCCCCGCTGCAACATTGCCTGAGCCCAGCGTGAAGGGAGGTGGCCATTTTGTACCTGTGCAATGTGGAGAAGCGTCCATTCTGAATCAAATCAAAGATCTCCCTCTCAGCACTGCGGGGACACACGTGGGGAATGACTGCAGGTGACAGCTTCTGCACGGTGCAGGGAGTGGGTGGGCCAAGCCTGGGAACTGCACTGCAGGTGGCCTTGCACCATGAGCGGTGCAAGTCAAACCCAAATGACACCAACCCCTGCTCTGTTCCACATCTGAAGGGATATCACCACAAACAGAGGGCACAGGTACAGGTCTAAAACATGACTGCTCTCTTCCAGCCGTTTCTCTAACTGTGCAGCCCGATGTCTGATGGCTGCTGTTTATCAATATTAAAGCACATACAAATCCCCGGTTCAAGATGGATGACACGGATGGGGGACCACGTACACCAGCTCTATGTGCACAAAACCCTCAGGTTGGTTCTGCCAACCAGCAGAAGTTATGGCCTGAATAATTCATTTAATTACACCGCAGTGCAACTCTGCCATGACGTGGATTTCACGCCAAAGGTGAGTAACGTTTTGGAGGGTCTCCGTGACATTGGAACCTCGGTTCCTCTCGCTCTCTGTAAATCACAAGGGGCTGCATTCACCAGGTGGCAGGGACGTACATGCTCCTGAGGGAAGGAAACAGGCGTTTTTTGGAAACATCACACATTAATCTTGCTTTGCCAAGCACACTGAGATACAACCAGAGAAAGTACCAGCTACAAGGAAAATTATGGCTGTGTTGAATAACTGCCTGGCCAATAGGAGCTCCATAAAGAGTTATTCAGATATGCCCTGTTCGCACCTATCGCCAACTAATTGCAACATGACTATAAGATCACCAGGACCGTATTGACATGTGAGGAAGTGATTATGACCACAGAGCTTCCTCCGAAGCAAGGGCTGTCCCACTTTTCACAATGATGTTGGAGAACAGAAATCTCTGCGGAGCTCTAATGGGCTACAGGGGCGAGCTGACAATAAGCACTCTTTAATTAAGCTCTTTGAGAAAGTCAGGCTCCCACTGGGCTTGTTGTGAGAGCAGCAAAGCTCTTGATTTATAGCAATTCAATGCCCAAGCTTCCTAATACTGATGTAGGACACCAAATCACCAAGACCTCTTCAGTGTAATTAAAGGCAGGATGTGCTCCTGGCTGGCTTATCACAGCTCCGAACGGGAATGCAGCCGGGTGTATTCCTGGGGTCTGTTCCCGTAGCTTATATGGTCTATGTTATATAATAGGTTGCACTGGTGATAGGAGAAGCTGAGTTAATTAGAAAGGGGGGTAGAAGCAGTGATGGGGAGATTATTCAGGATCTTCCAAGCTGATCATGCCACAAACTTGCTGCAAAGTTTTGAGAAGCCTAAAGTTTCTCTTTTCCTCTCTTAAATGAAGTGGAAAAAATAGTTAAGCACATAGATGTGCAGGGGTGAATTAGTTATAGCTTGATTTTTCAGAAATGCTAAGCAAATCTCAACTCATTCCTGGTGCTCTCTATCTTTGAAAAATCAGGCCAAACAGTGTTATATTTCTTTGCAGCATTTATAAAGACTAATATTGCTCCTATAACCTAAATCTATCTTGGCCATCTCATCAGGGCCCTGGGCATTAATGCAGCACATATGATATCTGGATTAACTCTTGCCAGAACTAGTGCTCAAGCACAAGAATAGTGTTAGAGCAGTGACACGCCACCAGTTAGGGTGGCCCGTGACTGCTGGCCGCTCTCTGCTGTCTTTACACGGAGGTACACGAGGTGCTGCTGCCAGTGTCCGCGGCTGGGAGAAGCTTTGAGCTAGCCACTGGCATTTTAGAAAGTCTGTCTGGGCTTGGAACTGCGCCACACGTGAGGATCTGCCCTGATCCTTGATGAACCACACTGATCTGTGCAAATTGAATTGATTTGGGAATTCTCCTAACTTCACCTTTTAGCCATTGACTCTCATTATGCCTTTATCTGCTAAGTAGGAGAAATCCCTACTAACAAGTGTTCCTTCCTGGGACCTTGGCTCCTTCTGGGTTGCAGTAGAGTCAGCCCTAAACCTTTTCTTTGTTAAGCCAACCTGCTGGGAGTCCTTGACCAACATGCACATTTTCCAGTCCCTCTGTCACTCCTGATCCTCTGCAGCTTTTCATCATTCTTCTTGAATGAAAGGAAGGTTTGCATCAGCATTGCCATGAGCACCAAATAACAGAAGTAATGCAACTTAATATCCCTGACTGTGTTCCTTCTAACTACAGCACTGCAGCTATTTAACCGTGACTCTTAAAGTCTTGTTCAGAGTCATTGCTTTCGATCCTGTGAGCCTGCCTTCCCATCTCTGTCCTTTGAAGCACGACTCTGTATTAGTCCACGCTGAAATAAAAGCTATGTGCTTGCCACAGGTAGCTATTCCCTTTGTATTTCCTTTCAGGGCTAAATAAAAACAGGAAGAAAATAACTGCACAATTTGAATCACCATTATTCTTACTTTTTCATCAGAAAAACTACGTCAATATTTGAAAAAAAACCCAGAATTTCCTTTTTCTGCTTTGGTGCAAAAATACCATAGGAAAGAAAATGGCAACAACAGAAATATCTAGATACAATTATAACCCTAGAGGTCATGACTGTGCTGTGGCCAGTGGGACACTTTTGTGGGTGAAGTTAATTCCTCGGTGGAGGCTAATCTGAGGCCTTTGTCCCCAAAATTCTTCAAAAATAGGTTCCCCGCAGCAGGTAGTTTGCTCTTTTACTCAGGATTGAATTTCAGCCTGTGTGCATATCAGATGAATAGGATTTGGTTCAATGAAAGAGTCTGAAGGGAAAATTTTTTCAAGCTGTGTGATGTGCAAAACCACCCAACCCATCAAGAAGAAAGGCATGAAAAAAACAATAGAGAAACCAAGAGTATAAAGGAGGAATAAAGACATCCTTCGGGATAAGGCAATGGAACGCGTGTGGGTGGAAAAGCACACAGGAGAGATATGGAAAATATTCAAAGAGAAATTACTGTATGCCCAATGGTTATGTATGCCATTGAGCTATAAATACTTCAGGACTGGAGACAAGGGTAAAATTTATACACGGAAGTGGAAAAAGTCATCTGATGTAAGGAAAACCTCTCTAAAAGCCTGGGAAAATTGAAAAAATTGAGGTGGAGAATGGGAAAAAAAAAAAAAAAAGACGACCAGCTAATGACTGTGAAGAGAGCAGGTCCAAAGACACATCTGCTTCTTCCACATACGGGTCTCTAAGTGTGCGTCATGTTCATTAAAACCTTACTGCCAGCAATCCTGACGTCAGCGGCGAGGGAGCGCATTTCAGGAGCAGGCTGTACCGCAGGGGCTTGGCATGGCCCTTCGGAGCCACCCTGGCTAAACCGCCCGGTTATCCTGTGTTTTCCCATCCCTCGCTGGATCCACCCCCTGGTTCTGTGTTTGTCCAGCACAAAAGGGACCCAGTGCCCCCACGTGCCCCGAGACCAAGCAGCGCTACAGATTACACCACCAGCACCACGGCTGGCTGTTCCTATCTCCATGGCTGAGGCACCCTCCGTTCTGTTTGCCCAGCAGCGTACCTGTCTGTTGACACTTATAAGCAGGGAGTTCGCATCCCCAGGTGATGGGTGTGAGTATAGAAATAAAGCGTTGCAAAGCCTGTAGCTACCACTACACATCGAGAAACACCTACAAGACCTATTCCTAGAGGTGTGAACAACTTCCAACAGGGGAAATTGCACGTTACCTCAAGGAATTCAGGTTCCCCAGGGCAGGATTCATCTCACCCGACTTGAGTTATTTAAGAGCTCGGTTCTGACTCCCACCTAAATGTGCAGGCTCGTTTCTAGAAACAGTGGAGGGAGAGAGGCTCCTTCACAGAATCCAGCTCCGACTCTCTGGTGAGGATCGCATGGAAGGGCCCATCTCTCTCCATGGACAAGCAGCTTCTTGGGCAAGGCATGGGTGGCTGCCAGGTGACTTCAACCTCATTGCAGGCAATTTGGATTTCCCTAACAGAAATGCTTGCGCTGTTGTAGTATTTTGGGGATGTGTGTCAAGAGCTGAGAAAGAATATTTTAAAGAAGGGGTTGAAGTTTACCTTCAAAGCCCCCCTTGACCTACCACGAGCAGCTGTACACTGAAGCCCTGGACAAGTTAATCCCAACGGGAGGCACTTTGCCACTGCTGTCATTTCACGACGGGCACGTACATTCTCTCTCTTTTTAACCATACGGCCCCTGCTGAGTGAAGTCAGCCCCCCCGTACAGAAGGAACACAAATCACACGTGCAGTCGTGCTTTGCCCCGAGAAGCGGGCATGCAAAAGCCGAGCACGACTGCCCGGTCTCTCCTCTGTCCTACTTGTTTTGCCATAATTACATAAGGAGCATTTGCCTGGCTCCTACTTTCTCATTTCCTTCGCTTGTTTTCTGATTTTTAGGGCACTCTTTTACTCGAGTTACACTGACCTCTTTTGAGAGAGAGAAGGTAACATATTTTCTGACTAAAGCCTCTTATCTTTAATAACCCGGCACATTTACTGCCCAAGTCAATAGTTAGACTTGGGAATTCTTTTAATTAGAAAAGTGACCACTCTAATCAATAGCGAAACCTGAAAGCCCCATGTAACAGAGAAGCAGCTATGCAGAAATCTAGACTATCCGCATGCACGGCAGACACGTACAACGAGTATCATACTCATTTTCTCCTTTTCATTCAGCAGTGGAAAATATGTGAACATATTGCAGGGCATCCAAACGACCCTAAACAGAGTCATCTGCGAGAAGTTCTGCTTTAGTAACAGCGGAATAAAAAACGGCAGCACCACTGATATTCAGGCCTGCTAAATATCACTCTCTTCACAAAAAAATCCCCTGGGTACCAGTTAACATATTCCACGATGCTCCCTCCACTCCTGCCATTGCAGTTTAACCATGCGGCCGCGGGAGACGGTCAGCAGCATGGTGGCTTTTCTGCCTTTTCTAGGAGTTTACCGAACATGAGTGGAGGGTTTCCTTCCCAAGGTCTGCAATATGCAGCACGGGTGGCAGCTAACGCACTGACACAGGCAGCCAAACTCCCACCACAGCCAGCTGCTGTGGTGATGGATTTTCTCTTTAACCCACGACAGAGCTGGGGTAATACAAAAACTATTTTACCAGGGTATAAGACAACTTGTCATGTGGAGGGCCGGGGTGAACAAGGGAGAAGACGACATGTGGTGGTGGGGGGGAGAGGAGAGAAATGGGTTAAACCAGCAGGTAACAAAGCACAGAAGGTCCAGCCCAGTGTGGAGGTGCCATCCTCATCCCTCTGCCCACGACGCAGTGCATGCAGGGTGCTCGGGTCATGCTCTGTGTGCATCCCAGATACACGTTATGATGCCAGAGGGTTGCTTTAAAATCTACTTGTCATGGGTTCCTATGGAGAAAAATCTGGTCCCCCAACTTCAAGCTAAGCGGTCTCCAACCTCCTGAGGGGCAAGGCTGAAAACCAACAGAAGGGATTTTGCTTGAAAGCCTTTGCTTTGGTGACTGCTGGTTAGTGAGTACCGAGTGCGTGTTGTACCCAGCCCAGCATGATGGTGCTTCTCTACTCAAACAGAATGGAAGATTAATCAGATGTTAAAAATTACTATTCAAAAGATATTCTGTGTCATAAATATCCAGACACACAGCAGCGCATTCAGCAGCATGTCCGAACCCTCTTCCTCTTCGTGAGAGGAACAGAAACTGCTTCTCAAACAAATGAGAACAAGACTTTTGTTTTGTTTTGTTACAAAGAAAAATCAACTGATGATAGCAGACATTAAAAAAACAACCCCGCTTAATTATAATCTTTCTGGAGCAACCAGGATGGCTTCAGATTATTTTACATAACTGTGTTAAATCCCCTTGGAGAATTATTCGCCTCCTACACTCCAGGGTGCCTGAGCTTAAAAGATGGCCAGTTATTTAACAGGCTTGTGAGTAGCTTAAAAATGTATCAGCGCTTGCTGCAAAAGAACAATTGCGAGCGGGTTTCCTTCGTCATCTTCACAGCCCCTCTACAACGGGCAGATTGTTCTTTGATGGTGCATTTTATTTTGAAATGTGTATTGCACCTGTCCTGCTATGTATTCAAATTGTAATGAACTTTATACATATATACATATATATATATATATATCTGCATGTATATGGCCAAGGCTTGGAGTCTCTTTTCAAGCAGTATTTGCAGTAGCAGCCTTGCAAAACTGTACTTGCTCAAAAGCTTGCTCAAAGACAGCATTTTTTTGCTTCTATAATTTGGAAAAGGAAGGAACATCTTACTTTCCTACATCAGCTTCCTAGAAAAGGAGAAGCAACGTGGTGAATGTATAGCCCAATATTTTTGCGGGGACTTAGACGTGCGACTGGGAAAGGAAATGATGGCAAGATCCAGCCCAGCTGTGCTGTGGTCTCTCCTTCTTGCGTTACATTTATTTCTTCTGATTTTTGGTGTTTAAGGTATGTTTCTAACCACAATTCCCTGTGTTTACCTAACATAAATGATGAAGATAAACAACCAAGTGAGGAGAGAACTGAATTTTTGTTCAGGTACTTTTAAGCCCAGTGACTTTCAAAAGAGCTTGCATGCAGACTACTGGAAGCAGAGCCTTTGCACCACCCGAGTACCCCTTGCCGGAAGGCAAACCTCTTGCCTGGGCTTGAGCAGGCAGAAGGACAATTTGTGTCTTCTCTCCCTCCTCTGGGCTGTCTTTTCTGACTAGAGGCAGCTCTTAAAGCAGGTAGGTAAAAGGAGTACGCAGTGCATGGGCTTTAGTGTGGCCCAGGTATTATCTTCACTGCCATAGAGACAACAAACGAGAACACGGGTGATATCTTCATTTTCCTTTCCCTCTGATGGCCTGGCAGCAAAATATGTCATCTGTTAATCAAATTCTCAGTGAGCTATACAGGGACTGCAGTGGCTATAGCTGCAACCATGAAGGTGGAAGAAGGGCAAAACCAGATGCAGCAGCTCTTTCTCAGTTACTGATGGTAAAAAACAACCCAAATATCCCACAGAGCCAGAAAAGGGAGCTGAAGCCGTTCCTGAGCATCCCTGTGCCAACCACCAGCACCCTTGGGACCATGCCTAATGAGGCTGTGGAAGTCTTTTCTGTTCTTACTTTTGATGGTTAATCCAGCTGAGGGCTGGATGAGCGGCATCGTGCTCACGGCGAGCAGCCAGCCCCGAGGGCAGCCTTCGGAGGGAGAGCATCGGCTCCCAGCCCACCCCTGGGAACCGTGTAGTTATAACCATGACCCTGTCTTCATTCAGCAGCAGGAGAGCTGTAAGGACTGGAGTTATTTTTGCTGGGCCCAGGGTTAAATCTCATGCTGGGGGGTTCAGAAGAAGGTCCCCGCCCCGTGCCTGATGGCTCCAGTCCCTTCTGCCAGCCCCCTCCGCCTGGTAATCCCGATCCTGCTTTTGCACAGCGGGGCTGGTGCTGGTCAAGGAATGGGAGGAGGCACTTTGTGGTGTCAGTGTCACCCCTTCTTCATGCTCTGGCACTGGATTTCCTACGTTTGTGGGAGCGTAGAAGGGAAAATATGGCCCTGAGCATGATGGCCATCATTCTTGTAACCAGGGACTGATGTGAAACCTTCAGTACTGAAATCAAAACCGAACAAGAGGGCCTGTAAGCTGGTCACTATGTGAAAAAAAACAATCATCTTCTGCAAACTGGCCAGAAAGGAGCATAGGCCTCAGTCACCAGTTATGAACCAGTTGAGAAGGACAGAAGTTCATGATGTCCCAGGCAAGACTAGATTACATGCAGCCAGCATCCCCGAGCTGCAGACAGACCCTGATGCTTAACAAAAGCGTAAATTGAACCTCGATGCAAACCCAACTGTATGGGAACCTGCAGGGCCACGGCTGCTGCTGGGAATTCCTCGGCACTGCAGCACTGTGGCTCAGCACCGTGCCTCCCTTCACACTTGGTTGAAGATGTTCAAGAGGATGTGCCAAAACATGGATCTCTAAGCTCAGAAGGGAAAGGGTACAAGCAGAGTTCAAGCTGACAGAGAGACTGTGCCACAACAGCCGAGAGGAGCTCCAGGGTGAATGGAAGAAGGGAGTGAGCCTGAGCAGCCCTGCGGTGGCCACAGGACCAGGCAGGGGCTACAACGCAGCCAATTTCTTGTGAAAGCTCTTTGCAGAGCCAGAAATGGCAGCAGTGGGCAGCACGTGGCGCTGGCTGAGCTGAACGGGTGAGCAGCGTGGAGGGATTGATCAACCCTGCGCTGGGACCTGCATCGCGATCTCGGACCATGCCTGGGCCCAGTCCCCGCATCTCTCTGCATCCCGACCCATCCCATACGCCATGGGCTGGGTCCGGCTCTGGGCCCCCATCTCGCCTAGCCTCTTGGGCCCATGGGGTAGGAAAGAGGAACTCTCCTTCTCTCTCTCTCTTTCTCTGTATATGTAAAAAATGTCTTCTGAAATAATGTAAGCAAACTCATCTAGAAACAAGAAACTCGAGTCAGCTTTCCGAGAACACTTTGGAGAGAGACCGATGTCGTGTTTGTGAGGGTATAAATTTGGGCTTCGTGACTTCAGTGGAACTATTTTGAATTTGCTCCAGATAATGAAGCTGGCCGTTTTTGAATACAAATAGAGAATACAACAATTGATATTAAATATCTTCAATCCCATTTAAATGGGCTCTGTATTTCAGAGCTGGGATAAGTGCCTTCGCTCTCTGCTATTAGTATAAAAGATACACGACTACCCGGTATTATTATATGGCAGAACTGACAGGGAGGTACAAACCTCATCTTAATTGCTGGAAAGAAAGTTAAGAGTACCTCGTTGACGAGCTTATCTTATTCACCCTCTGGGTTTGCCACTTATTCAGTTCACGGGAATAAACATACATCATTTACACTTGTAAGTACATTATGTCCTTTCTTCCCCTTAAATAAGTCCCAGTAGGGAGCACTGCAATTGAGCTGCCAAAAAGGAAACCTTGGAAAAAGTCAAAACACACGATTTTAAAGCTTGAGCACATTGAAAATCTACATTGTCAGTGTGACAGATCTGTATTTTATAAATCAGGCTTCTAACCAGCTTTTTAAAATATAATGGAGCAGTCTCGGTGACTACCGGCAGCTCAGCGAGCGGGGGCATGGGTGGGCTCTACAGGAGGAGCCAGCACTGTAAAGAACAGTCCCAGGCACCCACCCCACGTGAGAACAATGTCGCTGCTGCAGCGCCCGAGCCCACCGGCCCCGGGGGGAAACCAGCAACCGGGGAAGCAATGGAGCACGTGGGGAAATTTTTACTCTATTCCATAACTTTTCACAAGGAATTCTAGCAGCGTTTGGAACATGGGGTCCTGCTCCAAAACACGCTGCCCCAGTGGGTGAGCAGTGTGTGGCCAAGCCAAGATTTGGGTTTGAAATGGAGGAGATGGTCCATCCCTCGGCGGGCAGGTACAAGGGGCCGGGTTGCCTCCCCTCTCATCTGCAGTCACTGTGCAGGGGTGGCCCTGGGAAGCCTGCAAAGGGTCCCTAGCAGGGGCACTGGCCCGGATCCAGAGTGCGGTGCTGCCCTGGGCATCTGCTGTCCCGAGCCCGAGAGGATCCCCATAACCCAGGACTGCATCCTCTTACCTCCTCGCTCGGCCGAAAAGAGAAGGGATACACGCAAAGCACAGGCTCCATCTGCTAATTTGGCTGTTCACCTGCGGTACCTAAGGACCCAAAGTATCCCCACTGACCAGACATCAGTGCCTGAAACTCACACTCTGTAGCAGGCGCTGAAGTTGATCTTTGGTGGCATTCAGGCTGCTTAAATCAGTGCCAAGGAGAAAGGACTTCCAAAGGATGTCCTAAAATTATCCCCAGGGGAACCAAATAATCTGCCCTTTTCCAACCAGCCTGAGATTATTTCCACAGCACGGGAGGAGTGCCGCCCCTTCCGCAGCACAACCAAATGCTATGCTGGAAAACAAAGTTGAAATGTTCTTGAGCACAAGGCGATTAGTGGAAGGCTAGGCTAAGCAAGTGCCAGTTCCATTGAAAAGAAAAGATATTTAAGGTTTATGTAACTTAAACCTTGCTGCTGTTCAATGAACTGTAGAAATTAAAGAGTAAAAAAAAAAAAAAACAACAACAACAAAAAAACCTGCATCAAGCCATCTGTGCCTCCTGTCTGTTCAGCGTGGGGTAGAGTCTTAACAAAGAAAGATTAATGTGTGGAAATGGAAAGAACCATGTACAGAAAAATGCAAATAAGCATCAGGACTGCAGAGCCAGAGCAGGGGCTGACCTGGGGGGAGGAGTGCCGCCCCTTCCGCAGCACAACCAAATGCTATGCTGGAAAACAAAGTTGAAATGTTCTTGAGCACAAGGCGATTAGTGGAAGGCTAGGCTAAGCAAGTGCCAGTTCCATTGAAAAGAAAAGATATTTAAGGTTTATGTAACTTAAACCTTGCTGCTGTTCAATGAACTGTAGAAATTAAAGAGTAAAAAAAAAAAAAACAACAACAACAAAAAAACCTGCATCAAGCCATCTGTGCCTCCTGTCTGTTCAGCGTGGGGTAGAGTCTTAACAAAGAAAGATTAATGTGTGGAAATGGAAAGAACCATGTACAGAAAAATGCAAATAAGCATCAGGACTGCAGAGCCAGAGCAGGGGCTGACCTGGGACCTTGAGACAAATGGATAGGGCAGCTTTTCCACAGTTTGTCAGCAAGCAACCTGTGTGCCAACTAAAGCTTTCCAGCTGCGAGCAGAGAATGTAGGAGGGCCAGGGAGGAAGGGAGCCTTGTTCTGCCCAGAAGAGTTGCACCTCCCAGGCTGCAAACACCTCGGGGCTGGGTTACTGCAAATGTTATGAAGGATGCAGAAGAAAGTGTCAGGGAAACCACAGGGAGAGGCAAAACTTCCCCTGCTCAGGGCCTGAGCCTCGCAGGAAGGTAAAAGGGACAAATGACCCACGGGGAGCACCACCATACGCCGGGGCAGAAGGATGCTCGAGACAGCCCCTCACCGGCGTGAAGCTGCGCATCCCACCTGCTGCAGGCCCGGTCCTCTCTGCATCACCCAGGCATGATTATTTGGATTAATCATCCCAGGCAAACCCCGTTATCCAGCCTCAAAGAACCTGTCTTTAGTTTTTCAGGGGCCATGTGTAGAAATAACAAAAGAACATTTCTACTTAAAACCAAAACCAAAACTCCGTGAAATCTTTTGGTCGCATTTCTCACTGAAAAGTAACAAAACGATTTGCAAATGGCACTGGCTGCTTGGTCTCATTTGTCCCCTTTCCCAGGGGAGCTCTGACCTCAAAAATCCCCAAGGTTTCATAATCGATCAGGATCCTTATTTTCCAGGAGAATGCCTTATTTAAAAAGCATCTGAAAGCTGACTCTCAGCTAATCCCTTCACAACAAAAAGGCACCTTTCCCTGCTTTCTTCTCTCTGCTATTTTTTCTCTCTCCCTGCCGTTTCCTACACTTTAATGTGTATACGCATTTTCTGATTCTTCTCTGTCCCTCTCTCTGTGGTCAGTTCTTAGTAAAAGGGTAAGTAAAAGACGTGGCCCACTCCATGCTTTTGTGCTCCTTGGGGAAGAACAGGCCACAGGAAAGAAAGACATGGGGGTGTGAGCCACACCCCCCCTCTCCATCACCGAGCAGGATGGCAGCTCTGATCTCAGAGTACAGAAATACCAACAGCCCCTGTCTGGAAAAAAGTGAATTTTCCTAAGCTCTTAGGCAAACCAAAGGCTTTGGAACTGTTATTAATAGACTGGGATAGCTGGGAGAAAGCTCACTGTATACACTAACAAAAATATGTCTAAGTACTTTGGAGCCGTGAATTTCTATTTTTAGAGAGATGCGGGTAGTTAAGTAACCCTGGCGGCTTGTGGCAGAGGAGCAGCAGCAAGTGTCCTGCCTATGGAAAACTCCAAGCCACAAAGGACAGAGGAAAGAAATAATTTCCTGTAAGACCGAAACAGAGACTTTCAGCTGAAGGAGACCCGGAGCACAACAGAAAATCCAGATGGACAGACAACCACGCATTGCTAGGCGAGGCCCAGCCAAGTCTAGGGTAAAAGGCAGCAGTGAAATAGCGAAAGGAGGACACGACCCTCCAGCCTAGGACAGGAGGTGCGGCAGAGTGTCTCTCCCATCGAAATCACAGGGGAGACTTCAGGTAGGCACCATGCGATTATTACTATCAGGATTCAGCCACAGAGCCAGAATTAACGTCCCTTCCTCAGCCAACAAATCCCACAAGTGGTCAGAGCCCTCAGCCCGGGAGGAGCACGGCTCCGGCAGCCCGGAGCTGCAGCACGTCGGCTCGGCCGGGGCTCCGAAAGCAGAGCGCCCGCGTGCAGCATCTGGGGCTGCAGCCCCCCAAAGCTGGACAGTCTCCCTTGAACGTCTCCCCCACAACACCAATCGCGTATCAAACCTCGTTACCGTGTAACACAAAATTGAAAGGGTTGAGAGGCAGGAGCAGAAAAGAGAAAGATTTGTATAGTTTCAGATGAAATATAAATAAAACTGGTTTTCATCACTGCCGAGTCTAGGGAAGAGGCTGTTCAGAGCTCGCTGTGCTCGCTCGTCTGCAGAGAGCACAGGGTTCATCGCCCCATCGCTACGGGCTTTTGCAAGTCTGGGGTGGAGGTGACTAAATGCTCCAACCGTGTTCAAACACTCCCTGAGAATGGCTGATTTGCCCAATTTCTAGTTAACCTTCTTAATTTGGTGCTTCATGGGAGACAATTAAACAGCCATAAGCAATGGGCATGGAGAGAGCTCGTTGTGGGAGAGAGCCTGTTGTGGGGTCTCAAGACTTTTCTATGAGTCCAGTATTTAAAAGGTTAATCACTCCCTGTGGTGGCCAAAAACCCCTGCTTTAGAATTCATTTGCCTTGATCACTTCCTATTCATAAGAACAAAAAAAAAACCCAAACATGTTTTGGTGCAATTAAGAGAATGTGGCTAATGTTCAAGCAGGGCTTTGTCCACTTAATTCATCTGAGTAGTACTTCCAGCATCTGGGGAACTGCAGAGAGGTAAGCAAGCCAAGAGTGAATGAGGATCTGAGGGTTTGAGCTGTGTCACAGTCCTCTTGATCTTTAAAAAGAGGTGAATATTTTATTAAGGGCATCCAAGAGGATGCTCGTGATCCTTCTATGTACAGTACAGGTGCTTATCTTGATGGCATCTCTGCCCATCATCAGCTCAGACTATTAAACACGAAAATGGAAAACCACAAGAGCAGTCTTAGAACTGTCTGGGTGGATAGCAACCCAGAAAGGAAGAAAGTTCAGTTTTCCAGCGCATTCAAAGTGGACATTCTCAGTATTGTCTCCTTTGGCACATTCCAAAAGCTGAAACAAAAATATTCAGAGGGGAATTCTTCCTGCAGATCTCTTCATTATATTCTGATGTAAACTCTGCAAACCACCTCCCACGCCACGGACAGCTATTCCATGTGTTAGCTGACTCTCACTTCAAACACCAGAGAGGAAATGGATGTAGTGGGACCACCGACACCTCTGGACTCTGAGCAACAAGGACCACCAGCACCACTACTGTCTCCAGGAGCATCACTCAGCAGCATCATCTCAAGTAGTCAGTCTGGGCTGGGGATTAGCCATGCCATGGTGATGGAGGCAACAGCGCTGGTGTCTGTCTGGGATCTTTCGATCAGGCTCAACTTGGTTCCTTGAAAGAGTTTAACTACTTCAAGTAGATGAAGCAGATGGCAGAGGAGGGACAGGACCAGTGAGGAGGTGCAGTACAGAGAGAATTAAGGCGCTTGGCATGTAAGCTGCGCAGATTGAGGCCACCATTGAGTTACTAAGCAAGGCTGGACACAAGCTTGATTCTTGCAGAAGTTCCTGAGTGACTCCATGGTTCCTCCTGGGAGTCTAAGGTAGGGCAGGGTTTGTTCATATGGGAACAGCTCACACATAGCTCCAGCAGTTGCCGTGCTGCACACGAGTTAATCGTTCTGCCTGAATCTGGGAGCTCAGGGCTCCCAGGACAGTGCAAAGAGATGACGCAAAGGAATTTGTTAGAAACTGCCCTCTCCAAATTTAGGGAGGCTGTATTACCCATTGCCTTCCCTTGTTATCACAGGGGTCCCCCTTAAAAACACAGAAGGAAAGCACTTGCCGATTTTTGGAACATCACAATGCATTGTATATACCCAGGAAAGGGAGAAATCCCCAACTCACATACAGCCCAGCTCTCATGAAGCCAAAGGATCTGGGCCAAAATTTTAGATCCTGAGGTGCCAAGAAGGTACCATCTAATTAACTGTGGAGCTCCAGAGAGGAGCGCTGCAGGGGCTGCTGTGCCACGCTTTTAACTGGCGTGACCCACCACGAGCAGACCAACAGTGATACACAGCAGTCGGCGATCTGCCTCGCTGGTTCTGCTTTGTGTTTCCTTCTGACTTGATAAAGGCTGTGCCGACGGACATGCCATTGTCTGAGAGGGGATGTAAACTCCAGTGGAAGAATTTAAAGCTCCCAAAGGTACTGAGAAAAGGGAAGCAGGAGATTCCCAGCCCTGCTGTTCTGGCATGCCATTTGGCAAATTTTCCTTAGGACCTATGACTGGGAGTAAGTACATCTTTCAAAACAGAGTAAAGAGAAGCAATGTCCTGCCACTGCAGTATTTCCACGTGGAAGGAGTCTCCCAGGACTGACATCTCCACCAGGGAAGACATTGCTCAAGAGCTGCTTGAAGGTGGTGGGTTTTGCTAACAGATTTCAGGCAGTTGGGGTTCAGTTGTGTCCTCTCCTCTTTCCATTTTCCTCCAAAACCAGTGATGTTTCACAAGAGCCTGGAAGTGTTGGGGATGGGACCTTCCTCTGGAGCTGGGTGAGGACTGTGGTGGAAGGCTGGCTCTCAGGTGGCCAAAGTCTCCGGAGGTCAGTGCTGGGCTCCCAGTCCTACAAGAAAGGGCAGCCATGAATCCTCCTTGATGTTCCCAGCGAGGTGGACATAGGTGGCAGAGGAACCAGACAGGTTCGCTTGGTGGCACGTGACTATGAAGATGGGGCTACCTGGCCCCTGAGAAGACCCAGTTTTCCTCTGCTCAGGACGGGGATCACTCAAACCACAGCTGCAGGTCACAGACCTGGGTTCAGCTCGCAGGGAATTTGAATTCTGTGCTTGACCAGCCACTGATAACCATGGTCCTCGCTGCTATAAAACTCTCTAAAGCACAAACATCTGTGTGCAAACATTACCATGACCTTGTCTTGATGACAGAAAAAGAAATACCTCATTTCACACCGCCCTTGTCAGGGTAGATGGCAACTATGGAGCCCTTTACCCTGTTCAGGTGTTTTCAGATGGGGGGGGGCAGGAATCTTACCAGGTATAAATGAATGGTAAAGATTTATATAATATAAAGCCTCACCACAATTAATGGAATACAAACATGTCTATGTGTGAATGAAATTGAAGCAGTCAGTAACGTTTTTCTTCGTTCTCTCCCATTTTTCAAATAATTCTTGAAAATAAATATTTGGGGTGTTTTTCATGTGAGAGGCAGAAAGAGAGGAAACACATGCATCATTCTTCACAAGCTATTATTTTTATATTCCTAAATAGCTGCTGTATTAAGAAGCCAAGAGAACACAACTGTGTATTTAGTCCCAAAACAAACTCAGCGTGAGCAGAGCCAGCACTGGCTGCTCTCCCGAGGCCCTTGCCCAAACATGCTTCAGCTTTGATTTGGAAAACCATCTTGAGGGAAAGAAAACTCCACGGCCCCACGTCTGCCTGGCCACTTGCCTGCCTACAAACAGCTGGCCACAGTGCTAATGAAGGCAGGAATGGGATTGCAAAAGACGCTTCCCCCCCTCAAAAGAAAAAAAGAAAAGAAAAAAAAAAAACCAAAAAACCAACCTGAAACCCCAAAAGTTTATGCACTGGCTGCTGAGCTGAGACTCATTTTGCACAGGCCACTGGACAGACATCAGATGGTAAGGCGTTTTAATTGCTAATGGCCTGGTCTGGATTTCAACGCGTGACACAGAGATAAAGGACTCTATATCCTATTATCAGTCCCCTGAGCAACTGTTATATCTTATTAAGTGTAACTAGATTCATAGGTCAGAATCCCATACACGGAGAGCGTATGTATTTTCTTTGACTGGAAGCCAGAGCACTGTTAGGGCATTCCCTTGCCGTAATAATGGTTTGTGAGTTCCTAAGCAGAGCCCTTACATCAGGCTTTGATGTTTTTACTTTCATGCTACAGCTGTTGAAGCGACAAAGCCGGGCTGTGCTGCTATTTGTGCAGCAAGGATGAAGAACAGACACAGATTGCTGCTCTTTTATGTCGCTTTCCACCCACAAAAAAAGTCTAGGTACAAGCACCCAGATAGCATCGTCATCATCATTTTGCAGAGAGAGAGAAATCAAGGCCAAGCACAGCTACTGGCTTTGCATCAGATCACACAGCAAAGCGGTGCAAGGGCAGGAGCGAGCACGTGCGATGTGGCAGGGCTCTCTAACCAGCAGACCGTCACTTCCTCTGCTAACCCTGCGATGGGAAGGGGAAGGCAGAACCGAGCTGCGCAGTGACTGCAAACTCACCGGTGACCTGGTGCCCACAGGAAAGACACGGCTTTTCGTACAGGTCAACTTCCAGGCCAAGTTAGCATCAATGCAATCCCCTAAGAAACAAGGCCAGCAAGTACTAATGCTGGATATTTTGCATTTTAAATGCATGCCTTGTCTTAAAGCTTTAGAGCTTTTTCTTCTAAATAGATGCCTGGCCAGATTCTGATCCATCGTACACCAGCATAGCTCCTCTGACAGTGATGGAGCTGTGTCTGTTTTTAGCAAGCTAAGAATCTGATCCAGCCCTCTAAGAAAGAAGGGGGCAGGCAGGGGGTGAGCCGCTCGCCTCCTCGCTGCCTCCTGTAATGCTGCCTCCCGCACCAAACACTCAGCACCTCGCAGGACTGGGGTCTTCAGGGTGAGGCTTAACATATATTCGCTGGTAGTGGCTGAACTGATTGCCAGCAGAGAGGGAACTGTAAGTCAGCAGTGATAACCGAGGCCCTGCTGAGCCATCGCCAGTGGGGAATCTTTGCGGCTCCGAGAGGTTGACAGTCTCTCATAAATAACACATCTTCTAAGAGATGCTGTGGTTGGACTTGCATTTCATTAAACGGTGAGGAAATGAGCTGATCCTGACTATGCAATCTGGAGATTTGGGGGGGTTATTAGCTGCGTTACGCACCTCGCCCTTCTTTGAGCGACATATTTCTCCTCCAGTTGCAGGGAGTCAGATATTTTCAAGTCACGGGCAAGAGACGTGAAGAGGCATGTGAAAAGCGTCATGCTCAGGGTGGCCTTTGCAGGCTGCACAAACCATTTTCTGGGTGCGCTGCTGATGCGTTGTGATTAGATGCCATTTTAGCTTGGCGAGGAGCATTAAGTGATGCTGTTCTTTCTCTGTCCTGCTACATCTGGTCTGGCAGCAGAAAGCTCTCTGTGATTTAAGAGAGAGATTTTGCAAGGTGCAGTCTTTTTTCAAATCCTGCTTTTTTTTTTTTTTCCTTTTAATTTCTTTTAGATGAGTTTTCGGAAGCACTGAAAACTCGATGAATCACTTGGCTGAATGGCCCACATAGTTTCCTCTTAAGTCAGCTTTGGCAGCAAGCCACCAAACATATTCTGAGGCTTTGCTTCAAGTAATATTTTTATGGGTGAGATTATTCATACATTTGAAGTCAGGCCACCCATCCCTTGTGTACCCCACTCTTTGCACTTAAACCAGAGGGAGGAGGGCTGCAGGATCAGGCTGTAGAAATCTGGGCACAAAGGCACTGATCAAGAGGAAAGCTTGCCTCCAACACTGAAGGAATTTCCCTTTGGGTATAATATTATACATCCAACTGCAGGATTGGGGCAGTCCAGCTGTGTGCCGCTGGTGTTAATGGCAGCTGGATGCGACCCCTGGAGCCAACAGGCCCAGAAAGGGCTTGTACCAGCCCTGCAGGTGAAGCAGCCGCCGCTGCTGCCTTCGCGCTCCCCTCGTGGGGTGCCGGAGCCTGTGGCAGCACCGGGACAGGCGCTCTGCTCCCAGGCTGCCGTCACCCAGCATGCGCGGGACCGCAGCGCCCGAAGCTCGGGACAGGTACAAACCCATGTGCAGCGTGAGTCAGCTTCACCTCTGCAATCATGGAAGCACAGAATCATAGCGGCATTTAGGTTGGAAAAGACCTTTAAGATCATTGAGTCCAATCATATTCATAGAATCATAGAATGTTTTGGGTTGGAAGGGACCCCTAGAGGTCACCCAGTCCAACCCCCCTGCAGGGAGCACGAACACCTTTAACCAGATCAGGGTGCTCAGAGCCCCGTCCAACCTGGCCTTGAATGTTTCCAGGGATGGGGCCTCCACCACCTCTCTGGGCAACCTGTGCCAGTGTTTCACCACCCTCATTGTAATCCCCCTGACCCTTTGCTCTCGCTGGGGAGGCGGCTGCAGTTGAGTTCCTTGTATTGCCCATCAAGTTTCCTACCTTCAGCCTGGCACCTTGTTCTCCTCTGGGGACCCGATCCTGTCAGCAGTTGCCCTCTGTCCACGTGCCTGGCAGCACGGTCATAAGCTCTGGCTTTGCGGAGGCTTAAAGGACAGAACCCCTGCGAGGGGAGGAACCAGTTTTGGACAAAGAAGTGCCAGCAGCTGGGTGGCATTTCAAACAGATCAAAGCCTGAATCAAAAATCCTTTATTCCAGAATTCACCGTTCTGAGCTAAATTCGAATTCTGCCTATGTCCCAAGGGTTCTTCTCTACCATGTTTCTGGATCTGGGAGCAAAGTCTTCCAGTAGTGAATTCGGAGTTACCCCACGTCTCCACACTTTAGAAAGTTTTTGACTTCAAGCTAATCATTTAAGAAAAAGGACAGCCTTTTTTTCTAGCAACTGGATGCCAATTAGCTTTACTTTTCATTTCAGAAAAGGAAGCCACCATAAAGCAAGCATCCTGCAAACGGATAGCCTGATGCAAGTACAGACGGACAAGTTCAAACACATCTTACTGTTTTAAAGCTCTGCTTGCATTCATTTTAGACTCATTTTAGCATGGCAGGTCACAGCAGTATAAACATTGTGGAGAAAAAAAAAAAAAGGCCGAGCTGGCAAACAGTCAGAACTTGCTGTTCCTGACCCAGTAACCTACTTTTTAAGCACCACCTAACATGAAAGCCACCCCTAGCTCAGACTGCGACGTCACCTCTTACTTAACTTCTTAGCGGCAAATAGTGGGTCTGGCTGGGAAGACTGAGATGAGATGTGGTCATCATTTATTTCATTCTGGCCACAAAAACATTTTTAGGTTAGACAGGAATCCAGAGAGTGGTTTCTAACCTCAAGTCGTTGAAAGCCACTGTCTGAAGATGCAGGCTCCACACAGCAGAGTTTGGACCTGGGACACGATCCTGCTGACACACAGAGCAACCTCAAATTCTGTCTACAGCACCAGTGCCACCAGTGCCACCATCAGCATCATGGCCATGAGTAAAGAAGTTGCCCAAGGGAACACTTCACGAAGGAGATCTGTTTCACCTCCACAGTGCTGCTTTAGCTATTTTCACTCCAACTCCCTCATCCTGACCTGATGGGGTATTCAGAGACCACAGAGCTCAGTCTTTAAAGGCAGGGAAGACTTGAGGACCTCTGTGACCAGCAAAAGCTGCTCTCTTGTGATAGCTTCCATGCCTGTTCTCCCTTTGACAGGGCAAGAGCCACAGCCATCGACACCCACCAGCTCTGGGACAGCATCTGCCTTCCTCTTCCCCTCTTTGCTTCCCCTCAGATTTCTCCCCCGTCCCAGGCTTCCCTTCAATCCAAGAAGCAGCCAAGCTGATCCTGTGCTCATACACTTCGCCACCTCTGTTCAGGTTAATGAAGGACCTTGGGAACTGCTAAATACGGCAGGAAAAGATGTATTCTCAAGGATATACAGCATCCCTTTTCCCCAGGGCAACTCCTGGCATACTAGGAATTTTCTCCTTCATCTTATTTATAGTTTCTCTTCATTTTTTTTAATGATCAAAGCGGCACCGCTGGTTGAAACGCACCTGGACACAGTGTCGGTAGGCTGCAGACAAGAAAAGCGGTCACCTGTGGCACTCATCATCCAGAGGCAGTCCAGGCTTAACTCCTGCTGTCCCCCAAGGGGTCAGGCAACAAACACCAGCCCCATGGTTAGTACCTGTCTCACAGCATGGTGGATTGCCTATTTTCATGTCGTATTCCTAGGACTTCCAGGGGCAAAAAAAAAAAAAAAAGCCAGTTATACTGCTGCTACTCTCCTGGCAGAGCAAAGGAGAAGAGCTGGATCACGGGATTGATGCTAAAGCAGAAAGGAGCAAGAACACTTGCTAGGTGGTTTGGTAGCCTACATTTTACTTGAGCTAGTGGAGAGGTATCGAGCAGCCCTTGCAGAGTATGGCAGAAGGCATGAGCGGAAAACTACCCAAAAGCCTGGCAAAAAGAAATTGTAGTCACAAGACTTCCATGAGCACCAGGGTGTCTCAGCACAGCCCTGGCGTTGCAAGACCAGAGAGAGCTTAATGGGGCCCCAGTTCAGCAAAACACTGCCTACGTCTTCCAAGAATTTTGTTTGCCTAAAGCCATCGGGAGTTTTCCCATCAAAACACAAATGGAGATGGATTAGGAGGGAAGTTTTCAGGCAGTTCTACTAGAAATAAAAGAGGCATGGAAACAGAAAATTGTACTCATCCAGTGTTGTTTGAAACCGTATCTGCTTCTGTGAACATCCTCAGAAAGCAGTGTTTAATACTAGCCATTAAGAAGCAAAAGTTAAACCACAAGACTAAATTCAGGCTTAGCATTTGAAAGGATTAATATTTTACTGCACATCAGGGAAAACAAATAAAAGTAGTAAGACAGAGTGAGAGAAATTACAGAGGGAGCTTCTGGGAAAGGAGGGGGAATGATTCTTTCCTGGAATGCGCCCATTTTTGCAGGCGGTTTCTTCCATCGCATCTCTCAGCTGAAACACACACACACACACACACAAATAAGAAGAGGTGGAAATGGAATGACTTTTGGTTGAACATTCCAGCTACATGCAAAAAGAAGTGGTTGAACTAATCAGAACAAAATGTCTTGAAGTTATTCCACCTTCCAGCTGGCTCAAAGCGACTAAGATTTTATTTCTGTTGACACTTTGACTTCCCTATCGCAGAGCAGGATGGGACAGGGCACTGCAATATCTTAAAATTCTAGCTCCATTTTCTTGCATCATCCCAAACCATTTTTCCACCATCTCTTTTACCAGCAGTTTTAACTTAACCTAAGATTAAAAACATATGGAAGTATTTCACTCTAGCTGGCATAAGCACAACACAAAAGTAAATGTTC
Source organism: Egretta garzetta (assembly GCF_000687185.1). Lineage (NCBI taxonomy): Eukaryota > Metazoa > Chordata > Aves > Pelecaniformes > Ardeidae > Egretta > Egretta garzetta. The sequence goes on along the minus strand of NW_009259312.1, from coordinate 1,613,674 downwards.
TAATAGACATAAAAAGTCATTTTTCCATACTACAATGCCTAATTTAGATCTCTGAAATTGTAAAATTAAAATCTATTCTAATCCATACTTACACAAAAATGCATTTCTGGCAGATTATAATATCTAACTGCTTATTACACAAAAATCTTGGAATGACTGTATTGTAAAAAAAATAATTGCCTAATTATGAAATCCTGATGATAAAGACACCATTGTCATGAAAACATCTGGGCTACCAACCCCCCAGAATGCATGAAATTTCAATAGGCAGAGAAAAATCAGGAGGCAGATGAAAGAAGAGTTATAAAGAGGTCCAGAGAAAAAAAACATCAGCCACTGCAATTTCTATATCGAAGAGCGGGTGATGACTACAAACAAGCCCGTAATAACCTATTCACAGTAGCAGAGCAGTGAAGATGTATGGGGATATGAGGGACAATTAACAAATATTATGCATATTCTTGCATAACCTTGGAGAAAATACACATCTACTCCACTTCTCTATAGTGACAACCTGGAAAAAAGTTCATGGTGTGAGGGTATTAGAAGACTGTTTCGCAATCCAATGTCTTAGAATAACAGAGTTGTCAAATTTGAACAGAGCAGCAGTCAGTAGCATTTCTATAACACTTAACTCACATTAAACATCATTTAAATTATGTTTGAAGAAAAAAACAGGAACAGGAATAAGAGTGAAGAAGGGGGAAAGCTCAGTTATGCGCAAAGAGGAGAAGTGTTGAGAAAAGTAAGAGAAGTTTGACTGTCGTGTTCAGTTCAGCTCAGCGGGGCTAATCACCAACCAGAAACCTGGTCCTTGTTGTTAAGCTTGTTGTAAGTGTTATGTTAATAGTGAAGGTAGTAGCCATGCATATTTTAGCTGCTTATGAAAGGATGAAAGCTTTTCTCGGAAAACAGGATGTACAAGGACATCGTTATCCCAGGCGTGATATGCTACACCAAAAGGACCAGAGGAAGCACAAGAATGGCTGCAGTAGACTGGGGGATGCAGTTTGGGGAGAGCAGACCTTGCCCGTGAGCCAGGTATGGTCATGTTGGAAGGACCTCTCCCAAAGCAGGGCTTTTCGCCTTTTCCACCTGAGCCCAAGCCCCGAAGACACGTACACCTATAACTGGCCAGCAGCACGCAGACAGTTCCAGGGAAGCTAATGAAACACCATTGTTCAGATGGTAAAAAGTCAAAGGTGTGAAAGTATTTGCAGGGCTGGCAGCTCCATTAAGGCTTGATTTCTTATCTCTAACCAGAGCTCCCACCACTGGCAGTGACTTTTAACTACTCATCAGCCTGAACCTTGGACTCTGCAATGGAAACCTCATGTGTAAATAATCTGCAAGGCCCCAGAACCAGACTTTATGGATGAGACATTTATGGATGATGTATCCCTGATAGGATGCGACACTTTTTTACAGGGGTGACTACAGTGCAGATGGCATCAAAAGCACAGTAGCCTTCTCACATGGTTGCCATCTGTGATTCTCTGCTACAGGTTATATCAGGACTCCTGTTATAAAATGCTGCTGGCTGAGATTTAAAATTCAGTGGACAGCCAAGTTCTCAGCCAAGAAGTCCTTCCAAATGAAAACTGTTCAGTTGTGGGTATTCTGCTCATGTTGGGTATTTTTGTCCACTAATATAATAAAATCCACAAAGCAGCATCAGCCTGTGCATCTGATATGTTTTCTGTAAATGGCTCTACACAACAGCCAAACTGATGGAGCTGATCACCTCCTTTGGCCTCGGGTCTGCCTGCTCGTTTGCACGGTGTTTCAGGTGGCAGGATGAAACTCACCCCCTGTTCAAAAGCTCACCAAAAGATTTGTAGAGCACTTAAGTCTCCCTAAACCTGATATTTGGGCTTACAGGGAATTTAAAAAGTGCATGTGTTGTGGAATGGCCTGCAGGGTACTGGTGAATAGAGTCACATGCACTAGGAAAAGCTTTCATGGCTTCTGCAGGAGTGTTACTCTTCTGCCAAGTAAATAAAGATTCACCTGCTATTTACTTTCCAGCACATATTGCAAAGCTCATGTTAATTAAACTTCTAAAACACACAACAGAATAAATCTGTATTGACCTAATGCCAACAAATTGTATACTAACTCTCCCCCATGCTCTTAGTAAATATTTGCTTGGAAGAAAATAACTTGCGCTGTCCTGGACAAAGGACAAGCCGGTTAGGGCACCCGAGCCAAGAGCTTCCCTTCTGCTCTCCTGGGCTCCCTCAGGATCCCCTGAGTCAACTTACAGAGAGTTCAAACATTGGGCAAACACACCAGCAAGGAGACAACCAGGCCTGATGAGCAAGGAGACCTCACAGGCCTGATGCCAGGCTCACCCTTATGGTGGGCGCTGGTAGCTCTGTGGCACCAAATGATGCTGGCAGGTTGTCACAGCACTTTTCTGACTTTGCCATATTTTGACTCTTGGCCATTCTCACTGGCCAGCTACAACACGGTTCCGACAAATTTCAAGAAAATTGCAACTCTGCCAACAAAGCCTCTTAACCTTCACGTCGGCTCCCTGCTGAAGCACATGCAGAGATACATACAAGTGAAAAAAAAAAGGAAGATTATTTTAAACTGACACGTTACTCAGAGTCTCATACCTGTCTTTCAAAAACAGATTAGATAGCATTACCATGCCGGATTAGAGGAGCTGGGATTTTGTTTAAGTTTCCAAGTAATGGTCATGGGGAATTGTTTTTAGTTGGTCTCTTGTCTTCCGTGATCCACAGGGATTATGGACACATGTAATGCTGCTTATCAAAATACTACGCTCCATACCTACACCACTGCTGCTCAGGAAAGACTGAAGCATTACTATTGATTCCTCTAGTTGAATAAGATAAATACAACCTATAAGAAGGCATATTTACATGAGTTTTGATGACTCATGCAAGAGATAGAGAAGCCTTAAAGCTCTTTTTCTTTTTTTTTCTCCTACACACTGACGTGTGCTCAGTGCTTTGTCTGGAGCTATTTCACAAAAAAAATGTCTTTACAGCCTTTTTTTCTCCCATAGAAGAGCTGTTTCCAAACACCAATGTTATCTTCTGTTTCAACAGGACTGTCACCCAGTGTATTGTTACCGAGCCGTTCGCAATGCAAATACATGGCAATCCACCAAAGTGAGTTTTTCGTTTCAGTGTTGCAATGCAATGGGCTTGTGTGTTTGAAAAATGCAGCCCTGAATTTCCTACAGAGCTGAAGCCTGTTCTTGCACCAACTATTACCTGATGTTATTAATTTAGGCCCTTATTCTCAGCCAATGCTGTAGTGAAACTGAAGCTTGTGCTTACGTTCATCCCTATTCAACAAAGTGCTGCTGTGCAAGTTGAAAATTCAGTCTAGCTTTTCACAGCTTTTGCATTTCAATAGTTTTCATTCAGCAGGGGGCAAGATGATTGTAAATGTTACCCATGATATTTCTAACATGGCTTAGCTTCCTTGGTTTACCATCTTTACGAAGAAGCCTTAACCACAGCATCCAGCTCAAAAAGATCAATACTGCCCCACACCTCCCCCGCAAAACAACCAAACAAAGCCACCCCCCAAAAAATCAACAGCTTTAGCATGCACTTATGGGTAGCTGGAGGATGTTAGACCATCAGAACTGCTGCAGAAATACCTTCTGGTAGAGCCCAATGAGAACTTACAGTTAAGGGAGCGAGACGAAGCCAGGCTGCAGAACCATCCCCCAGCACGCCGGCGGAGCAGAGTGCCTACCTTCCCACGTTCCAGGAACAAATCCTGGCTTGTGTAAACACAGCCGCGCTTGTGAGAGCCAGCAGTAGCTCACATGCAATCAGTGGCCCCTTCAGAGTAAGGTCTCTTCTAACGATGATAAAAATCTAGACAGCGGAAATGTTATTTAAAACTAAATTCCTCCAACAAACCCTTGGTCCAGGGCAGGGCAGGCCAAGCAATCGGTGGCCAGCTGGATTTTCAGAACACGCTGTGCACGGCACCGGGACGCAAGCCCCATGACCAGCTTCACTTGTGATGAATAGTGTTAAACTTCTGCAAAGTGACTCAGGATGTCCCAACCAAAATGCCTGGGAAGAGCTCAGTTCCCAAGAAACATCCAATGTCTGAAACAAATGGAGCTACATAAACCTGAACTCTCTCTGGCCCAGAAGGGTCACTAGGGCCTCCTTTTATGTGCCACGGATTTTAAATTATGCCACCTTCCTGCAAGATGAGTTGCTTTTAGGGATGTAATGCCAGTTTTCCAACCCCGGTATTTTAATTTACTAATGTTCTTTGATGTCTGCACAATTTCTTTTTTTGTTTTTGTATTTATTCTGGATTGCAGCAGAATCCCAAATTACTGGGAAACTGAATCTCACCTGCAAAGTAAAACTTTCGGATGAGGTTCCTTTAAAGACTCCACTAGAACAGCAGTATTTAGTAAAAATTTTCCAATACCTGCATAGCAAGGATTTGAGAAGATGACAACTCAAAAACTTCTTTGTTTTGTCCAGCTTCATAGAGAAAATTCTGCACTGATGGCTGATTCACTGGCACAGACACGAACAGAATGACACCTCTTTATGAATTCTACTGTGTGCTTAAAAAAAAAAAAAATATGGGAAAGAATTTAGTCTACCTAATTATGCAGGTTTTGAAAGTACTTTCTAGAGCTGGTCACAATTTGTATGCAACACTTAAAAAAAATACAAAATCCACAGCATTAAGGAAAATAAAACCTTTCTGCCTAAAGTAGCTCTGTCTTACATTGTTTTGGAGGATTTATTCTCATATTTTCCCCACCAAGTACTTTTAACTCACAGTATTGCTTGCTGTTGACCTTCTGGGAACATGGGGTTTAGGACCAGGGCAGCAAACAGATGCCAATCATCTCAGAGTAGACCATGAAGGGATTTCACGGACTACATCTCTGATGCCTGGCTTCAAACACAGGTTGTAGCCTCTAAATCAATTGGACAGTAAAAGTTTAACCATCATGGTAAGCAAGTACCAGTCTGAATGTGCATGGCCTAAAATGCTTTGAGGAATCATTTTTTGGGGTGCTCTCCATCACTGTCCATGGGTTTCTCAGCAAGGTGGATCTCTGGATCTCCCATCTGGTAGGCAGGCTAATTCAGGGAGTGCTTTTTAGGCATAAACGGATCTCTCCAGTCACAATGCAGCACACTCATCCTCACAGGCCTCGTACTAGAGTCCTCTAAAGAGTATTCAAAACCCTAGACTGTCCATCACCTCCTCAATAATTGCTAAAGCCATCCAAGAAAACCCCAACCCAATTGCCGAAGACTGCAGAGAACACACAAACCAAATGTATAAGCCCAGCAGTAAACATTTTTCTACCTTAAAAAAAAAGTTACACTACTCATAGGTACCATTCCAATTAGAAATTGGGAGCCAAAAGGTAATTTCAACAAATATTTCCTCCTGGAGATAAAAATAAAAGCGCTGTTATGGTAGCGGAGCTGTGTTTTTCAACAGCCTCTATATTACAGCTGCTTAAAGCTACCAATGATGTGCTCTCCAGTAAGACACAACAAACTGTTTGAAATTCAGAACAGTGATAACGCACCTTCAGTTTTGCTATGTTTAGCAGTCGGTAACCAAAACACATCCCGAGGTAAACACCAGAAGAGCCGGGCATGCGCTTCCCCAGGGCTCCGCTCTGTGACCCCGTTTCCCTGATGCTATCACTTTATCCTCATTATAACACTTCAAGAAAGGACATAAACAACTCATACATTAAAATGCTCTTGACTTTTATGAGCAGCCTGATTCAGCAGCCCTCAGGGTGCAGTTTCATGACCAGCTCAAGCAAATCTTGCCCTTGATAAAGCACTTCCACCGCTCCCAGCCTCCCTTGTGCGGAGAATCACGCTTGCATGGTGGAAAGTTAAGGGTGGTACAAAAGTTTTAAAAAGATCAGCTTTCAACTACTTTGCCACTACTGTGCTGATACAGTGGAGGTGGCAGGAAGCAGAAGACGGAGCTGCTTTCTTCGTCTTAAACCCGCTATCTGTGACTTGGCATCCTTGGTCCCACAACCCATCATCTGTGATGGCCACCAATGGGTCTTGCGCTCCCCGGTGTCTGTAGGAAACAGAGGGGACCTTCAGCTCATATCTCAGAAGCATGTGGTTGTTGTTGGTGTCAGTGGACTGACAGACAGAAATTCCACACTGAGCCTACAGCCCTGCCACTGTGTGACTTTAATAAGGCATCTAACCTATCTCCCATCTCCTTTTCCTGGTAGCATTTAAAACCACTTTCCTGTCTTATTTTCTTAAGCTTTAACTCTAGAAGTCACGTAGGCACATCTCTACCTTTGACTATTGTGGATCTCCTTGTGGGAAGCAACAAAACTGAAGGCCTCCTGAAGCTCCTTCCAGGCATATTTTGTACAGTCCCATCATTTCAAAATGCATATTGTAATAGACAGCCTTCAAACTCCACGCACGATCTACTGTCCCGGTTTAACGCAGCCCTCCAACCTCACGTGGACCTTCTCATGCAACCACAGGAAAGCCAATAGTACCAGCAAGCACCCTCTACACATGGAGCACTGCACAGACAACAGGACAATTTAAAGGGAGTGAAGATATGCTTAAGCACTGTTAAATGCCACTGAGGAACTTTTTTCAAGGGCAGATATAAAGACCTGCGAAGAGGAAACTACTCACAGCATTCAGCACTGAGTTTTATTGTCCCATAAAGCTCAGCACTGTGCCCCATATGCTGCAGTGTCATCTGAAGAAACTCTGTCTACCATCTAATGTATACATCTATAAACACTTCTATAGCACAGAGGTTGCCAAAGATCAAGGAGCTGTAAATAGAGAGGGAGAAACCTGGGAGATATCCACTGTTTTCCTACCATGGAAGCATGAAGGGACAGTCATGCCCAATGTAGCAACAGGGAAGAATGGCCTAAGGCTGAACACCAGCAGAAGGTGGTGCAGGAAGGTATTGGCAGAGGGTGGTGCCCACACCTTTGTCCCTGCCCCAAACCCATCACATAGCCATCGCAGAGCACATGGGCTGCACTTACACCGGTGCAGGTGAGGGCCCAGTGGGGTCTCTAGGTTAGGGATTGGCATCTTGCTGCACAGGGGACAGAAAGAGACAGCCAAGAGCCTCTCTGTGTGCCACTTGCCACAGCTCCCACCTGTGCAAGCTTTGCTGAGAGTCCTGTACTGCTGCCTGGGTCTCACAGCATTCCCCTTTTCTATAGAAGGCTCTGTTCCAGCTCCTCAGGTTGCTTGCAATTCTGTGCTGCATTGCTAAGCAATGTACAAAGGTATATTTTCTGACAAATTCCATGTAGCTTCTGTTCCTAAGAAGCCCTATTTTATTATTGCTCAGGGATGAGGGTCTACAAGCCCTTGAGCAGACACAGAGATGAGTTTATTTAGCAAAGCTGGTGGCTGTCCTGCTCCTTAGCTTTGTTTGTGCCTCTGAGACAATGGCTTCCAAGGGACAACTGTGTTCTTGAGAAAAGCAGACTCCAAATTTGACTTTGGGTAGAGCCCTAAGGTGGATTAGACTGTCATTCTGCCCACCTCAACTGCAGGCTGTAAGCAGCTTACTTGCAATATGACAGATTTAGCAAAAGTGACAGTTGCTAGCTGTCCAGTATCATTAGCTAGCCCTGCCACAGAGGCTCAGACATAGCGTTCCATCTCCTTAGAAAATCAGCTTATTAATAAACATACAGCATGGCACAACCCTTTCCACACAGCTGAAGCAGTACTTTGAGCAGGGGGCTGCCCCATCCACCCACCTACGGAGACTCAAAATCAAGTTCTAGCCAAGATGAGGTCAGAACAGCAAATAGGTTCAATGGACTGGCGTGACAGAGGGACTGGGATGGCCAAGCATCTGGGCTTACCTTTGTTACTCATCCTTCATTACCTCTATTACTCTGGTCCTCGAGTCTACGGAGGGAATGGCAATCTAATCAAAAGGCTACTGAAATCAATGAAGACATTGCAATTTACTGGTCTACCTTAGGCTTAACTCCCCGAGGTATCAGATAGCATCAGTGCTCCTTTCCCCGGCCAAGAGGGCTCAGCACCTTCCCCAAGGTGCTCCGCATCAGCAGTAAAGAGCCGGACTGCTCTTCCAGGTAGACAGAGGAGGACGTGGATGGAGGAAGACCTCTGCCTCCTATGTACACACATTTGCTGTGCAATGTTGAAACACGTTTGGTAGTAATTACGTATCTATTAATTCCTGCAACAAAATACTTCAACTGGAAAAAAATTGTCTGAATCAAGCAGATTGTGGAAAACAATACCATTTGTACTAAAGCCTCACTTTTATTTTAAAAAGTTTAAATTACAAAACAGAACCAGTTTCATTGCTGATGACTTAAAGGTTTAAATATAGCCCAGTCAAATCTATGATTTCCCCTTTACAGCCAGGAGGGCAAGACTGAGTGCTTAACCGTTCCCTCCCCTGCTATACAAAACTGTGGACCTGCATGGCCATAGCACATCTCACATAATGCAGCCCAGGAGAATGATTTCCCAAAGGTCTTCAGGGTAATCCCAAGACCAGGTAATTCTATACTAATTGCAAGTGGAGAAAATGAAATGTTTTCATTTTAACATATACCTGTGGGGAAAGAACATACCACTATTTTACAATGAGGCCTTTAAAGACATCCTGGGAAATTTTCCAAGAGCTACACTGAAATGGAAGAATGCTTAGTTACTTTAGGGGTTTTATTAGCATGTTGGATCATTCTTGTCCTCTCCCCTCCTCTAACCAAAATAAAAGCCTTTATTTTCTGAAGCTGGGGCACTTCTGAGGAACCCGGCTCTGACCCCACCGCTGAGGTTTGCGTGCCAAGAGCTTTGCTGGCTGCAGCTTGGAGCTCAACTCTTGGGGCTCAGCCTGCCCCCAGAGGCAGGGGGGTGAACGAGGGCTGGGGAAGGCAGGGATTCATCATCCCATCCCAAAGAATTTAAACTGCAAGCAGTGGCTGAGCTGCCAGCCAAACCCAGCTCTGAGCCACCTCCATGCTAAAGCAAGAAACGCGGGAGGTTTTAAATCCATTTTAATACCACAAGAAATTTGTAAGCACTAGAGAGTCATTTTACTGCAAAGTACATCGAATGGCTTTGCCTTGGTGGAACGGGTGCTCATGGCTTCAGCAGCTACCACGAGGTGGCACTTTGCAATGTGACCAGGGAGGCCTGGGGAGGTGGGTCGGTTGGTGGGGATGTCCCCTATGGAGCCGGGGGACCCTCTGTGATGCTCTTTATGTCATTTGGGCACTCTACTCCAATCAGTCCTGTCACGGTACCCCAGGCACGCATGCAGCAGCCTGCAGGAAGATGACCTCCTCCTGGCCTGCAGGTGACAGGGGTTTGCCACGTGCCAGGTACCATCCAAAAAGCAAAACGAGGAGCATGGGTGACAGCAGGGTGGAGCTGGGTGCTGGTCCCATCCCTGGACCAGGCTGCTGGGGCACAGTTGTGTGGGAATCCCATGGCCCCTGCCTTGGGACAGGCTCCTGCCCAGCCCCATGGGGGTCCAGACCTGCCACTCAGCTTCCCCTTGCCAGCTCCTGCTGGCCCTGGCAGCCACCCTGGACCACACCACAGAGCGCTATTCCAAGGATGTCAACAAAAGGCGGG
>NW_009259312.1:1597772-1604010 GCF_000687185.1 Egretta garzetta | reverse complement strand
GGGGGGGGGGAAAGTAAAATGTATGTACCATTTAAAGGCCAAAATCGCTGCAGGGCAGACAGACGGCGACATGAACCCACTCACCAGCCCACTCAGCTCAGATTCTCCAAATCATTCTCTCTGGTATGTGACATGCTTCTACACTGCTTGGCCCAAAAACTTCTCAAGGACTTTTTTTTGCCTATCCTTGCAGCAATGAGCGTGTGCAAACATTTACAGTTCTCAAATTCAACGAACAGGCAAGGAGATTTAAGAGGGTGGCACGAAGAGCACGCTATTAAAATGTCAAGGTTTCAACAGGAAACATCCAGAAACCTCCCACTATCTGAAAACCTCTTCTCTGCACAGTCAGTACCCATCCCTTCCCCATACTTTTATCACTGATGCCTTCACCTAAGTCTTTATGATTATTTATAACTTTAGAATTGGGCTAACACTGCAGGTTTTTAGGGTTATTTGAGTGTTCACCACATGCATTTTAACATTCTGCTAATCTGGATGCTGGAAAGTGCTTTGACTTATTCTAGAAACACATAATACAAAACACACAACACAAAAACAAGTCCAGGAACTCTCCTCCACAACAGAGTTGCTGAAACAACTTCAGGCAGGTGGTGATATTGCAGAAAACCCATGCTCCTCTTGCTTTCTCGCGACCACCAAGAGATGTGTCCAGCTTTATCATCTGAGTGCTGGAAAGAGAAATGCAACTGCTCACTGCAAGTTCTATTCCAGCTCATTCCAGAAGTGACCAAGTGCTGTTGCCATCTGATGATGACACATGTAGATCTCCTCGTTTCCACTTTGGTTTTTGTTCTTTGAGCACATCCCTGCCCCTGGCAAAACCACCACGAGACAAGCTGAAGGAGACTCTCCAGTGGCCGTTAGCAGGATGAGGCCTGAAGCCCAAATACGCAGTAGATGGTTGTCTCCAGCATGTACAAGAGGCATCAGGGCACTGAACACACAGTTTATAGTGCGGTAAGGTTTCTTCAAACATTCAGTTTAAAACTATAAAAGTCTGAGAACAAATCTATACTTTAGAGTCACTGGCAAAGCTCTCAAACCATTTCATCTGGTTTCCTAAGCAGAAATGCTTGAGCAATCTTGTGCCCTATCTCCTCTTCTTGGTCACCTTTTGATTTGTTTGCCAGCTTCAGTTCAGCCTTGTCAGAGGTTTCAGGGAGAAGCAGGCTCCTAGAGGAGGCACCTGGCCTCCCATGGCCGAGCAGAGGCAGTCATTGCACAGGGGAGATCTTCCAAGTGCTCCGACTGCAGCTGAACTGTGCAGGCAGCTTCCATTAGAGCCACCCCAACACCAGTTAAAGGTCAAACCACCCAATCTAAGGACTGACAACTGGTGGGAACCATGTGTTGAGGGCTGAAGCAGCTGCCAGCAAACATCAGCACCATCACAGGGCTGTGTGGGTTTCCTGCTCCAGACTTGCTGGGTTGGTTTACTCCTGGGGGCACATGAAGGCAAATGCCAAATTCGCTCCATTGGGCATCTCTCCACCTGGTGTTCTAAAGGAAGCAAAAGAAACTACCTGCAGGAACCTTTGGTAGGATGGCTGTCAACTAGCAGGCGTAAAGATGCTCAGCGTTCAGCCGCGCGATGTAACACAGCACCATGCCTGTGCTCTTGCAGCTGCATCAGGGAGAGAGGAGTTCAGTGGCATTACGTTATCTCCATGGAGACTTTCTCAGAACGCGTACCAACCTCAGGAAGTCAAATGTCCTAATGACCCTTGTCTACATCAAAATAACTCTGCTTTAAGTAGAAAGTTACTCCTTGGGCAAAGCATGCCTAGCGCTGCTCTTGCTGAGCCATCTGGCTGGTAGGAGTTTTAATCAGGCTAAATTTCCGCCATAGGAAAGACTCAGGAAAGGTGCTGACGCAGTCACATCCAGGCAAGCCCGTGAAAAACAACGCGAGCAACGTTGGCCTGCTCAGAGAGCCATTCCTAGAGAGGAACTACTGTCCAGATAAACTCGGAGCAGCTTCGCCGACAGGAGACTTGCAGCTGGATTGCAAATCCCAGCTCCATACCACATTGTAGTGACATTTTAAATTTTTAATTACCATTTCATAATGGTAATTAAACATAGGCATGCGCATAGAGAGGAATCTGCTTGATATATAGGGCAAGGCTCACCATTGGCAGGCGGCAACCAGGACCCCGTGGGCTCAGCTATTGGGGCTGCAAAAGTTACAAAGCCACGAATACCACGGTGATCATGTATGAAAAACTATGCAGCTATGTGATATTTCTATACCTGTGGTCACTTATGGCCTTCTACCCATGCTCAACGATGCACCCAGTGCTTGGGGGCTCACAGCATCGGAAGGCCTCACCCCATTGCTGCCTTTGCAGTTCTGGGGGAACTGTTGCATTGCTGATGCCCAGAGGACTAACTCATCAATCCCTCCTGGAAAGGGAAAGCAGAGGTTTCTGCCCATCCTCCAGCCCAGCAAGACAGAAATTACCTCAAGGAGACAATGGAGCGTAGTCTTTGAGGTGCGGTTAACTCTTGGCATCTATGTTTAAGTTCCCAGCAAGGCTGCCCATCGCTTCCAATTATTATAATGGTTTTTATGACTAATTATGTGCACCTGATTAAGAGGTGGCTCAGAGGCTCGTGCCATCGGTGCCATTTTGGGGTTTTTGATCACAGGGAGGTTTACACGGCAGCGGGCCTGCTGGCGACAGATGGAGTTCAACTATCTCAAAGGGGGAAAAGGACCCTTGCTCATGAGTTGGTGGGGCTCATTGAGAGGGCTTTAAACTAAGTTTGAAGGGGGAAGGGGATATAACCAGACTCTGTAGAGAGGAGCCTAGGGGTGGCATGCCAGGGTTGGAGGTGAGATCTATAGCCCAGCTCAAGTGCATCTGCACCAATGCACGTAGCATGAGCAACAAACAGGAGGAGCTGGAAGCCCTGGTGCAGCAGGACAGCTATGGCTTAGTCACCATCACAGAAACATGGTGGGATGATTCCCATGACTGGAGTGCTGCAATGGATGGCTATAAGCTCTTCAGAAGGGGTAGGCAAGGAAAGAGAGGCAGTGGGGTGGCTCTGTATGTTAGGGAGTGTTTCAAATGTACAGAGCTCAACAGTTGTGATGATAAGGTCGAGTGCTTATGGGTATGGATGAGGGGAAGGCCAATGAAGCAGATATCCCGCTGGGAGTCTGTTACAGAGCACCCGACCAGGATGAAGAGGTAGACAAAGCATTCTACAAGCAGCTGGCTGAAGTCTCACAATCACTAGCCCTTGTTCTCATGGGGGACTTCAACTTACTGGACATCTGCTGGAAATACAACACAGCAGAGAAGAAACAGTCTAGAAGGTTCCTGGAGCGCATGGAAGATAACTTCCTGACACCGCTGGTAAGTGAGCCTACCAGGGGAGGTGCCTTGCTTGACCTCCTGTTTACCAACAGAGGAGGACTGGTGGTCAGGGGCCATCTTGGGCTTAGCAAACATGAAATGAGAAGAAACAGTCTAGAAGGTTCCTGGAGCGCATGGAAGATAACTTCCTGACACCGCTGGTAAGTGAGCCTACCAGGGGAGGTGCCTTGCTTGACCTCCTGTTTACCAACAGAGGAGGACTGGTGGGAGGGGTGGTGGTCAGAGGCCATCTTGGGCTTAGCAACCATGAAATGATAGAGTTCTCGATTCTTGGAGAAGTAAGGAGGGGGTCAGCAAAACCACCACCATGGACTTCTGGAGGGCAGACTTTGGCCTGCTCAGGACATTGGTTGAGAGAGTCCCTTGGGAGGCAGCCCTGAAGGTCAAAGGGCATCCTTCAAGAAGGATGGAAGGCTCAAAGGCACAGGAGCAGGCTGCCCCCATGTGCCCCAAGATGAACTGGTGGGGAAGACGACCGAAAAAAAAAGGAGAGTTTACCACTCTTGGAAGAAGGGGCAAGCAACTCAAGAAGAATACAGGGATCTCATTAGCTCATGCAGAGAGAAAATTAGAAAGGCAAAAGCCCAGCTAGAACTCAATCTGGCCACTGTTGTAAGAGATAACAAAAAATATTTTTACAAATACATTAGCAACAAAAAGAGAGCCAAGGAGAATCTCCATCCTTCATTGAATGTGGGGGGGAACATTGCCACCAAGGATGAGGAAGGGGCTGAGTTACTTAATGCCTTCTTTGCTTCCAGCAGGATCCAGAAGGGAGCCCCACGCCGTGTTTTAACAGACCCATTGTGCCGCCTGCGTGCTCCCTCCTTGCCCTTCTCCCCTGCTTCTTGGGGCACCCCAGAAACCCACAGCTGTGATCTCAGGAGCACATTCAGAGCAATAAAAGCATGAATTACACCTTGCCATCTGGTGTTATAATTACCACCCACCGTCCTCCCCAGGGCATGACCTAGAGTGAGCGCAGACCCCAGGCACGGTCACGCTTGTATGCCGGTCGTGGAGTGATCTTTACTGCACCCCATGGCTTGTAGTAAGAAACAGCTCCCGCCTCCCCCTGCCTGTAACCTTCATGGATAACGTTTTATGTTAGTTACACCCACTTATAGTGGGCAACCGATGATCTTTCCCAAAGTGCCAAGGTGTTTCTGCAGCACAGAGAAGCCACACCGCCCCCCCCCCCCCAGTGCAAAGACAGTTATATGCCATGCTTGCCTCCAAGGTGGGATTTCATGAGCTCATTTCCCTTCCTGAGGTCCGAGTCCTGGACACTGCAGCCACCAGCCTCAGCCAGCCTGGCCGCACCTGTCCCGGGGCACCTGGGGTGGGGGTACGAAACGTCGGGGAGCTGCTCCCTGCAAAACTTCTGCAACGCACCAGGAGCACACTGACGAGATGCAAAAGAAGTGGCCACCACACATCCGACTGCCTGAAAAACCAGAGATTCAGCGTAAAAACTGATTGGCAATCAGTCCTCATGCAGCTCAGGCAAGGCTGGAGCGAGCCACTGCCCACGGGTTAAGTCCCCTCTGCTTATGCGTGTCTCCCCCACGAGGGCCACGTAACCAGAGGGGGACCAGCCGGATCTGTGGGACCACCAGGCCCAAGCACGGTGAGAGAAGGAGAGAAAAGATGGAATAGGATGTGGGCCCCGGCAGTCTGCTATTCCAGCTGAATATTGCAAGGAACAAATGCAAAAACCAAAGTGACAGGAATTGTCTAAAAGTACCTTTTAGATGATAACAAAAGAAAGAGTCTAAAAATTGAGCACAAGAGATTCACAGTCCCAGGGGAATATGAGCTTGTATCTAATACCAGGCGATTTTTCTGTTGCACAGTTCATTTTAGGACAACGCTCACCCTTGCGATGCCAGTCCCACAGCCTGAGGCTGCTCCGGATTTAGGCACCTGACTGTTCAGGAACAAACATTTCTGTTTGTGAATAATTCAGATCCCCTTGCTTATTTAAGTTCATTTAGGCTTTGTTTCTTGCTGTTTGACTCTTCTGAGCTTACAGCTAACTGGGCTGCTGACGTACAGCCCCTCTCCACAGCCCTTCTCTTCCTGTAAGGGAACCATCAGTTCCAGCAGTAACTCCTGCATGCTTCAAGCACGTACAGCACTTACAGAGCAAGCATAGCCCCCCTAACATAAGCCCCAAAAGCTCAGGCATTCTCTTTGTCGTTCAGCTCGCTGCAAACCGAGATTGCTTGCTGCTCCTAGATGCACATCTGACAGCAGCTCCACGAGCGCTACGCATACAAGTAGCTCTTCTGTGACAGAGGGAAGCACGTCCAGACCTATAGCTCCAGTCTTAAATCAAAACCAAGGTGGGTACCCGGCAGGCACGGACACCGTCATCAGCATGCACTTGCCAGTCAGCACGGGCATTTTCACTCGGACAAGCAAACGTAGCAGCTGAGCTGCAAACAGGCACAACTCTGCAAGCACAAAAAGACAACAGCAAAGCCCCAGCAAGTTACGTTCTGAAAAATGTCAATATCTTGCCATCGTTAGATGTAAAGCATTTCACTGCCTGAGCACAGCCTTCTCTTCAAAACATGTTATTAGCACTGTTAAGGGAAAGCCATCGTGGCTTAAGCACAGCATATTCTTAATTGTGTCTCAGACTCATTCGAGGAAACCAGAAAAACGTTACAAACTTAACCGAGCTGTTTCACAAAGCAGCAATACCCTAAATCGATCCGTTTCGGGCAATGTGCTAACCGTGCAGAGCGGCCGCGCGCGCTCGAGGTACCATCACCTGCACCCACATCTCAGCCTGTAATTTTGGAGCCCCCCCTCAG
>NW_009259312.1:1592187-1597761 GCF_000687185.1 Egretta garzetta | reverse complement strand
CCTCCTGCAGAAGAGTTGACGGAGTTTTACCTCGTTACCCAGCGAGGGCGTTATATAATCGGCACCGTTTCCGCAGGCAGCGAGGATGCACCAGCCGCTTCCCCGCGCGCATCCCTCTCCTTCCCATCCCACATGGACACATCTCCGAACAACAGCCGTGCCGCGGCGAGCAAGGGGGGAGGAGGGGGAGCAAGGTGGGCTTCGGGGTACTCGCGAAAAGCAAAGCTAACAGTACCGAAGAAAGTTCAAAAGGTGCCTGATGTTTATTAAGAGGCATTGCTGCTATGAAAGGACACGGTGCAATAGTATAATGTTCCTTAGCCTGCTGAAAGCAGCTTGGCCTAGATTTTCCTGTACCATTTGATGTGACCATTCATGCAAACAAGAGTAAAACTTTCTCTTTGCTTTTAATTAAGGAGAAGAAAAAAAAAAAAAAAGTGACACATACAAAAGCTCTTTTTCTGCTGTCATCTGGGTCTCTGGGCTACCGTCAGACGGAGAATATGCAGGAATCAGCCCCATTGATTAAACTATTATTAGCGGCAAACAAACAGATGTGCTCAGCAAACGACAGGACAAACCCCACGCCCTGTACTTCTGGACTAGATACAGGAAAAACCACTATTTTACCAAAGGCTCATTTGGTGTTTTAGCAAAGGAAAGTGGAAACATTCTGTAGCACGCTTGGCAGAAGCAAAGCATGCAGCGTTTTAATCTGCAGAAATCAAGATAAATAACATTATTGCCTTCACTCTGTTCCCACAGACAAAACCCCACCGCCTTTCGTAAGACAGGGTCCTGTATTTGAAATTTCATTTTATACAAAACGTGGTCATTCGGGAGGTCCTGGTGCCCGTGAATCACTGGTGGACACAGTGCACAGCCCACAAATGCATAGGGGCTGTAGCTTTAGGGCAGACATAAAACTCTTACGTAAGCCATAATCCTCTCAGACTCCTTATTCAGTGATTTTAAGATCTGCACCGTAGGAGCCTGCTGGCATCCCAGTGGCTTTTAACCAGTTTGGAAATGGGGAGACTCCCATTGCCGCGCAATCCCCTTGCCGGCATCGGCGTTGCTGTCGGTACACGGCACTACCTCGCAGGGTTTCGGGGCACGCAGCCTTTCTGCACGCTGATATTTCGGTCCTCTGTGGGCCCGGCGCTGTTGCTCTCTGTGCTGAGTGAATCACCAGGATTAATCTCCTGCAGAGTTCACTGAGGTTAACGATAATCAAGTTAAATTTACACTATATGATCAGAGTTTAATTAGGTACTGTTATACAACTATTAATTACAGTGCTAATACCCTTACGAAATGCAGATGGGAAGGTGGGGCTGTGGTCAGAGGGGGCTTGGCTGCTCAGATGATTTCAGGAAAAAGCCACATTAAAATGCTCTGTGTGCGCTTTTGGTTACCTGCCAGTGCTCAAGATGAAACGAAAAGCTTAAAAAAAAAAATTATAATCCTACAAAATGTAAATCTAGAAGACAAGATTAAAGACCTCCCACATGCTACGCTGTCACCTTCTGTTTACACCAAGAAGCAAGAAGGCCATTTAAAATCCCAATGAGCCAGAATCATTATTAGCTTGCTCTACTCAAAATCCTGCCCAGACAAGACCAAGGTGATAGAAGGCATTTGTTTTGCACGGAGATATTAACTCACTTGAAACCAAGGCAGCTCCTCCTAATATTATTAAATTAGTTTCTCTTTCCCTGCCTGAGCTTTCCCCTCCGGATGACCTGTTGGGACAGGACCCCACGTATGCCCCAGTGCTGGCTCCTCACCATGCCACCCCAGCCCCTCGGTGAGCCACCTCTGCTGGAAGCTGGGCTGCCTCTGGCAATGAGATGCAGCTGGGGGGAACCCCCGATCGCGAGCGCAGGAGCAGACTCCAGCTTTCAGCGCCACGTTAGGAGGCAGATTGCGCAGCGTGACATTTCAAGTCTTTGCTCTCGGTAAATCTTGCTTGAGGTGTCCTACAGAAAGAGCAAGGCTTGTGCTGCGCGGCTTCCATTTCGCATCTGCTGCACATGTTCTTGGATGGCTTTAGTGAAACCCACAGGAGCCCATGTGCTGTTACTGCTGTTCATCTGGGAATAGCAAAGCTCTGGCATGGCACCCAAATGGTCAAAGACATGGGTAAAGGTCTCTTCTTCATTAGGTAAAGTAAGTAAACAACACAAAGAGCAGGGCTTGCTGGCAAGAACAGATGCTGTTCTTGAACACAGACACCTGTATCCAGGTTCCCGCTCCTCTGCAAATCGCTTGCTCAGAAAGCACATCCCGGGAGCAGCCCTGGTGCTTTGCCATTCCTGCCACTGCCGATTATTTAATTAAAACCCCAAAAGACGGGAAACATTTCCTTCTTCCTGGAGGTTTTTTCACCCTCTTCACCAGACAGCAGCAAAGTAGCGGAACCAGCACACCTCGGCGCTCCCACATTGCACACAAGACGTGTGAAGGAAGCAGTATGTTACACTATGTTGTACCAGATATTAATTACCTGGCCATGCCAGCGCCATAATTGTCTCGTTAAGTTTTTGGCTATATACACTAAACTGGTCCCTTAACAAAAATGGCTGGAGGTCACTGTTGCATGGGCTCCAGGAGCAGAGCCCTGCCCGTGAATGCCCTCTAGCTCCCACCCCACCATTACCCACAGCTGAATGGCGCATGAAGGAGTCCTTTTGCCCACATGGCAATTCCACAGCAGCCTGGGCAGCCCTGAGCCTGTGTGCTCCAGTCCCCCTCTGCCCTCAATGGCCAGCTCATCTGGGGACACACAGCAACTGTGGCAGGAGAGGAGGATGATGGTTTCTTGACAGCTTCTTGCTCTGCAGGCAGACTGAGATGGGCTCCAGGCCCATACATTTTTCTCATGGTTCACAGATGTCAGAGATGAGCACGCTTTAGGAGATCCTTAGTCTCTCCCAGCCCTGGGAGTTCCTAGCCAAGGCTACAAAAGGACCCTTGCTTTTCTGGAAGCATAGGGCTAGCAGAACATCTTGGTTCCCTTGCTGGGATTTGTGCTCAATTTAGGCACAAAGGACTCACTATTCCTCCTCATTCCTAACTTATGCAGGGTCTGGCTGCAAAGCAAAGCTGGGACCAGGATATTCCCCCCAAAGGGATGCCCTGACCACGTCCACACCCTCACCTCAGGACAGCAGAGCTCTGAGACGAGAGGCACCAGCCTTTGGCCAAGGCCTTCAGCCCTTTATCTCCTGTTGTGACCCTTTTTGGTCCCCAACAGCTGAGACCGGCACTTGTGGCACACTAACGGGAGTGCAGCAGTGCTGCTGCAGCAAGGCTTTGATTTAGGAAGCAGAGCTGCTCAGCCCGCTCCGCTCTTGCTGATGTAGTGACCTGGTTTTGTCAAGACTGTTTTTCTCCTTTTGTCTTTGATGTCATTTTGGAAGGCAAGTCATGAGATTTTCATGGAGGCATTGACTCAAAGTTGGACTAAAACAAAGCCCATCACAATACTGTTATAAATGAATGAGGATGCAATTTCCACTTAGAGGATTATTAAACTATTTAGGGTTCTAGCACATTTATTTCTGCAGTTTAGCAATCACTTTCATGCTTCTCATCGGACTATACTCTAATCCATTTATATTTTAATGTAACAAGTTACAAGGATTATCAGCTCGTAATAAATATGCTCATCCCCTAAAGCATTTAAACAGCCCCTACACTTTGCAGAGAAGATCTTGCTTAATGAGCACACATCTACAACTGAATGAGGAAACCAACACCAAGTTATATGGAACACCATCAAGCTGCAAAATACACACTGCATAAGTTACTTCTCTGTGAAATGAGATAGTTTTTGGCACACAGATACTATCTTCATTATAGTCTACTTTTAAATTACTTTTAGCATAAGGGAGGGTTTGGAAGTCACAGAGATTGCCTTTTGCGTTGGGAATTTGGTTACCTTGCGCTCTTAAGTTTACAATGATATATTATATTGAGCCCATGCACAGGATTACATCAAACCAACAGATCACTCACGAAATTCAAATTAAGGAAAGCTGCTGATACCAGCTAAGGGGAATCCACCCAAGAAAACCCCACCTGACTTGCACTTAGGCCAGTTCTAGTGCTGAAGCGTCCATGAAACCATGCTCACTGAAGCCAGCTGAAAGCCACTCTCCCTGTCAGAGAAAGTTAAAGATCTCTCTTGGCCTACTGGCCCATAGTCAGTCACACTATTTTTCCACTTGCAGTTGTCTTGAGAAGGGATGGGGGAAATGAAATATTACCTGTCAAACTATAAAGACATTCCTTGCCTACTCATAGAACTGCCCAACATATTTTTCAGCAGAATTGTCTCACCTAAGCTTCTGGTGTTTGCTCTACTTGCAACCCAAATCCTGAGTTTGTAAGGCAAGAGCATGAATTACCCTCCAGAGCTTTTGTTCCTGGAACTTCAACGCACAGTTCATCTTCCCATTTCTGCCATGGTGGAATCTCTTCTTCCTCCCACATGCTATGTTTTTATCCATTGGAAAATGTCAAGTTGATGGTCCAGCTCGCTTTCATCCTTTATTCTTGCAGATGCATGTTCTGTTTAGCATCCTGTGGGATATAAAGCTTAACCCTTTGCTAGACATGACCCAGTCAATCACTTGCACTTCTTCAGGTTCATCTATCAAGATCTCCATTCACAGCAGCACACTTGCTGTGGAGAGTTCCAGGAAAATGGAAGTGCTGCAAAATCTCCAAAACCTTTTTAACAGGAATCCATAGGTAGTCTGGCCTTAGCTGGAGCCATACAGAAAGAGGGTTGTAGCTCTGGCTGATGAAGAGCACGGACACATCTATTCTGCAGCCTCTGCAATTATAGCCAGTGCCTCCCACCCTAGGAACTGGTGAAGGGAGAAGGCAGCTACACGTGGAGTTTTTATTGTTTCTGGAGAATCAACCTCAACAGTCTTTTCTTAGTTAAGTACCAGTCACGCCAACATCTGCAAGGCAGTGTTAAGTGTGCAGTGACCAAACAGGAAAAAAATTGATGTTCAGAGTGTGGATTTCTTTCCTCAAAGCTTCTTCTGCTTTACCTCTCCAGATTTCACCAAAAAGGAGTACTTGGAAAAACAGGGCTTGCTCTCGTGAAGCTACTGAATAACTGACAGTAGGGAAGATAGGGCAAAACACCTGGCCAGGCTGAGAATTCACACCCACGTCACTGTTTTGGCTTCGTGCACTGTCTGCAGCCAGACACTGATCAGCATCTAGGCAAAACCAATTCAGGAGCTCAACTCTGTTCTAGGTTACACGGTATTTACATCATAAAAGGATCAAATCCTTATAAATGATCATCATCAGCATCAGGCTCAGCTATATAAAAGAAGTCAAGTATCTCTTTGTCCAAGAGTCTGAGGTTAAACGGACAACTCAGACATACACCTGGAAGCCAGCTTTCAGGGCCAGCCCTCCAAAGTGGCCGATTGTACTGCAGCTGGTTCCCCCAACTCTCTCCCTAATCCCAGTTGACAGAGGCTTCAACACTGCCCCATGTCCTACCAACCTGGTTTGTAAGCACCTTTTGAGGGAAGAGCG
>NW_009259312.1:1577286-1592086 GCF_000687185.1 Egretta garzetta | reverse complement strand
CAGAAAAGCCAGTTCCTACCTGTGAAACACTTTTTCCGGATGTGGGCTGGGAGACACCATGAAAGCCTCTTATTCCTGTGCACCCCTATCTGGCATCCCCCACAGGAGACTTTAAACCAGCATCTGCCAGTGAGGATGCTTGGAAGACCTTTGCTCAGTTAAGAAAGCCCAGTGCAAAATCCACAGCTTCGCAGAGAAATCTGCTACCTTATATGCAGTGAGCTGTACTGGTCAAGGTCTCCTCTCCTCTCATCTAGAACTCACGGTGGATCCACACTGCAGAGCTGCAAGGCCATGCCTCATTTTAGCCTTAAAGAAGAGTGGCTGCGTTAATGTGGGAGTCAGCTCCAGCTAAGGGCACCTTCCCACAGCACGGGGCTTCAGTAACAACAGCGACCCGAAATACCTCCACCATCCTCATCCTCCATGCTCCCTTCTTGGTTACACCAGCACAAGCACGTGCAGGACTGTTTCAGTTGGAATGAAAAGACAGTGTGGTTTTATCCTGGATCAGTGCATTATCTTGTACATCCTGGTACTCTCCACCTGCAGGATTAACAGACCCAAAGACAAAATATTACAGGTCTCTGCCTTCTGCTGTCTATTCACGTATCAGAGCCACAAACCTTCTGGCATCACCATGAAGGGTTACAAGCACGCCAGATGAGGATCACTGTAAATGTGAGCAACGAATTAAATCTAATGCTGTTTTCTTCACTTAGGGACCAAACTTTGCAGAACTCCTTAAAGCCCAGAGATGCAGTTTTACTGTGGCGAGGAATTTTCCTCTTGTGAACTCAATGTTCAAACAAGCTCCCTGGTGAGGTAAGCATAGGCTGCCTTTTAATACAAACACAAACCTCACATTTAACTTATTAGCTGGGGGAGGAATACAGATGAGGGTTGGATGAATCTCATGAATCATCGTTTCTGTAGGATAAAAAGCAAGCTTTTCTCAAAAAAAAAAAAAAATCAATTCATTTGCCTCTATTGTGTATTGCAGATAGAAGCGCTTAAATAATAAAAAGATTAATAAAAACACTTCAACCAATTGTTCTAGAAAAAATGAAAAATAGCTTTTGGATTATGGAAGAATATTCTTTAAATACAGAAAAATGGCACAATGTTTTGGGAGAGGGAGACAAACACAGATTAGTCATGCTTGAATGTACTTCCTCAAACAATACACTGCTTCGAGCCAAGACTAAGTCATGTACGTACCCCCAGGCGTACATGAAAAATTAGGGTCTGTGTATTAGTTTAATTCCTTTACCATTTACTCACTGCCTTATTCTTCCAGTCTTGTGCCAAGCCTTCCCCCAGATAGCACCACATGCATGCTCCGTACCCTGACCACCGAACTCATTCCCGGCTCAATCTTGCAGGCAAACGAAGGAGGGATGTGCTCTTGAAGTGTGAAGCTGGACAAAAGCACAGCGCTAACACTATTGAAAGGATAATAGAATGACTCCAGTCATGTGCAAATTTCAGCTAGGCTTTTTATTTTATTTAGGATTTTAGGAGGAGGTGGAAGGATAGGATCAGGCAGAGAAAAGATATGCTTGAAAGAAGCCCAGAGAAGTCTAAAGCCAGCTGAACACTGACAAAGATCTGCCAAAACAGGGATCTCGTGGAATACTCAGAAGAACCGACAAAGAAGGAAAGCACCTGCTACACTGCGAGCAGCATGGACTTTGAAGAGAACATCAAGCTATGTAAAATTAGGTGACATTCCAGGTATCCACCAATTCAAGATCTCACCAGAAACAATCCCTAAAAAGTCACTGTGGATGGATGGTGGCGAGTGGCAGATATTGCTGACCGAGCAGTGTGCCAAAGGATTCAAGTTCCAGTCCCTTCCCCCACCCGCCCTCCATTTCTAAACCTGTGGTCTGCCACAGCACGTGAAGCAAATCTCTTTACCTCTCTGAGTGTATCTACACACACAAGATGCATTATTTTTTCTTCTATGGAGACATAGCTCAGAGGGCAGGGACCAAACAACCCCAGGAGTTACCATGTCCTAACTGCACTAAGCACCTCTCTACTTCCACTCGGACAGGTTTGCGGTGTTTCTTTCCCAACACCCCTCAAGCCTGGCCTATCTAGCTTATATGGCAACTTCTTGAGGATAGTGATCAACTCTCACTGCGTGCCCATCAAGATCTAGCACATCAGGATCTGTGATCTTGGTCTTTGGGTATTGCTGCAATGAAGAGCAGACAGCAGATGAAAAGGCGAGCGCTACAGAGGGTCAGAGGGTGATGCCGGGATACTCAGCAGTATCGGGCAATCTCTAGGAAGGTTAAACACTCCGTTGCAACACAATGAACCTGTA
The DNA here is from genome assembly GCF_000687185.1 of Egretta garzetta. Classification (NCBI taxonomy): domain Eukaryota; kingdom Metazoa; phylum Chordata; class Aves; order Pelecaniformes; family Ardeidae; genus Egretta; species Egretta garzetta. Next base: position 1,589,748 of record NW_009259312.1, on the reverse strand, counting down.
ACACACAGTATTCTGTGATGTTAACTTTTTTTTTTTTTTTTTTTGGGCAGAAGGAACATGCAGGGTATTCTGGGGAGGAAAATCCATCAACACCAACACCAGTTTTATCCAAAAGCTCCTTTTTTGGCTAAAGAATAAAGTAGCTTAAATTTGTACTGAGTCTCAAAAGCCTAGCTAAAGTAGAATTTTTTCCTGGGGAAGTATTAAAAACAGATTGTGTTTTTCAAAGGCTGTTAGAGTAAGTGATGGCTTTATACTGATTTCCCAGTGCTAGGAATGCACATGAGAAAAAGACGAGTCAGTCGACATCCTGTTACTGCCGGATAACTCTTCTTATCCATCCATATCACAGTACTCCTGGCACAGATACCTCCCATACCTCATTTTCTGCATTTCATATTGCTATCGGATTTGGGATTGGCCCTTGTTGATTCTGGAAAAGCCAGGATCACAGGCAAGGGGACTTCCCTAATGACGCAAAGCCTCGCCTGCTCATCACAGGAGTCGAGCACACCGGCTTCCACAAACACAGCAGTTCATCTCACTGGTCCATCAGGCGGTACAGCAATCTTTGAGGCTGAGCAAACTGCTGAGTTTGAACTGAAAGAAAACAGTCTTGGCAGAATTCAAGGTGACAAAATAACTTACCGCATCTGCTGTATTGGCCGATCAGTTCACGTATTATATCCACACGCAGATGTGATCAACTGAACTTGTGCTTACACAGTCAGCCATGTCATTGCATTGCTCCATCGTTAACTGAATAAAATCGAGGCAAATTCATTCTGGCATTGTGCAGAATTACCCGCTGTGAAGAATTAGCTGTTCATTCTTTGAACAAAGTCCATAAAAAGCACACAAAAGTTGTTTATCCCATCAAATTGCAATTTGGACCACGCAGCTAGAGCACAGCTGACCTGAGGTAGAAAGTTCACAAGCCCCTCAGCTCTGCTTCCAAATTAATCCTGCATAAGCTTGATAGAATGCAAACACGGCTTTTTGGCACAGGCAGGCTTCTTGAAGAGCTGCATCGCACATTCCCAGGTGCTCTCTAAGATTTCCTTACCAAAAGCCTCAATATAGTTTTCTTCCAAAGCTGGAAAAGTGAAAGCAGCCTGGATCGCACTGCCAGTGCTACCCAGTGTACTTAAAAGGTCTTAAGTTTTGTAACATGCTAAGATAAAACTATATTTGAATGCAGAGTTGGACTGTTTTGAACCTAGTAAGCGTATGACAACACAGAAACATGCTATTATTTAATTACTCCTCCCAAGGCCCATGACAAACAGCTACCTGATTAAGAATTGTTTATAAAATTGGAAACTTTTTTCCCCTGGCATTAATGTTTTCACGCCTCAAATATCAGAGCTGATAGCACTAACAATTCTGAAAATTCATGGGCAGGAAAGCACAATCCCCACCAAGTGGTATAAAAACCTCAGCTCTCCTTCCAAAGCTCAATGTAATCTTAACTAGGGATCACAACAGATGCCACGATATAGAAAACATTTGCTCAAAAGCACTTGACAAATAGCTAGGAGAGGTAAAGAGGGAGAAGTACTAAAGAGAGCAAGGAACTTGCTGCTGCTTGCAGAAGTATAATGGGTTAGAAATAAATGCTAGCTAGAAATAAAGGAACTGGCTTAATGTAACAGATCAGTCAGGCATTACCATGAAAAGAGATGCCATTACTATTTTCTTTCAAATAAAAAGTCAAATAAAGATCCAGTTTACACTTAGTAAAACTGGGAGCTGTGAAACAGCTGCTATCCAAGATTATTTCTAATAACCCTGTTGAAGCCACTAAGCATGAAGGCAACCAGAGGACCTTCCTATTAAACGCACGGTGCACAGAATTTGGTATCCACCCAGCCAGTCTGAGGGACGCTGGGCTAAACCTGCAGATGATGAGCTACAGCTACTCCACACGTGAACACTGCTAGCTGCACCGAACACACAAACAGCCATCAAAGCAGTTCAAACACCCAAATCATCAGCATCGCCTTTGGTTTGGATTTTTTGGTGAGGCCATACTTTACACTGGGAGAAAAAAACGCTGTATTGAAGACAACACAAGCTGCTAAAGGAAACTGCTCTAACATAATACTTCAAACTAAGAATCATCCAACGCTTGCTGATTCTATAGGAATCGTTCTAGGAAAGGGCTTGAACTGTGATAAAGTTTGAGAGCAAAGTGGGTTTTTCTGTCTTCTCTACCAGACACAAAACCACCTACACATCAAAGGCTCATTCTCTTGAAAGGAGCTGTATGAAGCATTCCAGCTTTGAGGCTAAACTTTGGTACTTCCAGTTGATCTCCAACATCAGCAGAGCCGTACTAACGATCCAAGCAAGTTAAGGAAAACTCTGCATCTTGAGGATGAAAAACTGCAAAGGTATTAAATGGTTCGTCAGTGGTGTCTTGCCGCATGGGCCTGCTCCCCCAACAGTTTTTGTTCATTAACTTTGACTGCTGTTACTCTCATTCATAAATCATTCTTCAAATAAACATTTTAATTAACAATACACCCCCTGTGCCTATGCCCTAGGCCATTTACACTAAAACAAAACCACGCTGTGTCATGTGCCAACTATAAGCATCAACAGCTTTTTTCCAGCCCTAGGAGTAGTTTGCACTACTGTAAGAGCACAGTTGCAAGGAAGCACCTGATGGCTGCTAGAAACATCAGGCATCCACGGGGAATCATCTCGGCAAGAGCGCGCTATCCAATGCTGGTAGGACAAAGAGGGCTGCGCAACGTGACAGCAAACCGGTAACAAGAAAACTCAGTTGCAGGCACCCAGCTGAACAGCAACCAAGTTAACTACTTGGCTTTCCAAGCTCTTCTTCCAAGGTCATCCTTCACCAAAAAACTTCCCAGTCAGCATCCCTGCCTGCAGCAACAGGACCACCATTGGCTCTGTCTTTCCACAGAAAACCCCCTTCACTTCCCCCATACTTTTTCTTATACCATTTTAGGTTCAAACAGCACTCAAGTCCCAAGAGTTTACCTCCATCTCTTGTCTTAAACTATACCTCAGCATTGCTACACACACTGTGATTTGGTCCTCCTAGGAGACGGACTCAAGCTGTATCCCACCATCTCAGAAATTCAGACATTAGCACGTCTTCAGGTAAGAGGATGACTGGGGGGTCCCCAAGCTACACAGCATCTTGCTGCAAGCCACGTTCAAGCAGCGGGGCCTCCCCTTGCAGGGAAGCAGCAAGCACCATCTCCTGTGTGTCTCCCTTAAACTGACAGTTGATTAGAGTTAAGGAAACATTAGAGCGGCAGTTGCTCTTTGGTATTTTTAAAGAAATATTTACACTGCGAGGGCTTGATCCTGCCCTAAGAGATGACTCAGAGCCAGTAACAATGCTGGTTTGTACAAGACAAAGCTGAATAAAGGTGCCCCGGATCACACGCTGCAAAGCTGTCAACCTATAGACAATTCTAATTTGAAGAGAAAAATGGAATTGGCTTGCTATTTTGTATGATTTACATTTAATATTTCAGATCAACAGCTCTGCATAATCCCTGGAGAACAATGAAATAAACACTTCTGAACAAAAACATACGGTGCCTCAGTGATCACATAGCAAGCTGTGCCAGCATGTTCCGCTCCTCACCCTACCCCATCTCCACCCCACCTCCCCAGGTTGCTCCTTTGCTTCATAGGACCCCTCCCTCCCCTTGTCCCACGGGCTGCAGCCTACCTAAATTTCAGTCATACATACATTATATTATTTTGTAATAATGCATGGGTGGCTTAGTTCATTATTTTAAGGGTCCACTCCATTCCCAGCTCTTACTCATCTCATCTGAACTATTGCCGACAATACCGCTGCCTGGAGGCTCTGGGCACACCCTGCCCGATCACATGGGTTATCAGAAGCTTAAGTGCAGTTTATTTAACGACAATAACTGTCCAGCAGTCTAAAAGCTGTCAACATTGCAATTAACATCAAACATTTTACTGTTCACCAACACACCAAGTGAGAACACAATTTTTCAGCCAGCACCACAACTTCCCCTCTCCCATCAATGGTACAGGGGTGTCCTTCACGTTGTCATGCTGCGTCAGCAGCATGGCAAAATTAAATCCTTTAACTTCCTATCAGTTTGATGGTGTCCTTCAACCATCACTGTGAAAATTACGCAGGAGGTTGGGGCTTTGGGGGGATTGGTTTGTTTGTTTTTTAATGTTCAGGGCTGTTCCTAGGCCCTCTGCTACATATCAAAGAACAGGTAGGCAGTATTTTGTTTTGCTTTGTTTCAAATGAACTGTAAAGACTGTTTAAAGTTCAGGTACATTAATCAATGTCAGGATATGACAAACAATTCCTGTTAACATCATGATCATCAACATCACCATCTCCTCTGGAGCCTTCCTACCCAGTGCTAGCAGATGAATCGAGTCAGGCATCCCTAGGCACAAAGCAAAGCTGATCACCTGCGTACGTTCATAGGCTGGGTACCCACCACAATGTCCTGCAAGCATTTAAAAAACCCAGAGATGGTAAGAAGTACAGAAGAAAACTAAACTAATTTTGAGAAGTCACTGGTTTTCCACTTCTCAATTCCCCCCACTGCCTTTACCATTTATAGTCTTGGAAAACATTCCAGAAAATTTCTGCTACGATCTCAGTCTCAAGGTATTTGCTCACTGCTAGATACAATTCCTTCCTTTAGCTAAACTAATTGCCAGCCTACACAAACACATGACGGACCACTAAGTGAGAGGCAATTTTGAAGTATCGAACGGCTTATGTAGACCAAATTTTCCCAATTTTGTCTTTTTAACAACAGTTGTCTCAAATCCACTCCTAGTAATAAAATGAACTAACTTACAGTACCACTTACTGGTTACATCACCATTTTGTAGAAAATAAACTCCAAAGCAGTAAGAATTTTGATTCTCTCTGTAACTTTTATCAGTCTCCGTATTTGTACGTGTGTGGGGTTGACCCTGGCTGGATGCCACGTGCCCACCAAAGCCGCTCTATCGCTCCCCTCCTCAGCTGGGCAGGAAAGGGAAAATATAAAGAAAAGCTTGTGGGTCGAGATAAGGACAGGGGGACATCACCCACCAATTACCATCGCAGGCAAAACAGACCCAACTCGGGGCAATTAGTTTAATTTATTGCCAATCAAATCAGAGTAGGGTAATGAGCAATGAAAACTAAATCTTAAAACACCTTCTCCGCAGGGGGACAGGGAATGGGAGTTGGGGTCAGTTCATCACACGCTCTCTCTGTCGTTCCTTCCTCCTCAGGGAAAGACTCCTCACACTCTGCCCCTGCTCCAGCCTGGGGTTCCTCCCACGGCAGACAGTCCTCCATGAACTTCTGCGATGTGGGTTCTTCCTACGGGCTGCAGTTCTTCATGAATGGCTCCAGTGTGGGTCCCCCCGGCATGGGGTGCAGTCCCTCAGGAGCAGACTGCTCCAGCGTGGGTCCCCACGGGGTCACCAGCCCTGCCAGCAAACCTGCTCCAGCCTGGGCTCTTCTGTGCATGGGGCCATGGGTCCTGACAGGAGCCTGCTCCAGCACGGGCTTCCCACGGGGTCACAGCCTCCTTTGGGTGCATCCACCTGCTCCTGTGGGGTCCTTCCCGGGCTGCAGGTGGGGATCTGCTCCCCTGTGGGGCCTCCATGGGCTGAGAGGGACAGCCTGCCCCACCATGGTCTTCATCATGGGCTGCAGGGGAATCTCTGCTCTGGTGCCGGGAGCACCTCCTCCCCTCCTTCTGCACCAACCTGGGTGTCTGCAGGGCTGCTCCCCTCACATCTTCTTACCCTCTCTCCCAGCTGATGTTGTGCAGCAACTTTTCTCCCCTTCTTAAATACATTACCCCAGAGGTGCTACCACCATCGCTGATGGGCTCGGCCTTGGCCAGTAGCAGGGCTGCCTTGGAGCCGGCTGGCATTGGCTCTGTCAGACGCGGGGGAAGGTTCTGGCAGCTTCTCACAGAGCCACCCCTGCAGCCCCCCACTACCAAAACCTTGCCACACAAGCCCACTACAGTACAGTATTATTTAAACTCTAAAGGAACTACAGTGGCCATTAAACAATTAAAAAATTGACATGAGAATTAGCTTTGACATTAACAGGAACATCAGATACAGGAAAGGAATGACTCACCTTAAAGAGACCACAACAAAGCTCTTGAAATGGAATAAATCATAGCACTGGTAAGGCACGACAGCAGTCCCAGTAGGGTATCGAGTCCACATACACTCTACATTGTGCAGTTTCTGTTCTTCGAGCTCCCTAGTCATGGTGTAACTCCACCGCTCGACCGTTTTCGTTGCACCGTTTACCTGAGTGGTTGTTTCAACTCCCAAGTGCAGGCAACACAAAACCCAGCATGTGGCTGTTACACCACAGAGACTCACGCATCGCCTCTTTTCTCATGAAGAACATTGCGAATCGAAGCATTATCTTCAAGATCTTCCAATGGGTGGATTAATGCTCAGCTCATTACCCCCAACTGCTGAGACGCTTCAGTGCCCACACTTATAGCACAGGTCAAACTTTTCAGATTTTTGCAACTAAACAATTATAATAAGCAATTATTCTCTGTTATTCCTAGGAAGTTAACTTAGTATCTAGGGATTCTGGTACATGAAACATAAAAGATACAGCACAAGACCCAGCTAGGAAAGCACGACAGCTACGTTCCCATTTACTCTCCACTATGGCGTAAAAACAAACAAACAAACAAAAAGCTACTGAACAGTGCTATAGCTGATCTATTTGTTGTAAGCTGTGCTATACATGCACAGTATTGAAGAGATTATTCAAACACTGTTCAGCACAAGTGCTTGTTTACTGGATCTTGTGTTGCGGGGCAGTTCTTTATTAAAGGCGGTATTTGTTCTACAATGTCCAGTTCACAGACTGCAGAACAGGAAGCCAATATGCCAACGCACAAACTAAATTTGCATTTCAAGCACTGTGAGACCATTCTCCAGTTTGCTGGCAGCAACATGACAAGGGGCTTCTGGATGAGAAAAGCTAACATTTCAGAAACACAGCATAAACGTTGATGCACATTAGCGTGCCATGGTGTGTATGCTCACACACTCTGGGACCCGGGTGGAGATGAGAGGAATGAGACCTGGGAACACATTCCTCAAGCCACCTGGCACAGATAACCGATTTTTTTGTCTCATTTATAGGCAAGTTTTACCACAGACAAACGTAGCACCAAAACCATTCCAAGCCCTGTATTAAACAAAACACTAATGCAATAAATGGGAAAACTCAGATTAACAGAACTACCTGAAGCACAACAGCTTAACAGTAATCATCAGTGTTCGGAAAGATCTATGCATTGCTGTAACCTCTGGAAAAATGTTTTATCCAAAGACTAAAAAGCTTGCTAACAACAGCACGACAGTGAAATGAAATTCAGGTTATCCTACAATACAAAAATCTCACTATGGTTTGACTACAGAAAGTTTCTACACACAACCAAGGAACAAAGGGAACAATCAACATAGTGCATCATTTCACAGTGTACAAGTTAATATTTATGAAAAGAAGTAAATTTTCCACGTGATCACTCTTATGTGCCACTTCATAAAGGACAACATTTGCAGACGGCTACAGCTTGTTTTCTCCCGCTGTAGCCATTGGAGTGGCTTTTAGCTGTTATGATGCTCCTTTACCACAGGAAATCCAACTACATCCTTTAGCAATTATCAAGGAGATACATAAATGTAAAGACATAAAAAAAATGCTATGCCATTTCCTTTGCATCATCAAGATTAACTGCAGAAGAGTGGAAAGATGAGCAATGCAGTAATACGACAATCATCCCAAAAGGAAATTAAAGATTGAATTTTACACTGTAATAAAAAAATCGCATTTGAAAACGAAAAAACCTTGGTATTTCACATTAGAAAGACATCACCTGAGTTTCTAAGCAATTTATTTCTGCAATTACTTCTAAACTCAGACATATATTATTTATGTCTGTCCCACTGTGCTGGTTTGGGCTGGGGTAGCGTTAATTTTCTCCACAGCAGCCACTACGGGGCTGTGGTTCGGGTTTGTGTGCTGGACACAGCGTTGATACCCCCGGGATGCTTTCGCTCCTGCTGAGCAGGGCTGACACAGAGCCAGGGCCTTGTCTGCCTCTCACCCCACCCCACCAGCGAGGAGGCTGGGGGGGCACAAGGAGCTGGGAGGGGGCACAGCTGACCCTGACTGATCCCAGGAATATCCCATACCATATGATGTCATGCTCAGCATATACAGCTGGGGGAAGAAGGAGAAAGGGGGTGGGGGGACATTCAGAGTGATGGCGTTTGTCTTCCCAAGTCACCGTTACGTGTGAGGGAGCCCTGCTGTCCGGGGGATGGCTGAGCACCCGCCTGCTGTTGGGAAGCAGTGAATGAATTCCTTGTTTTGCTTTGCTTGCACGCACAGCTTTGCTTTCCCTATTAAACTGCCTTTATCTCAACCCAGGAGTTTTCTCACTTTTACTCTTCTGGTTCTCTCCCCTATCCCACTGCAGGGGAAGTGTTTGGGTGGCTGTGTGGGGCTGAGTTGCTGGCTGGGGGTAAACCACGACACCCATAAATCAGGAAGCTATCCACAGCAAAATTAAATCCCATCTTTTCCACTGTAGTTGGATAGTGACTAAGGCCACTAGCAATTTAATTACTCAAAAAATGTAATGCTTGCTTCATGCCAATACTATTTTCAGAGCAAGCAAAAAAAATAGTAGGAATGGTAAAAATAGCTACAGGATTTTTTTAAAAATATGAAATTATTTTATTTAATTCCAGGTGAAGACCTCATCAGCTTGACCTAGTAGAGGCTGGCTAAGCAACTTCCATAAACATTAGAGAAAACACTGTTACACATACAAGATGAGCACAAGTCTCATTCTAACCAGACTTGAGGCATTAGCCTCATCTTTGTACACGTGTATTATACATTTTGAAGAATGCTTTTCCTTCAGCTCACAAAACTTTGATTTACAGTCTGTAGGCATCAGATGATGATGATCTTCATTCTAGTCCTGTTTGCCTTCCCGCCACTGTCGAGAACCTTCATTCCACGCTACATATACAAAGAGAGCAAGTACCACATGAACAGTAACTACAGCAACTATGGCAGCATAAAAATAGCTGTCTCTGTCGGACATCCCTAAGGTACCTGAGAAAATAAAGAAAGTAAAGAATATTAGTTATTAGGAACACCAAAATGGCAAATCACAACTCTTCCTGAAGACCAAAGCTACATTTATTCCTATATCAAAAGACTGAGCTCAGAAAGATTCATAGGAAAGAATTCACCATGACAATTACAGACCTTGAAACTATTTCTGGAACAAAGCAACACTGCAATTATTCAATCTTTAAAATAAAATACCCCGGTTTTGAAGTCAACAGCTTAGAGTTCTATAGCATTCACTTTTTCTGTTACTATCTTTCAGTACCAAATAAACCTCAGCATCCTTTTTTCATAAGTGTAAATCTCTTTGTGAGGCAGGAAAACCCGGGGGGTGGGGTGGAGGGGGGACAGAAAGAAAGGGATAATGATATAATTTATTTGCCATTATAACAGGATAAAATGGTAGAACAACAATTAAATTTAGAGCACTTCTACCTTCTATATTTAGACCGTAAAACAACAGCTCCTCACCAGTTAAGATACATGAATGCATCTCACATGAAATAAGTCTTCGAATATCCGAAGACCAAATACCAAAATATCATTTCACTTCATTCATTAAAAAAACCCCAAAACAAAAAACCAACCAACCAAAAAAACCACACATCACACCACACCAAAAATACCATCCTCCCAACGCAAGCCCAATCCTATCAGTGCTAACAGATCTTGCCATTAACTGACACAGCAAATTTAAGGCTCCGCTTGCTACACCTCAAGGGAAAAAAAAACAACAAAAAAACCCCAAAACCAAACCACCATGCTGAAAAGGATCTTGAAAGTTACTTAACAAGATCTCAGCTTCAGCCTTCAGAACTACATACAGCAGTATGCACCAAATGAGAATCATCTTGGAACAACTCGGTTATATATTCACAAACTGCTCTTAAAAGGAGCTGCTTTCTTCCTCCCTCCTCCCCACTTTTGAAGGAAGTACTTTGCTCCTGCAGTATTAGGAAGTTATTAAAGCCTTGCAGAATCAGGGCTAGAACGTGTCTGGTTGTTAGCAGTTTGACAGAACTGCTCCACACAAACAGCTGAAACCTCTTTTTTTTTTTTTTTAAATTAAAAGAAAGCTCTACAAGCAAACACATTCAATATCTGAAACTGGGTATATGACTTAACAAGTTTACACTTACAAATGCAGGTATGTTTTAAAAAGCAAAAAATAAACCCAGTAGACACCATTCTGTCTTGAATACACAATTAGTTTGCAACACCTGCAGGAAACATCTCCCTGATGATTCTGTTAAAAGTCTGCTGCAGGGTGGTGTTAGATACCCTTTAGGTAAAGGGAAATGTATACAGTATAAACCATTGTATAACAAACAGCAAATATCAGACTGCAGACCACAATGCAGGGAAGGATGCATCGACCATTTAGATAAATTTCTGTTCTAATTAGACATTACAAGGCCTTTCATCTGCATGAGGAAACAAATATTCAAAATAGGAAGGAGAACAAAGATGCTATTAGAGGATTGTGCTTTTCCTCTTTTTTGTAATAATAATGCTAATTGGCAGAAACAGAATTACCTTCAAATATATAAGCCTTTGATGAAAAATATAGCCCAACAGGTAATGTGATCATAAGAGCTGTGAAGAATAGAAGTGTTCTTAAAGTTGATGTTAATGAACCCTCATTTCTGAAATAAATAAGAAGAGTTACACATAGAAGAAAGTCACAATATATACGCCTGAAACAGGACAAGAACTTGTCCCAAACGGAAGCCAATTACACATACTCAATTCTTGAAAATACGCCTGAAACAGGACAAGAACTTGTCCCAAACAGAAGCCAATTACTTTTCAAGAATTGAGTATGTGTATCATTTGGAAGCAATAAAGATTTGGAGTATGTATTTGTTGGCTGCAATAGAAAAATCACAGTATTCAAAATGATGTAATAATTCTGCCAGTCAAAGCTCACACGTAAGATTAAAGACAGTCTTTAGATTTTTCCCTGATACTGCTCTGCAAGCATTAGCAACATAGGGGGTTACATTAATATGTTTATCAGTGTATTATTAAGAATCTAATATTAGATACGCACACACTTGTCATATGACAGTATTCTGCATTACACTTGCCAAGTTCCCCTTTTTTTTTTTTTTGTAAATAACTACAAGTCTAGGAAAATGACAAATCACACAGGCTAGGATACAGAGGGAAGTGAGCAGAGTGACTTTTAACAGCTTACTATTGGAAGTGAAGTTCCCTTTTATTAGGTATTGTTCCTCTATTTAAAATAATTTTTCAGCTTCCACTGAGAAAGGTGGAATAACTGTAGCAACAATCAGAACATGGAGCCAATACACCAAAACATTAGGGTTTTTTTTTTTGCCTTCACAGACCTAAGCCTAGATGACCTTGAGCGAGAGAATCACAATGAAGGATTATGTACTTGGTGAGGTCTCCCTGAACTTGATCTGCTAGAACAGGTTTTGTATCCAGAAAACACCACATACAGCTTGGTTTTGTGTGGGCTTCCACCAGTTTTCACTCACCTTGCTTGGCTGACTACATTATTTTACGCTGAAGTAAACACATAAGCCAAGCAATACCCTTCTGACTTTCAAAGACTACCAGATTCAATGGCATGTGTCCTTAGTCTTTGAAACACAAGCATACATAAAAAACACTTCAAGTCAAGGATACATAATTCTTAAGACTCCCAGTCACTGTCACAGCAATTTTTGGATAAGTAGTTTCAAAAATTGTTACCAAGACATATTCGTGCCATAGCATATTGCTTGAAATCACATTTTATCCTTGAAATTTCTTTGGAAAAATAAGTGGAAGTGAGGAAAAAAACCAACCAACCTCATCCTCTGACAGCCATCAAAAAACAGTGACATGCAGCCACACACAGCTTTTACACCAAAGCCAACAGCACTTTTTGCTGATTGTGTATTGCCATACCTTTAGATAGCATATTAAATAGCTTAAAAAAAAAAAAGACATTCAGAATCTTTTCCTTCACTAGAGTTTGTCTCAAGGTCTTGTCAGCGTGGAAAGCATAACCCCATTCAAACTTATCCTATGGAAATTAGAAACTAATCTCTATTTAACACCTACCCATAGAAGAATAAGATGACCTCCAACTTATTACCAAATTTAAAAGCTCCACTGTTGACGACTTTTCTTACACTGAGATACTTTCATCACTTCCCTACGCAGAAAACCCAGACATTCGTGTATAACCTCAGCCCTAACACGGAGCTTTTAACTGCAGACCTGCCCCCAGGCTCGGGTTTCGGGGTTGCCCA
>NW_009259312.1:1565416-1576716 GCF_000687185.1 Egretta garzetta | reverse complement strand
CACCCCGCGTGGCGGCTGTCAGTGCTTCCCTTGAAGGAGGGGGAAAGGGTCTGCGCCTGGCGAAGCTGCCGTCGTGATGGGGCCAGCGAAGGTCAAGGCTTTCCAGTGAAGGGCAGAGGTCTTGGTGCCAAAAAATATATATGTTATTGAGATGTTATGATAAACTTGACAGTAGAAAACACTAGAAATGAAAAAACACAGGCAAGGGTGAAGGCATTCTCTGAAGGGAAACGACAAAGTTCCTCTGTGTTGTCCTGCTAGGAGGGAGGTTTGTTCTCTCACAGCTCTCCTGCTTTCCTGGCACTAAAGTTAATCAAAATTCCTCCTCTAGCCACAGATGAAATTTCTGGCCAACACCTGAAAGAAACACCCCCCACTGTAACAAACAGGTGCTGCGAAGGAGAGACCAAGGACTCGGGCAGGTTTCACTCTCCTGAAGCCTGGCTGAGCGCTAAGCATTCCCAGCATGATGCTCTGTTTAAGCCATTAATTCATGTTCCTGTTGAAGCTATTCAACTGTGCTTAAATACTTGCTAAGGGATGGACTTGAACCCAGCTTTTCAACAGAAGACCGGAGCATTACAATCTCTGTGCTATGCAATCAGCCTCATTTCCCAGGGGAGTTAATTGTTTATACTCAACAAACAGCTCTAGCAGGAACGCAAAGCATTGCAAGCTTCCAAACAATAGCTCTGGAAGCCATTTAATTGAATGTTGCCATTTAATTGAATCTTGTATACCACAGCAATAACATATTTGGCCCTTTTATGGTAAACCCCATGCTGCTATCTTACTACTCAGCCATTCCAAATCTTAACTGCGTGAGTCACTAACTCCACGTGTGACTCTTCCCTCATGTTTCCCCGCAGCATGCGGGCATCCAGTATTTCTGCAGCTCAGCACCGTGGCCTCTGCCCTGCTCCTTGTTGCCGTGCCACATGGCATGGCCTCTTCTGTCTCTCGTGGATCAGCATGGCATCCTGCTACCTATGACCCTGGGAGAGAAGAAATATAAGAAAGGGTTGCTTTCCTTGCAAGCAGTAAGATCAGGAAGCAAGAACTTTGTTCTGGGTAATTTCTGCTGTGAGCTTGCCTCTCAGAGCTTACTCAGGGTGAATTTCCCTCCACTGGGCTAGAGGCAATGGACATTACACTGCATCAGCAGCTACAGCTTGTAGAAGTGGGAGGGAAGGAGCAACACGTCTGCAGCACTGATTTTCTCCCCTCCAGTTGTGAATAGTAAGGTCTTTTGTTATGTTTTCTCCAGCGTATGTGAGAAAGAAGGTGAACTTTGTCGGAAGCATTTTTTTTTCCAGCAATGAACATAGCTCAGCCGGCAACTCCCTCCTGTTATTTTAAGACGCAGCACAGTTCAGGCTGTTCAGTGCTTACACAGGAAGGTCTGGCTCTCGTGGTCACACTTTCACTATAAACCAGCCAATTTTACACTCTTTTGAAACATGACAGCCCTCCTCTCATTTGATTCCACTGCTGCCTGAGCCAGCAAGAGAGATGATTTGCATGATGGGGGCAGAAGGCAACTGGTGTGGACCAGGTGGGTGCCTTGGAGCCCATACCCAGTTGGATGGGGATGGAAGGAGGGTTTGCTGTGTAACATGAGCTTAAACCTTCAAACTAGTTCTTAAAAACATCTAATTGAACTCTGGTGAGCCACTCACAAATTCCAACCCAAACGCATGAGCAGGTTTTGTTTATTTATGGATTACTTAGCGAACAAAGATAATTTGGCAAAAAAATCAGTTAAGATATAAATCAGATGACTGAATAATATGAATGTAGGTGTGGTGATCACTTAACCACTAGATACGTGTTGTTCTTACCACTTCTGCCTTGACTGTCCTGTTTGTTTCCCCCGTAGGAAAAACAGTGACATAAGACAGTTTAATAACAAACCAACAAAACAAGGAAACATAAAAGTGAAAGAAGTCTCACATCATATAAACTTACCATAGAGATGCATATCAATTGTTACAAAGTAGTAGAACACTCAAGGCTTAACAGCCCAAGTTATTAATTTTTAATATAAAATTACTTCATACCTCATCACAGTGATGCTTTCATCTACTAGACTAATAAGAATTTTGCTGAGTGATTCCTTGCATGTTTAACTGCTTTTCTTTCATGAGCACATAAGGGAAATATAAAACCACTAGAAAAATTTTGTGACTGTGAGAAAAAAAAAGCGGTTTATTTGCATTTTTTTGTCAGTTATTTTAAAAGATCTGGAGCATACAAAGTCTTGTCTTGCTTCAGGTTTTATATGTCAAGTGTTCTGGAATTTCAGGCAGCCCACAGACCTGTCTTACCATTTGGATTACAGAGCAAACATAAAATTTGTCCTTAAGCAGAAATTGTGCTGCAAGCACAAGAAGCTGCCAATTTAGTTGAGACCAAAGGTCTTCTACTCCTAAGCTGCTGTCCTCAACAATAATCGCCAGGGGATGCTTGAAGAATGTGAAAAATAAAGCCTGTACAGAGCAATTCCGTTCCTGGGATGCCATCCCAGCTCCCAGCAGTGAGCTCTTTGGAGAGGACTGCCTGCCAATGAAGGGATCCCTGTTTACCCAGTAAATGCAGCGGGAAAGCCTATTAGGCTGATAGCTCTGGCCACGCACCCCCAAGAGCATTTTCTTTCCCTCCTCGGCTTCATTTGTACTGCAGCCCCTTCAGCCGGTCCCAGTGAATTGCCTTGCAGCTTGCTAGTAAAAGATTAAAAACAACATGAAAACACACGCCATTGTGTGACTGCAGAACTCGGTTCATTTGGGCTCATTTGATGTAGGGAGCACACTTCCAAATTCAGACTGAGAATAGAGCCTGCGGGGATGGGGTGCTCTGCAACGCAGGAGCACGGGGGCCCCTGCTTTTCTGGGGGTCTGCATCTCAACCAGGGTGCCGAGCAGCCGGGAAGGTGCCTGCTGAAGCAATACCATCTAGTGGCAGATGGAGAAAAAGAATCACCCCAACATGTGCAGAGCTGGAGAGGTGAAAACTGAAAAGATAATATTTAAAAGCAAACCCACCTGCTTGTGAATATTTTTTTTCCAGGCTTTGTTTCCATAGTAATGTATCAAAAAGGAAGATATAAACCAGAGGATCAGAAAAGGAGCTGGACTGGGGAAGGGACCATGGTTACTGGTGCCAGTAACAGACCTGGGTTACAAGACCTGATCTTGCAGAAGGGCCAAGTGACCCCGTGGGTCTGGCTTTTGAAATTAGATTTCCCAGCAACAAACAAGCAGCACCGTGCAGCACCAGCTTTGAAGCTGTTAACCACTTGCTTAGAATGAATAAATGCTTTTACCTGGTTAGAGCTTAGCCCCAGAGGAGATGCTGGAGAAGAGTGAGCAGCTGTGAGACAGGGCTTTATTTCAAGTCATGGTTTGCCATGGTTGGGGGACAATTCCTATATGAGAGAGCTGGCATTTCTAGGGAGCAATATCGTCTTTTATTACACCATCTGATAGAGTTTGAGCAAACAAACTGACATTTCTAGGGGCACTCAGTCTCTTTTGCTGAATAATAAGGATGTCTGTGCTGGAACACTATTTTTTTCCAGTGATGTCAGTTGATCTAATTAAAGATGTTAGCACTTCCTACCAAATCTTTTCTCTTTCAGTTTCTTCATGTTCTTGGCTCCAACAGTACTGCAAATACTCTCTACTTACCTGTTTTGTGAACCTCTAGACCCCAGAAAGAAGGAGGCATGTTTCACAAAAGGTGAAATGAATGGATTGACTAACTCTTCCTGACACTCCAGGCCAAAAGTCCAACTTTTCAATACAAAGCGTAGTACATGTTGTATAGTTGGCCACCAGCTTCTGTGAAAATAAAACCAAAGTGATGTTAATGCTTTGGGCTAGCAAAGAAACCATTTGTATGGGCATTATAGGGATATATTCCCTGTTACAATCCTGTCACTGTTATTGCCCATCCCAGGATAAGTGAGAGCGAAGAGCTAAGACACCCCTAACAGAGCTTACAAGTCTCACAGTCTAATGCCCACCTCCCACTATTACTGCTGTCATTTTCCAAAGAAGACAGTGATGCTGATGGAAGTGGCTGCCTTCCATGTGCGTTGTGAAATACCTGAGGTGCCTACATTAATAGAGAGGAAGGGCTTAATTCCCACAGCTGGTGTAAGTCAATGCATACTTACCAGTTACAGGTGAGACGCCAGATACTGAAGGAAGGAGAAATCCCCTTTTTCTGTACAGGCAAATGTAATCAAAGTCTTACAGGATACATGCAATTAAACCAGTATGTGACATTTTAACCTCTGCTCAGCCAAGCAATGCTGGCTATAGAGTGAATGTTGTGGATTTGTTTTCCAGGTTTGGGGGGGTACTTTTTCCAAAAAATAGTGTGTGTTAGCACAAATGCACAGAAAACATAGCCCCTTCCCACTGCTATTTGAGTTATAGTTAGTTTTGGCAAATACAACAGGGTTTTGTGAAGCTGGAGAGTGACAGAGGGGTGATATTTCTCTTCTACAGAATATTAAAAAAAAGCCAGATATTCCAATCCAGTGAATCAGGCAGCATGAGAAAGATCCCACACTGGGAGCAGCATCCTCACAGCACTGGTTTGCCATGATGGGCAATGTGTATGAAAAGTGCTTGGAATTTGAAAACCCTCAGAGAATTCCTTAAAATCCCAGTTTTGAGCTACTGTAGCAGTATACTGCAAAGGAATGGGCTTATCCCTCAGGCAGGCTGCTGTAATGCCTGGCACCTGCCTTCAGCGGCAGGGGCTTGTAGGGTTTGTTTTATTTCACAGCATCAGTGCATCCAGGGTTTACCTCTGAGCTCGAGACCAAATGAAAATCTGCTCCTCAACAGTAACTTGATCATGCATACAAAAAAAGTCACATCTAGCTAATGTCACACTAGATTATTAGATAAAATTTCACAGTATTGTTTAGCTGAGATAGACCACAAACCACTTTCCACCTTTGCCAAAAGGATTTTGTCACAAGGGGGCGATTAGTCTTCTAGTTAATACTAAAAAATTTCCAAGAAAAAAATCTTCAGCAAAGGCAGAACAACTGGGCTGCTCTAAGTGCCCAGGAAGACCATCAAAAATTGGAGATGTTTCTACCTTTATATCCAAATGCAGAGGCACTAAACCACTCATCTAGGGTTACGTGAGGTCTTCTGCATTTATTCTGTGTTAGGTGTTTGCCTTCCCTGTCTGATTCTTTAGAAGGAATTTACCTGCACCTATACTGGAAAACCAATTAGGGCTGAGGCACAGGCATGAACTCTACCTGCCAGCATCCCCACTACCTCTTTTCCAGCTTGCCCCTGGAGTAGGTTTCTCCTGCGGCAGCCAGCACCCTGAAGGCACCGAGCAGGGACAGCCGGGCAGCACTGGGTCCAGCAGGTGGCATAGAAAAAGGTGTGTTCCCTTACTGCGTTCACAGGCACCACTGGAAGCAAGAGGGTGGCTAGAGTAAGTACAACCAGGCAATACCATGCCTTGGCAGAGCAGGTTTCAAGGTTGGCACACTCACCTCTAGGCAGGGCGGGATGTGGCCAGGGCTGCAACGCGCTGGGAGCAGGAGGGGAAGAGAGATCCATCAGTCTGAATAGCTGGGGGTTGTGTGACAAACATTGAATGTGGCCCTCAACTCCACACGTACAAATAAACTGGAAAAGCAGTTGTTTCCTGGACAGGTCTAGAGACACGGTTTACAGAGTACAGAAACATGCATGGGTTTTATGGCTTGAATAATGTCTACACATAAAACCACGATGTTTTATGCAATGGGAACTGTAAGAGTTTATGCCTACTAGCTCTGGGATGACAGCCCTTTTCCTTCAAAACATACCCTCAACAGCAGGATTATAGCCATGCCTTGCTTACTGGTGAGCGCAGAAGCAGCAGGAAGAAACCCGTGTCTCCAGTAAGTTCTTTAGGAATGCCTGGTGTGAAGCATTCCCCTTTGGGGGATTCCCTTGGGGGGAATATTATTAGTGGAGAATAAGAGGGAAAGGGTCCTTTGCCAGGGGTCTGGATTATGGCCATACTGACGTGGTTTTCCTTCTGTTGTAGAAGGCACTTCTGCTGCCTGGCAGTCAGGTTGGCCAAGTTGTTACGATACAGCCTTCTTATCCAATGCATGGGCTCAGATGACAACAGAGTGATGCTGTTCGCATTCTGTAGCAGAGTGATGCTGTTTACATTCTGTAACAGAGTCATGCTGTTTGAATTCTGTCCCTCATGATATATCTGCCAGTGGGAGACTCATGGCTCCCCAGCTGCTTCAGCACTGGCCTTTGGGATCCAGTACCATTATTTCAGCAAAGAATCGAACCATGTTTTACCTTCATCTTGCCGAGTCGGAAACAAAATGAAAAAACCCAAAGCCCCACATACTTGAAAAGGATACCTGAAAAGTCTGATGGTTATAACAGTGCCATGGCAAACAAAAAATTATTTCTCAGTGCTGTGACTGTGGTCCATTATAAATGGCTGAGAATGAGAGTGAGAACATCACTGTTACCATTATTCGTATGCACCAGTGCACACTGACTGTAAACTCTTCCCCTCCCCGGATCTGTGAACCTCTCCCTCAAAGGCTGCTGTTCTTGGCAGACCTGTAATCATACAATTATGTCGCCTACTACTAACGTTAAGTGCTTGAAAGGACAGTACAGGGGCAAAAGTACTTCCAAAGTCCATTCAGGGACATGAATACAAATTCTCTGTTCTGAAAATAACCCAATTTATGAAATACAGTCCTCATTTTGGATGGATGTCAAAGTTCTAAATGCCTTCAAAATGAATTAGAAATCAAAGGTTTCTGGCACTACCCAGGTCCTGGCAGACCTCTCACCATCTTTTTATGAACAGAACTGAGGAAATCTTTGTCCAGGCACTGTGAGCAACTGGCAACAGAGACCGGAGACTTTTACGAAGGTCTTGGTGGTGCAGTCAAACCCCAACAGATTCAGCTAAATACTTCCAGGACCCCCATCCCCATATGGGATACTAAAGAACCTGCCCAAGTCATAGAAACTTGTCCAGGTGGTGGCAAAGGAGGGACTTAAAGTCGCATTTCTCATGTCATGGTTAGGTACATGAAACAGATTTTTTTTTTTCCTTTAATAAGAGGGAATCTTCTAAGAATTTTTTACCTAAAACTGCTGTGTTGATGATGGATAAGTCAAAATAAAGCAACTGGAAGAAATGCATGTATTTATTTGTTGTTTGGCCCTGCTTTTTGTTGCTGCTATTGAAGATCATTGTGAAAATCTGAGACAAATTTAGGGGCTTTGCACATATGTCTGCAGGTGCAAAACTTAGAACATAAGGTGGAAAGAACAGCTGCTGTATTCAAAAGTGTCCCCCCAGAAGCAGTCATTGGTGCGTTTGAGTAGTCACCAGAGTTCAAAAAATAGCATCACCAGGTGAGATCTACAAGCCAGCTATGTCCGCGCTGTGTAGATGGACGAACTGGGAATAAAGATAAAATAGGCAAAATGCTCTGTTTGGCTGACCAGGTGAAGAGCGCGCTTTGGGGGATGGTGTTTCTGGACCACAAGAAGAAAGAATTAAAACTCTCCATGCTCCAGAAAAAAAAAAAAGGTCAGAAATACAGGTGCTGGCTTCTCTTACATGCCACAGAACTGCACCTCTCCACTTCCTAAAAGATTTGGCTTTGTGGTGGAGGTACCTACTCCCGAAGGAGGTGGAAGAACACCTTCAGCCGAGCCGTTGCTCTGCGATTGCTGCTCAACATTCCCCTCGGAGCTGTGGCACTGACTGACTTCAGGTGAACCACAGGACTCTCAAGCTAAGCGGGAAGATTTGGTGTAGACAGATCGATAGATACAAATGCATACGTGCACGTGTGCTTTAAACCAGAGATAAGGCAGACAAAGCTTGGGGGTAAATACTACTATATCACAACAATTAGTGATACTACTATATGACTGCATTGTGTGGGAGGATTTAAAAACCTGTCATTTCTTTGTTGAAACAGTCCTAAAAGTGAAGGATTTCTGATGAGCTTCACAACATCAATTACATGAAAATTGCTTTCCCTTCTCCCTGCTCCCGAGAATCTCTATTTTATTTTCATTCCAACTGACACAAAAAAAATGGTCCCTGTTCATCCTGTGTCCTGGAAAGCATCGCAGAGACCCAGCGTGCTGGGCCAACCCCACCACAAAATTTATAAAATTTTATAAAATTACCAGCTTTTCCCCCATCCTGTTACGTGCTAAGCCATCCATCAGTATGACAGTGATCTTATTTGTATTCGCCGGTAAAATGAATGGTACTATTCTTACAGCCACACAGGATGCCAACAGCTTAGGATGTAAGCCAGACTTCCCCAACTCAATTAATAGAGCAGCTAAATTTTAACCGAGACTGTGGTTTCAGTTCTGTCCTTTGAGTGTGGCATCTTGATTAGCTAATACAAATCTCCAAGGTCAGCTATAGTGACAGGAGTTCTTTGTTTGGATCCGGTACTCACCCAAAACGTATTTGAATCGAGCCAGAGCCTCAGTTTGGCTTTCAGGTGAATGAACACTGCTCAGAGGAGGCCAGGAATGTCTGTATTTCACTTACCGAGTAGCACCGTTCGTAGTTTCTCCATCAGGAAGGATGGAGAGGTGCAAGTCAGGCTTCTCGCTTCGCCCAGCTTTCCTGCCAGGCACAAGGCGGAGCAAGTCACCAGGAGATGCTGCCGAGTGAATCAACAGCATGTCCTCCCTCCCCTCCCAGCAAAACGCTTTGCTTCATCCAAAGCACAGGCTCGCTTTGCTCCTGGGAAAAGGCGAACGCAGTGTGTGTTACTCAGCAGCAGCCACTGCACAGCCGTGGAGGTAAATATCTACCAGGATGGGTCGTTTCTACACTTTTAAAACACAAATATGTGTCTGTCTGGTTATTAGCCACAGGAAGGATGTACAATTTGAGAATGTGGAGCTTTGGAGATTTTCATATCTGGAGACACCAAAAAAATGGGAAAAAGTCACCACTTTCCCTGCACACCAGAACCGGCAATGCTCTCCCTGGACATGTGGAAGCCATTTGACACCTCACCAGGGACACGAGTTACAGCCTTTAAATCTCACATGGGAAAACAGCTGAAGCTCTCAGAGGAGTTCAGTGTTTAGACTTCATTTTTTTACGATTTTCTACATAAATTAGCAAAATAAGAGAAAACACCCCAAACCTGCTACCAGAGACCCCTCAGTAGTCACAGGGACAGCTGAGGATCCCTGGAGCAGCTCTCTGGCAGACAGGGCAGGACCCTGCTCCACAGACCCTGGCTGGATGGGGTGCAGCCACAGGGAGACACGAAGGGGGTGAAGCATCCTGCATATTGCAGAGGCCATTGTTTCCCAATGTGTTGTCCCGATGTGATGAGCCTTCCTTCCAAGTGAAGACTTCTTATCACCTCTAGTCTTTCCAGCGTACGGGCAAGCGCATGTGTGTTTTGAAAAGCTGATGAACAACAGGGAGCTTTGGAGGACCTTGAGGTGCAGGAGTCTGGGCAAGATTCTCTTTGCTTTCCGCTGTCATAACTTTCTATTACCTCATGTCTCTCCCCGTACAGGTGCACGGTCTTGTTATCCCTGTGAAAATGAGAAAACACCCTTTTCCCTCTGTCAGCTCTTTCACCGGGACACCAAAAGATTGCTATCCTTTCTCCCTCATCCAGAACTGACCTGACTTCTTTGGTAGTAGAAGTAGCCACGTAGTAGTCATCCACTTGGTGCTGCGTGAAGGGTCTCTGCTCTGTCATCCTCTCATGGTAAAAATTACAGACAATAATTAAAGTTAGTAATTAAACACATTAGAAAATATGAAATACAAAAAGCTTGGCTACGTGCTAGTTATGCTTCAAAGCTGCAGCCAAGTACACCGTGTTCAGGACATGGGAACGTGAGCATCAGCGCTGCGGCAGCCCCAGGCTAGATGTCAGATGCTTCTGTTTCCCTGCCACCCGCCAGTGGTATGGCAATCAATTTCTAAATAAATAATAGTCACATTTCATTGAATCTCCCTGCCTCTCTCTTGCAGGGAGGTGTTTCTCTAGCTGGTCTTTCCTTTGCTTGTCCCTGTTTCTGCTGAGGTTAGTAGGAATTTGGCCTTTAACGATATCTCATGTTAGGACACAGTGAGTGCAGAGGAATAAAGGCCTTTTTTTTTTTTCTGGCCAATTCTTCTTCAGCTTAGAAGGTCCCATTCAAAATTAATCTGATAAATTGAAAAGTGGATAAGTATGATGTAACTGTGGTTATCAGGAATTACAGGTTAGGGCGTTCCTTTCATTGCTACGACAAAACGACGATCTTTCCCCTGGGAGCATTAGCTAGCAAACACATAACTCTGAGCCTTAACTTTGTGTGCATGGACTCTCGCTGCTGCTGACCTGTTCCTGAATACACAGAAGATGGGGCCAGCAGGTGCCTTGTCAGCTGTGCCTGCCCTGGAGCATTTCTGCCACTTACCTGAAGGCAGTTGGAGCCTCTCTGGTAAGCCTGGAGCAGAGGGCCTTGGCTTGCAGTTTGACCTCCCCAGCCCTTCCCCTACGTTGGATGTTCAGATACTTTTAGGGTTTACTTCTACAGAGGCAAATGCATAATGCCACAGGGCTTTTTTTTTTTTTTTTTTTTTTTTCCCTTCAGGCCACCTGTGGAGCCTGCAATGTCCCACTCGTCCCCAGAGCCCGACATTGCTCACCTATTTTCCTCCCCCCAGAGCAGCTTTGTGGGACACGAGCAACACCAAGCCTCATGAGGAGCTGAAGAACAAGGTCCTCCTCAGTGGACCTCAGCCCTGGTCCCCAGCAAAGTCCCTTCCATTCCTCACTCCGAGCAGTATCTCTACCGAGGGAGCTGTGCGAATGCTCTGGAACCTGCTTCCCAGCTCCCAGATTTCCCAGTGCCTCAAGGAGTGGGGAGGAGGGTGAATTGCACCCATGGGTGACCAAGAAGAGACCTGGTGAAAAGAGGGGATGCTTCAAAGGGCCTGAGGTCAGTGCCGGGGATCTCTTCCAGCTTCCACCTGTGCAGGGAGCATTGCAAATGGAAGGGTCGCCCATGCATGGCCAAAACACCGAACAGAGCCTTTCTGCTTCCCAGGTGAGATTTCTGCTGGTGCCAGGGCTGCGGTGCATTAAATAATGAGATCCTTGGCTGCCAGTGCTGCTGCTCCCATGGCCGGGGCCCCCTGAGCCCATCGCGGCCAGAGGGTGACTGCCCTGGGGGGCTGTAAAGCTGGGGTTGGGACCCGGCTGCCGGAAACTCCCCCCG
>NW_009259312.1:1498902-1565335 GCF_000687185.1 Egretta garzetta | reverse complement strand
TCCATCCCATTCCCAGCCCAGCAGGAAGGATGGTTGGGTCTGGAGGGGTTATTTATCCGTGTTTCATTAAACCCACCTCTTTAAGGCCCCTTCTAGAAGCAGGCTGCACTTTTCTGACGTTATTTCAGTAGAGGAAGAAATGTAGCTGGGCCCCGTCAATGAGGATTATTTCTGGCCATTAAAGGGGAAAAAAATGTTAACTTAATTGCATAATATTTTATAATCCAGCATCCACTTCTCATTTACAGGCTCTGTGGTTTTGTAGTCCTTACCTGCTTTGCTCACCACTGATGTCTCCAGCCACCCGCACACAGGCTCGGACCACAGCAGTGAGGACCCGGCTGCGAGCGGAGCCCCTGGCGTGCGGCACCGGCTCTTCTTGCCTTGGGGACCGTGGGTGCTTTGCACGGCCATTTCTGCAGCACACCTGGGGCATGCCCGGGGATGCCCACAAAAGGCTGCACATGAGCTCAGGAGGAGCTCAGGAGTTGATGCTTGCGTCCGATCGAGACTTTAGTATGGGTGATTACTCTGTATCTGCATTATCTCTGTGTTTTGCTGGGATACCAATGCTTTTTTTTGAAGCTAATGCTATGTAGCAGAAATCACAGACTGATCTCTGAAGAATCTGTCCCATCGGCATTAGCACTATTTGACAGGCCAGAGCCTGACCTAAAGGCCACAAAAGCAGAAAAGACTGCTGTTGCCTTTGGGTGAATATTGGCAGGTTGCTACAACCACACCACGGGGGAAATTTGGGCTCTGCAATAGCTGCCAGCCTGAAGGTGACAATTTCCCAAGCCAGAACATCTCATCTCGACAGAGACCAGGTCAGGTGTAAACACACTTCTCCCTTGATACACACAAGCGTAATTACAGTCCCTGGAATTGCTCCGGGAAGAGCACTGATGGTTTTCCCCTGCAAAGAAAATGAAACTCACAGGAATGCTTTTTTCTTCTCCCTTTCTTCCATCAAATTATGCCCAGGAACTCCCTCAGATATGTATTTTTTCACTCAGCACATGCCACTTCAGATCAGCTGGGCTGGATCCATCCACAAAATATGCTGAACAGTTGGTGCTTAGCCCACACAAAAATCCCATCCACATCCACAAGTAAGGTGTTCCTCGACTTTTCTTACCTACAGGACTTGACTCAGCTGGTATTTTCAGAGCTTGCAGGAGCCAGAGAAGCAATGATTCTCCCCGGCACACTTACCCAGTTTCAGAGGTTGGGTGGTCATCCCAGACTGAGGAGAAATGGGCTTTTCTTCTGGGATACACGGTGAAAGTTCAAATCCATCTCTGCCTCCCAGGGGACTGCCCCCAAATATCCAGCAATAGGCGAGCCTGGGATGACTACTCTCTTAGGCACTCGCTGCTCTGTTGACTTTATATAAGGAAAGGTCCTTATTGCTTTTAAACTTCTAGCATGTCACATAACCCCCAAACAAAACTCCAACCCACATGAAGGTTTTTCAAAGAACCAAGATTCGTCTTACAAGTGTGAAGGTGTAACCATCACTTGGGATGCAGCGAGGTCCTCCCAGCCGCTCCCCAGCAGCCCCGCCAGGGGCCAGGTGCACCCCAGCCCTCTCTGTAGGCAAGAGTGGAGCAAGGAGTAGCAGGATCCCAGGGGCAGATTGCACGGCTAGCTGGAACCCTGCAGAAACCACTCCTGAAAATGCAAAAAGCAGGACGTTTCTGCCCTGTGTGTAATCCAGCCAGAGCAGTGATATAAATGAACTTTTACTTTTTTTTCCCCACTATATGGTGGCTGTGAAATTTTTCATAATCACAAGTAATTAAGGTGGTGTCATGCCTCATTCAACACACCATGCCCCAAAATACCTTGGCTTGTGCCTCTTGCAATAGCCAAAGAAACACCATGTTCTGCAAGTCAGGTTTTAATTTTGCAGCTTCGTATCCCAGTATGAGCCTGGGCTGGTTTTATGAATTCTGATTAGGTTGCAGCCTAATGTGGTGCTCTGATATATGCCGACTGGAGGGAAGGGGGATCTAATAGCCCTGGCCCAAGCACCGAGCTGGTAATGAAGAAGGGTTGTTGTTCGTCATTTGCATAACATAAAAAGAAGATCCAGATCTGGGCTTAATAAATTCTTCCTCGTATGAAATAACACAGTTACAGCCATTTCTATAAAAATGTCAGCGCCTTTATGTAATGTTAGTGTTCCTTCAGAACATAAAATACAGTCCTACAACTTAATAAAAATCACTCGTGTCACTGCCTGGACCTCTTTGAAGTGCCGCTCTGCAAGGGCAGGGGCATGAGCTTCAGCAGCAGGCGCGTCCTCACACGGGGTGCGAGACAGTGTGATGAGGAGAAGAGCTAAAGATAGGGTGCAAGAGCTAAACCAGGGACACTGAGGAGCAGGCACAAAGCAGCAATGCCCTGGGTGTGGATCCACTAAAAAGACACACTGCTTTTTCTGGTTTGGTGATGTTTCAGCCCTATTTTCCCTTGAGAAACTCTAGGTGACCCGAGATGCAGAGATGACAGCAAGCTCAGAGATGCGTCAAAGCCCTAGCCGATGGGAGGTGGATGGATTAGGTGGCAACCAGCAAAGCCAGCACCATGTGATTAGTTCGGATGCTGGGCACAACTTACAGAAGGCAGATTCAGGTTCTTAAAGACAACGGGTGACGCTGAGTGCAGAAAAAAATCACAGCAGTGGTGGGGACAGCACAGCTGTGACTGCGGGGAGGTGGGGATGGTGCTGCAGAGGCCTCAGCTGGCCACTCCATGTGGTTTCCTCTGTGGCATTGCCCCCTTCGGAGGGCCGCAGGTGCCCCACACCTGGGCCAGTGCCCAGCCTGGATGGTACGCAGTGCTCTCATCCCTCTGAGCGCAGCTCAGCCACAGCTCCTGCAGAGTGACGGGAGGTGCGTGGGGGTCAGGAGTCCTGGCCTTGCCCTCCGAGGAGCCCTAGGGAAAGCCCTAGACTTTCATTCTTCTCCTTGAGCAGCCCAAGGAGCTGAACCCCACCTGGATCACAAATGGCAGCTAGTTTCCCTTGAAGACAGATACACTTTTCATACTTTGAGATGTTGAGAATCATGGTGACCCTGGAAGAGTCATCACACCACAGCGGGATTGCGAGTGCTATTTCTCAATGAACTAGCTGAGATGCCAGAAGCAGCCTAAGTGCAAATTCAGTGCTGCTTCTGGGTTAAAATAACCCCGAAAGGGTATGAACTGCCGCAGAGCTCAGCGAGCAGTTTGAGGAAGTCACATTTCCTCCCACAGCGCCCCGCTGTGCCACGTCAACATCTCTCTGAAAGGACAGAGAACAGCAAGAGCCCAGACCTTGCCTGTTCTGCTGTGGGCAGGTACGAGTACAAACTCTTTCCAATGGCCACCACCGAGCATCAGGGCTTGGAAAAGATGAACCCTACAAGAACGTTACCCCAAAAGTAGCAATACAAAGGGGCGCCCACGGAAACATAGCAGTGGTTTCACCATCCACCCCAGCAGGTCCTGGAGGAGCAGGGAGGAGGGAATCGGGACCAAAGCAGGGGGTGGAAGCCTGCTGGCACTGCCAACCCACGTGTCCCTCACAGCCTGAGCCCTGCACAGTCAGCACCTCCAGTTCCGCAGGTTTTTGGTTCACAAAATCCACGTGATGTAACAGAAAGTGCATGCATTGCTGCTTTTCTCATGGTCCTGTACACAAGAGGTGAGAGGCTGGAGCCTATGTGATCCTTCTCTGGGGGTCACTAAGGGACCTGTGGGTTCCGTGGGGGACAGCTCTCCCACACCTGCTTAACCACACCCTCATCCAGCTTTCGTCTGTTCTGTGGCAGATGGAGGGGAGTAGACACTACCTTTCCAGCAGCCTTTGGTTCACACTACAAAAATGAAATTGGATCTAAGCTTCTCCCAAATCCGTCAGCCTTCAGAGCAGCCCAGGCAGAGAGCGCAGGAGCTGAAACAGATCTGCCTCCATCCATTCCTATCGGGATGCCTTTCTAATGAACAGTCTATTGCGGAGTCAACAACAGGGCACTGCATCCTAAAGGAAGGATCTGAAAGGCAGAGGAAAGCAGCTTTGAAGGCTTACCTAGCAAAAGATTCTTTTTCATTAAAAAAAAAAAAACCAAACCATCAACAAAACCACATTTTAGCCATCAGATTCAAACCCAGGAAGATAAAACAATTCTCATGTTGCAGCCAGGGAGCATGCACAAGAGCTGAAAGGCAATGAGTGCTCACCACTGCGAGCAACAAATCACTCGAATCCAATCTGTACTCAGGCTTTAAATACATTTTAATTAAAGAAAGTGTAGAAATAGTGAGTATTTAGTGTTTCTGCAATGCCAATATGAACATCATTTATGGATGTGCAGGGACATGCAGTAAAATATATTTGGAGATTAAATTTACTGCTGATATATAATCCCGGGTGCAGAACGAGCCTTGCATCTTTACTGTGCAGCCACCCCATAAAGCACTGATCCTGCCATGGAGCAGTGCCCCAGGGCTGGCTGCTTATAAGGCTTAAACTTAGACTGGTCTAAGAAAGCTAGGCTTATTGAAAAGGAGTTGGTTAGTAAAATACTTCCAGAAACTCCAGGCAGCTTAGAAAGCATCTATGCTCACTCACTTTAAAATGAAATTGCTGTTATAGGAACACGCATCTCTTCCATCAGAGGTGGAAGGCTGAGCGGGCCATGGCCGGGGTCCCTGCCTCTCACATGTGTGGAAGGTGCAGTCTGCTCCCTCAGGGCTGTGAAAGAGGAACCAAGCAAAGCGAAGCAAACCTCCTCCTCGTGGGCGGGACCACAGAGCTGTTAAGTCTGTTTGGTTAAAAGAAAGCAAGGTTGAGGTCAAATGCAGAAGGGCAGGTTGCTAGAGTAGGAGAGAAGAGGAGGGGATGCTCCTGCCCACGGAGCGGATTTGCAGCATTAAAGTGTCCACCGGGACTTCCACCAAACCCAGGGCCCCGTCCTTTCTGTGGATAAGCGGATTTTCCTTGCCCCTTGCCATGGACCTGTCTCTGCACAACATTAAACACCTCTGGGCAAATGGGAAGCAGCTCAGCTACCGCAGGGCTTGTATCTGCGACCATTAAAGGGATCAGCACGGATGAGAACGCAGATCAAGGACACAAGTTTTCCCAGCCTCAGGCCAACCGTGCTGCATTTCTACAGCCTGGAAGCACTCTCTGCTTAACATGTCTGGAGAGAAACATTTCAGAGATGTCAGCTTTGCATGGTCTGCTTTTCTAGTTAGTGTTTTCCCCTGAAGACATCTCCTACAGCCTGTGGAGTTTCTGGGTGATACAACAAAAGCATCCATATTCATTAAAGCAATCTTTTACTAACTTTGTTAGAAAAACTCTTACCCAGGGGAAAAACAGACCACCTGTAATTTTAAAAGCCATTTTCTCTAGTCCCTTAAGTTCCTCTCAGATGTAATAATACTCAGTAACAAGAATCATAGAATCATAGAATGTTTTGGGTTGGAAGGGACCCCTAGAGGTCATCTAGTCCAACCCCCCTGCAGTGAGCAGGGACACCGCTAACTAGGATCATCTTGCACTAATACGGAGCCTTTCCTCCCAAAGCTCTTTAAAAGTGGCTTCACTCTCCTCTGCCCACCAGAATTTTGGCAGAATTTCAGGCTGCACAAGAACACAGTTATCTCATCCGGCCCACGGCTGAGACCCATGGCTGGGAACTGGCCAACTGGAAAGCAAGTTGTGACTTTGTTTGGAAACGGGCAGACTGAATCCAGTGGTCTGCCATGCACACAGGCCTTTTTTTACCTTCCCAAATATTCAGAAGTCGTGGGGAATTCAGGCAGGCGGTGGTTCTGCAAGATGCGAGAAATCCATTTCTAGGCTCGGAGCACTCGATCAACAACATCGCAGCCACACGACACAAACCAGCAGCCTGGTACCAACCCAACCGGCCGGCCCAGACCTGCCAGAGACTTTCCAAGGAGTGACTTTATGGCAGAAGATTTCACGCCAGATCAAATACCAGCTCTGCCCCTGTCGCCAGCGTGAATCACAAAAGCTAATAACGCTCCCACGTGGCTGTGCTTGCATGCAGATGCTTGGCTGTGGAAAAAGTTTGACCAGCCTGGAAATCTGTTATCATGTGGATCCAATACTTAAAATACTGGAAAATTTCAGTTAATTAATTACGTTCTTCTCCCATGCACCACACAGAGCATCGTGTGTTCCTGTGTGCTTATTTGGCTGAGTTTGGGCAACCTGAAGAATAACAATCTGGAATTTGACACAATTTCCCCAAATAATCCCATACTACAAAAAGCTGTGAGTCAAAGTGAAGATTTTCAGGCTCTCCCAGAGCTTGGAAAAGCTTCTTGGGCAAACTGGATGGCCCCAGCGGGACACACGCTCCGGATTTGACTGCAGGATGCTGAACCAGCATTAATCTCTCCTGTATTTTTTTTTTGAAATATATAAACATACACGCATATAGCTGGATCCTTGTGATCCCACCAGAGTGATTAGCAGCATATTTTAAAAGAAAAGAGGAGAATACAGCCGCTGCTACGTAGAGACCAACTTCCACCTGCATATAAGCCATTCTCCTCGGAGGGGGAGTTACGGTGCGTGGGGAGAATAAATCATCCCGGGCACATTTGGGGATGTCCCACACTCCCTCACCGCTCCCTCAGGAAACAGAATGTGGAGAAGCTAAAATAAATTGGAGAGATGAGCAGTAATTTATTTTCCCGTCTGGAAAAGATAATTTAACTACTCAATTAAATATCGCCTCAAGCCATACTATTAGAGCTGCACATCCCATCTGTAATACAGACGGATCTTGCTCTCTTATTACTGGTCTTCACGCTGTCTGGTACTTAAAAATTCTGGTTTAATTAGATGACACCTTCCACAAATGCTGAGCTATTGGCACGGGATAATTCAAGTAGTATCTAGGAATTTTTGCCATCCAAGAAACCTTCTGTGGGAATCATATGTTCTCTTATCTCTGACACATAATAGCAGGCTGCAAGCAATACTGAATAAACTGATGATATATTATTTCTTACCTTGTGTTATTTTGAAGCACAGGGCTTCAGTCTAGGCTCCTTTCTGTCATTTTTTCAATAGCTTTCACCCGAGACCATCCACAAATCGGATAGTTTTACAATGTATTTTTCATTGATTTCTCTGAAGTGTTGATTCAATATTGCAATAGACCATTTTAATACTGAATTAAGAAGCAAATATCTCCATTATGAGGAGCTTTAATTACGATTGCAGTTATTGCACCTAATTATAGCTGTCTTGAAGCAATCCAGTTCGCTGGAGAGGTTTGCGAGCGATGCCTGGATGGGCAGTCAGCTCCTCGATATGTTGAAATACGTTCAATCATTTCCCCGTCCTCACACTGAGGAACTCTGCACGAGCATTCAAAGGGCACAGCAAACACGTGCCTTACAGACTTGGTGCCACACCGCCGTGGAGGAGGTGGGCTCGGGCACCTGCCTTGCTGATGGATGGCAGCAGGCACTGGGCAGAACCACACTTTTGCCCTTGGGTACCACCAGCTCTTCACCTGCTTGCAGGTGGGACCATGTAACCCCATCTTCCCACCACTGCTTCCCTCTGAGTAGGGACTTGCACCTGTGGAGGGGGGATATTTCCTAAGAGGCTATTTTCAGGAGTGCCTGGCAGTGCCTCCCATCTCCTTGCCCCGCCTGAGCCTGGCACGCAGCACACAATTCCCCATAGCAAGCGCAAACCCCGTGAATTCAAGGGGTTAAAACCCACGAAGCCCCTCAGTGGTCCCACCTGAGAGCTGAAAACAGCCAAGATCCACAGACTTCTGCCTGGGATTTGGAGCACCTCCTCCAGCACGTACCTGCTCCTGGCTCTCCATGCTTCCCCAGCCGTGCCCGGGGAAGGCAGCGCCGCTGCCCGCCCAACTCAGCTCCCCGCAGCCGCCCCGCCGGGGCCATGCACCCAGCTCAGCGGCTGTCCCACAGGCTCTGGAGAAATGTGAGCCCAGCAGAAGGCTTGTCCGTTCTGCGGCCAGTGTTGCTGCTTGGCAAGCTTTAGCAAGGGTATTTTAAAGAGTTTTAAAGCAGCTACGCAACAACAGTTACAAAGAGCTAAAAAAGAAAGAAGATGAAGGTTGCAGCTAACAGCAAGGCTCCACCCACCTTGGACTACCATCTAAGCTCCCTTGTGAGGCTGTGACCTACCTTGGGGCTGGGGTGCCCAGACCTTCACCTACCAAGGTGCAGATAGCACCCTGGTTTGCTCCAGGGTGACTCCCTCCCTCTCTGTCTGTCTGCACACCTGCATCGTATTCCTAAGATGCTGGGGCATCACCTGGCAAAAGTGCAGGATGGAGTAATCCCCTTATGCCTCATCATTAAGCCTCCTTACTTAATAAGTCTGTCCTTTGCTCTGCACATCCCCAGCTTTTTAAAGCTCAGTCTTGCAAGACATGAGGGAATTACGTCGCAAGGGCTCTGTCACAGTTTAAGTAAAAGGTATCGCTGCGATTTTCAGAGAATCTAGAGGTGTTACAGACACTCAAGAGTTGTTCAGACCAAGCCTTTTCTCTCCCCTCCAGGTAACAGCCCATGATAGACTCTCCTGCAGTGCTGGGAACAGCAAGGCGCAGGCTGTAGGACCCACTGGCTGTGCTGCTGGGGTATGTCCAGGCTGCCGCCTCAGAGTGCTTGAAATGCAAATAAAATGCACCAACTTTACACCTGAGATACAAGGAGATCCTCCTCTATGTGATAGCTTCCTGTTTGCAATAGTAATACAAAGGATGTATTCCAGCAGTATACACATGCTATACAGATAGAAAAGGGGGAAAAAAAAAAAACAGCTGTGGGCAGAGCACAGGAATGTTGCCTGCTCTGATCCACAAGCTGTGATGCTGCCGGGCAGCAGCTCCTCAGCACCTTCAGTCTGAAGGCACCCTGCAAACCCCTCCCTTTAGCCATTCCCATTAGGCCCCTGCATGTTATTATCCCCCTTTCTTGCAGCTGGGAGATGGGAGGATGCAGGTGAAGAATCCTTCCATCAGGGAGCAAGCAACACAAGTCCTGAATAAAACCCAGATGACTTGATTCCACCTCCCATCTGCTTTAACCCATCTGTGGTCCACCCTCCATAGGATGCTGAAAAGAGGCGCACAGAATACATTTATATCTATGGACTAGTTCAGTCAGTTCCTCCGTTTGTTTTGTCAGATGATCTTCCATCTCTTCACCCCTTATCCGCCCCCACCATCTGTCTAAAAAAACCCAACTGCTTAAAAGTTTGGGGGAATTTACATGTGCTCGAGCATTTTGCACCACAAGTACAACTGACCGAAGTGGACCTTTTTGCATTCACCTGTGGGTAGGAGAAGTACCACATGCTTCAGATCCCCATGACAAGACTCCTCAGGAGCTCCATCCCCCTAGCTCCATGGGGAACTAGACAAACACCACTTTATTCACTGATTTGCGGTGTTTTCCCCAACCCTTTTCATCTAACAGCTTTTGCCAGGGTGGGAGATTCCCCCGGGCTAGGGGCTGTATGGATGCAACACAGAAGCAGCGTTTTATAAACTCCTTCTCACTGAAGATGCTGTAACTTTGGGGAAAAGGGAAGGATTTCTGTATAGGGTGGCCACTGGATGTCTTGGATTAGCCAGGCAGCTGGGCTATCAGTGAACACCTTTAAGCATGAGGAGCAGTATTCTTTATCCCATTTCATCTGAGCTGCTGTGACTACAGATTTTTTTTTTTTGCCATTCAGCTCATTTTTGTAACCCTATTAAATTATTTACCTTAAGTACATCACTGTTGGATGCACCATACATTGTGATTTCTTTATCTTGTACCACGTTTACAAGTCGCAGGAATCAGCCAGGGACATAAAGGATGATGAAAGATGCAAAAATATCTGTTCAGATTGTTTGAATAATTTTAGTTTGAATCTGTTTCGCTCTTCTGCTGCTTGCATGGTAGCAATGGTTTATGGAAGAGCTTTGAAGAACTCATTCAGCCTTCACACCTCCCCAGGGATGGCTGGAGCGTTGGTAGCTCCCAGACGAACAACTGGCAGTACCCTCTATGTGCACTGGTCCCTGCAGGTTTCACGAAATCCCACGAAGACAAAGCCAGGAGGCTGACTTCCCTCAAAGATCCGTAGAGATAAGACAAAAAAAAAAAGATAATTCCTTCAGTGTTAGATTTGTAACAGAAGCTCACCACATATATCAGATCCCAGGGTACATATGCAGATGTTTCAGCCATATGCAACAACATATGGCATGTTTCTCACAATAACTAGGCTTTTTTTCCTGCGTGAGACTATAAAACCGCAAAAACAAACACAGATCATCCCAGCCTGCCTAGGACAGAAGGAGTGCCCTTCTGCCCCCCCGCCAGACTGGCTGCCCACCAGCCCAACACTGCTTCCACTCTCTCTCCGGTCCACTTCCCAGTTATCCGGGTACAATTCAAGCTCTGCAGAAAAAACCTTCCTCCCAAACCAGGGCGCAAGTTGAGGCACAGCTGGCCACCTGGGTGAATCCCTGGAACGCAAGCTCTTGTCCTTGCCTTCTTCCCGCGTAGCATTGGTGGGGTTTGCTCCACCACAACGAGCCTCAAAACAGTGGTGTTTTTAGCAACCGAAATTAGAAGTAGGCACCTTTTATCCTGGTTGAACAGCCAGGTGTTTAATCATGGTGTCTGCTGCCTCTGCTGGAAGATCAATAGCAACAAATATAAGCGATGCTGCTCAACCTCTACTGATCAGATCACCTCCCTGCCCCAGACACCCCCATGGTGGGAGAGGCTGGTTGCAAATACCCCGTAGCTTCCTTCCCAGACATCCTCTAGCAGCAGCGTGTGTGTTGAAAGCCACCAGCTTAGAGAGTCCCATCAAATGCCAGACATTCCTCCTGTCTGCTTAGGAACCAGTTTTCACATTCGTGAAAGTTATTTGTAGGGCAAAGAGGTTTTTTTCTGGATGCTGGAGGAAAAGTTGCTAGCTCAGATGAAATGCAGTACAAGCACTTGAGATTGAAAAGGCTGTTAGACTGGGAAAAAAATAATTCTTTTTGGTTATAACAGCCACAAAGAGGGCAAGAGGAGCTTGGGGGTTCCAGCCTGACTCACAAGGAAATAAAATACAATGTAGGTCTGGTTTTGTAAGATTACAAACAAAAAAGCAGATCAGCACACTTGACAATGTAGGATCATGGAGAGATGTTTCAAGTTGTTACCAAATTCCCAAGACAGAGAAAACGAGCATAGCTGCTGGGAGGACTTCATCCAAAGTACTTCAAGCGGCTGCACACCTCACGTACACCAGAGAGGACAGAAGACCTTAAAACCAAACACCTCCATGGGGAGGGCTTCTGCTCACCACAACAAAAACTTCATGGTGGCTTCATGGAGCTCAGCTGAAGTAGGTGGCTCCAGTCAGGTAAGAGTGGGTGGGTGGCTTTGATGGAGGTGCCAATCAAAAGGTGGATCCCCTTTTAAACAGAAACCTTCCCAGATATTTTGATTTGCAAAACAGTTGTGATCTTTTTAACACTTTTCCCCCTCCACAACACATATTCAAACTTTGCCAACTTACTTGGGGCTTAGAGCTTCATTTCCTGCTCGGTCTACATGACTTGCACCATCACTGCTTCGCTCGACAGGAGTACAGGCTGCCAACTCCTTAAACACAAAATTGTCATTTCCAGTGGAGATAGGAACTGGAGCATAAGTGCAGCAATAAAAACCGTGAATTTTTGAGGTTTTTATTCTTCAAAGTACTGCTTTATTCCCAGCAAAAAAAGGGGGCACTCTACTCAAAGACAACTTTGTTTCCTAAATACCTGTCAGAAGCAGGAATTATTCAAATAATGTGACTTTCCAAAGAGACACAGCTATTTCAGACCTCTGCTGGAAGTTTACTGAAGTAAATATCAGTGTTTACCTGTTTGTTTAGAAGGAAAAAAAAAACACACACCACAGAGCTACAGATATAAAAGAATAAAATCTGTTTAATTTTGGGTTCTGCTTCTTAGTTCCTTGTCTAAAGAAAAGGCTGTGCAGCTCTAAAGGAACAGGGCTGAGAAGCCCCAAACCTCTGCCCACTTTCTCTGATCCCAGCATGAGAAGTAGCTGTGGAGGACACGGAGCTGTGGACCAGTGCGCTGCTCATTTGAGGGCAAAGGAGGAGCAGGTTTGGTTATGGAAACTGGAGGATACCTCCAGCTGGTCCCCAACCTGTTCTGCCCCATCTGCTCACAGAGGTCCAGCCCAGACAGAGCCCATTCCCGCTCAGCAGAGCCCACCAGCCCCCTGGTACGGGGCAGAGCAATGAGCCACAGCTGAGAGTGAGTGAATTTAACAACACTTAGAGCAAGACTTTGGTTCAAATGGTGGTTTGATACCATCTGAGAAGCCTGCCTTGGCCTTGTTTTCCCCGCTCTTTTCAAGGGCTGAGCCCTCACCAGGAATGACGGAGCTCTGTGAGCGCCGGCTCTGGGTCACACGCAGCTCTCAGGGGAAGCAGGGCCACAGTGCTGACTCTACTCCTGGTTTAAAATGATCATGTCATTATTTAAACTGTTTCTGTTGTTTATGACCTAGAGGCTTCGCAGTTTATTGTGCCAGATGAAGAACACCTCCATCTATTAGAAAACAGAAAAAACAACCCCGCCAAACCCAGATATTTCACTTTTCTCCCAGGTTCCTCTTGGCAGCTCTATAGCTGCTGTCTCACTGAATGTATGCCCCAGGGGAAGTCAAGTTCATCTCCTTTTGCTCCTCAGGAGCAAGGCTCAGTCCCTGGCCCAAGGTCCAGCCACCCTCCGAGTACCCAACTACCACCCTTAGCCCGGCAGCCAGCATACCACAGGGAAGCAGAGGATGCCAAGGGCAAAGGAAGTTGACTGGCATCTGGGGAAAACATCCAACCCTCCAGAAGAGAATGATGGCAAATAGAGCAACAGCTGGCAAGAACAGTCCAATAAAAATGTGGTGTTGGGGGAAATGAGGGGAAAAGATGGATATGACAATCTCTGTTTGTACAAGTTTGACCACTGAACCACATGTTCTGGAAAAGATAAAAATACACCTGTTCTTAAGATGGCTCCAGGGGGATCTTATGCCTGATGGGGGGAAAGCAAAGATGATGGAGCCAGACTCTCCTCCATGGACTCTTCTGGGCACAGCGACAGGACAAAATTGAAATACAGGAAATTTTGTTTAAAAATTAAAGTGTTTTTTTTAAAAAAAAAAAAACTGTGAGCGTGGTCAAACACAGGAACAGGTTGCCCAGAGAGGTTGTGGACTCTCCAGTCCTTGGAGATATTCAAAATCCAAGTCGGGCCACCACTGGACCGGCCCAGCTCCAGAGGTGCCTGCTCACCTCAACCGTCCCGTGATGCTAAATCAAACCAGGCCCATAGCTAGCCTAAGAACAACCTCTTGCCCAGTGTGGATGTGTTGTACCACCTTTTGTCTTGCAAAAGCACAGAGGGCACCCTTAACTTCTGCTTAGACAAAGAATAAACTTAGTGAAGGACATTATTTGCATGGGGGGAGCGGGTCTCCACATCTTCTGGGCATACTTTGTTCTTCTCAGTGAGAGAGAGAAAGGCTTCAGAATAACCAGTGTAATCAGGGACCCGATTTCTTCAAAAAGACAGCTCAAATGAGTCATCCCATATTCCTGGCACAAACTGCTGCAAGCTCTTGGATGCTAAGTGAGATGGGCAGGATACACCAGGCAACAGCCTGACAACCTGACTCAAGAGCTGGATTTGATCATGCTGATTACTTTCGGAGATTAGCCTTTGCAAACACACTCTGTACAACCAAATCAATGGCTGGCCCTGTTCAGGCTTTCCTGTTCCCCCACCTCCCTGCAGCAAAGCACTTCCCACCTTCTTCACATGCTGAGCTACCTCAGCAATTCCCACACCTGGATTTTGGTCTCCACCCATGTCTCTTTCTACTCCCAGGGCACACCTAGCACAGAGCTCCTATTTGCTTTTCATTCTGCCTGCTGTGTTTAACAAACTGAATCCAGAGCACACAAGGGCAAAGCCTTCGTTCCAGGCAGGACAGAGACCTGACACGTTTCTGTGCTTACCGTGGTGGCCTGTCCCCCTCCAGCCTTTTCTCTCTTCAACAGCTTTACGACTCAGGAATTCCTGCCAGACCGCAGCATTTGTGCAGTGGGTTGGTCAGTCAAACGCCCCTTAATTGTACCAGAAATTCCTACATGGCCGAGGCAGGGGAGGCTCTGCCTGTACTAGAAACACCGGTTGACTGGTCAAGGCAGGGGACAGAACAGGAACCATCAGTTATCCCCTGACAGCCTTGAAGCACGCCTCACCTGGGTCGCAACCCTGCAGAGCGGTACCATTGTTACAGCCCAAGAGGAGCGGTAGCCCTGTTACTGGAATTTCAGTAATCTCCAGCTGGATTGTGGTCAGGATGACAGCCTACCAATGGCTAAGGCAAATCATCTCATGACCCTGTAAAACAGCGGTGCAAAGTCCCTTTGAGCTCTCTGGGACCACAGCAGGCTGTGACCAGCACCTCCCTCTGGGTGGGATGCCTCTCAGAGCCAGCAAACTCTAAAGTAAGCTAAAATCAGAGGTCCATCACTGAAGACCGACAGTGGGGCCGGGCTGAAACCTTTCACTCCTTGAGGCTCAACCCTCACCCATTGAAAAATGCCAAGAAAAATCAATGTATTTTACTGAACTCAAGGGTGGAATTTTTAGCAGATATATCCACATATTATATACATATAGTCATTCTTACGTATTCACGCATGTATGAATCAATTTAAATAATCCGTAGATGTGCAATTTAATGACTACTTCTGTGAATGTTAATTTAGGTAACAATCAAATGCTACTAAAAGCTCATAGTCTACCTCAAAACTGTGGACAAACCTTAGACTGCCACTAGAGACCTATATTATCCTTAGACATAAACTGTCGACCAAGTCTGGGACTAAGATTGGTTACCTAGCCCTACCTAGACTCCTCTCTCAGATGGAGTTTATAAAGCAAGGGGGTCTACTCTGAACCTCATGACTCAACAGGAGGGTCCTCCTCATCCTCTGCACCCATGACCTCTCTGTGAATCATTCTAACTCAAGTGTAACTTGATTTTCTCTGTACACTTTTCCATGCAATAATAGAGTGAACCTTGCCACCCTCAAATCTGTAACTAAGTCACTGTTTTGATTAATTTTTGTCAAATCACTTCGTTAATCGACCGATGATTGAGCACTGTTAAAATACCACAATCAAATCCCATGATTTGCTGTAAAGGCACAAATAAATTCTAAACTGCTCCTAAATCAAATTGTGTAAAGACACTCATTTGTGGCAAATTGGTGTAGTGAGCAGGATTTGAAACAGGATCCACAAATCCATTTTGTGACATTTTACTGACAATCTTGACACACTGTTGGTGCAATCCGTTATATTTTAGAACAAGAATAAAACAAGTCAATGACTCCGGTTTGACTCTACATTGCCAAAACACACAGATTTATACCTTCCAGTGCTTGACAACCCTTTTGGGGAGGGAATTTTTGCTAATGTCCTGCCTAAACCTGCCCTGGCACAATTTAAGGCCATTTCCCCTTGTCCTATCACCCATTACCTGGGAGAAGAGCCCAACCTCCTCCCCAGCTGCCCCCTCCTGTCAGGCAGTTGTAGGGAGCAATAAGGGCTCCCCTCAACCTCCTCTTCTCCAGGTTGAACACCCCCAGGTTCCTCAGCCATTCCCCATCAGCCTTGTGCTCCAGACCCCTCGCCAGCTTCGTTGCCCTTCTCTGGACATGCTCCAGCAATGCAATGTCTTTCCTGTAGCAAGGGGCCCCTCAACCTACAAGATCTCCATGTTCTGTCTATCTCTTTACAGCTGAGCTCACTGCAGATGCACACAAACCAGAAAGGAAGACAACCAGGAAGGCTTCACAGGGCTCACATCTCCACCTCTCACTACCGAGAAAAAGGGCCAAGCAGCGCCCCCATCCTGAGCAGGCAGGGCGGGTGTGAAAGCCCAGGCAGCCTGGCCGGGCACTGGAGCAGGTATAACCCCTGGAGCAGCAGCATCCACAGTAATCAGCCCCACTGTCCTGGGAAGGAGCATGAAGAGCAAAGCTGAAAAGAAGCCACCTGCTAAGACCATCACCCCTGGAAAACTGCAGGATAGACACAGGTTTGTACACCCCAAGCACAGCAACAGGGCACTGCGCTTCCCATATCACCCCCCACCTTCACCTACCTGAAGTTGTGGGGCCAAATATTGCCCTTGCTCCATCTTCCTTAGCTCCAGGTGCTGGATGCTGCTGGCTGAGCTGGTCCAGAGGAATGGTACTGCTGTGCAAGTGTGAGAACTTGCAGGGTGAAAGGTACCCCAGGGTGTCTGGGGGAGCCAGGAGTCCCTAAGTGCTACTAGAAAATGGTAGGAAAGAGCAGCCCAAACAAGCAAGATACCCAGGAAAGAGCAACTGCACCCAGCAAGCAGAGCTCAAGAGCCACAAGCCTCTGTGGAGCTAATTTATCAACGAGCAACGGGGGAATTGGCTGGGTCCCAATTAGGCTAAATTGGGTAATGGTGTGAGTCACGCAGGTGGAGATGAAGAGGGAGAAGCTGGCAACTTGGATTCATTTGGGGACCTGACAGAGGTTTACAGCAATGTTGTACTTGAGTGTTTGCTTGAAAATCAGCGTCTCTCACAAGTTCTCTGTCTTTCCCACAGGGATTTGGGCTGCCCAGTAAACCCAGCATTTCCTCTGCAGGTACGTGTGACACAATCTCTACCAAGAAGTGCTGAAATAGGAGATGATAACCCACTCATGGTAGTTATATCAGCCCCAAAATCTGCACTCTTAGCCTCAAAATATGATCAGTCACCAGCTGTAACCTTGCCTGACTTGGAGTTCACAGATGTTCAGTGTAATGGCTTTAGTATAGACACACATTTCTCATCATTTTTGTTCCACTATTATAGAGTAACTAGAAAATAAT
The DNA here is from genome assembly GCF_000687185.1 of Egretta garzetta. Taxonomy (NCBI): domain Eukaryota; kingdom Metazoa; phylum Chordata; class Aves; order Pelecaniformes; family Ardeidae; genus Egretta; species Egretta garzetta. The sequence continues at coordinate 1,548,310 of NW_009259312.1, read as the reverse complement.
CCAGGCATGCTTTATTCTAGGTAGAGGCCAGCCATTCCTTTGAGTACAAGCAGGTATGATATGTCTTGCAAGACAAAGCTGGTCTCAGTGCAGTCTTTTTCCCAATCAGGAAATGTGTTATTTCACTTCTGGATCCACATGCAATCCGATGTGAGGCAGTCCTCTATATTTATGTTCCTTGATTTGGCTTATACTATTATATATTAATGTAGGCTGCCACTTATCCAAGGCCAAGATTTAAAGCAGTGTTGTGCTCTCCTTAGGATGCTAATTCTTCCCCGAGTGTTCTTGCTAGTACTGCACGGATCAGGCGGTTAATCACACCTCGGGGAACGGGTCTCAGGGCTCCCAGGGATGAAGCCACATATTTTTTGTTGTTGTTCCTATGGTTTTTTTGATGTTTTAAGGTAATGTAGTGGGGTCGGGATGTGGGATACGGTGGAGATAAGCTAGGCAATTCACTGTTGGACATGCAGCTAGAGGGTGAAAACCAACCCAATTAACCAGTGGAAATCTCTGCCTTTAGATCTGAGACCAAGAGCTGATTTAGGGAAGGAAGAGGAGGAAGAAATATTTCTCTGACTAACGGGGACAACATCAGTCTGGGTTCTGAAAACATCTGAAGCCCTGTAAGCTTTGTGTTCCAAAAGATATATCTGCTTCTGATTTCTGGGGCCAAAGAGGCCAGAAGGCGAGCCTGTTGCTTGGTGAGCTGCCCAGGCAGGGACAGGCCGTGGGGCAGGGACGTGGCTCCCGGTGCTGCCGGTGGCCAGCAGCCCCCTGCTCCTTCAGGCACTGCGTCATGTTTTGCAGTCAGATAATCAGGGACATCAGTATTTACCTGCTGCCCTTAGATAGACAAATAACACTGTACCCAGCATTAATTTTTTTTTTTTTGCATCCCTTCAGCTCAATCTTTTTCGTTGCTGTACCATGAAATGTTCTGCTTTCCTCCAATTGCCTGAAAAACTTAATTGTTTAAAGCAGGGAAATGTTTTTACTGCCCTGTTAGGTGATCAGCTTCCTTTGAACTGTGAGGCAATGCAAAAATCTCCTGTGGGGAAAACCAAGCGAGGATAGGTCATAGAATCATAGAATCATAGAATGTTTTGGGTTGGAAGGGACCCCTGGAGGTCACCCAGTCCAACCCCCCTGCAGCGAGCAGGACACCGCTAACCAGATCAGGTTGCTCAGAGCCCCATCCAACCTGGTCTTGAATGTTTCCAGGGATGGGGCCAGATGAATGCTACCAGGTTTAGCTTTGGGAACTTTTCCTGGGACTTGCCTGCTGTCCTTAACTAATGAGGGATGGGGGAGAGACCCTTACTCCAGTGTCATGGTGGGGTTGAAGGACCCTAATGCCAGTGAGAGATGGGCTCCACTTGCTCCTCTAGTAGAACCTGCTGCAAATGCTTTGGTTTATTATAAGCTCTAATTATCTGCTTCAGTTTCACCAGTTGCATTGCTGATGAGCGCAACGAATGGGCGATTGTCACCTTCAATGATGCTTTCAGCCATTGAGCCCTGATTAAAATGTGTCTGTGTTGCAAAACCAGGCTAGCACTGAAACAGTCACTCCTTTAGCTCTCAGCAACACAACCAAAAAGTGTCCAAGCACAGCTGCCCACAGACCGCACCTTCCTGATCTAGTAAGGATGAGCATCACTCTCTTGCCCTAAAGCCATCCATTTAAGCAGTTACTGATCTGCAAATAAAATCCATAATGGCTTTTAAAATGTTGCTCAAATTAGTGCTTAATCATCTGCCCTCCTTTGGGAGGTTGGATAGCCTGTTTATTTAAATCATTCCTTTTGCAAGGCTTTAAATGGCCTGGCAGTCCGGGCCACCAGGGTTAGTGCAAATTTTGATTTGGAGAAGAGCGAGAGCTGGAGGCACAACCAGGGGTGAGGAGCCCCTGGGGGTGGCGTCCCTCCCTGAGCACCCATCCCCTGGAGGGACTTGGTCTCCTCACTTGGTGAAGCCCCAGCCAGGTCTGTCCAACCCCAGCTGCCACATCCAGGCACTGCGGGGAGGGCTGGGAGAAGGAAAACCGCCTCTCACCTTCACATCCTTGGGCTGCCTGTTCTGAGAGCTCCCAGAGGTGCCTCTCCCCCAGCTGGGGTGCTGGCTGTGTCCCCTCCTGAGGGTGCGGGAAGAGGGTCCCCATGGTTTGCACTCAGCCGTTTGCTTTTCTCACGCCTCCATAATCCCCAGCTGGGCTTGTCCTCTCCCAGCTGAACTGGTGCTGCTGCGTTTCACAGCACAAGGGATCAGCTGCATCTGCCAGGGTGTCAGCGGGGCAACACGTGCCTGGGGGGACTCATTCCGAAGAGGAATGTACCTGAGTTCCCAGTGGGTGTGAAGGAGCTGAAACGCAGCGTTAAGCTGCTTGCCTCTACCATCAATTCATATTAGATGTAGTCAAGCTATTGACTTAAAACTTCAATTCCCCTTCTTAAGAAAAGAATGAAGCTGGATTTGGAAGAGGAAAAAGAAATCTGAATTTTGAGCTAGCGTCTGTGATTTTTCTGTGTGCTGATGAAAATTGAGGGGAATGCCGTGTGATAAACCAGAAGAGGAAACAGCCCAGCCATGAAGTTGTCATCAGGAAAACCTTAGGCAAAGTTGTACAGGCCCTGAAAATCTTGTGTTACCTCTCCAGTGAGAGGCAATGAGGTTCAAACAACCCACGAAAAGACTTCAAGGTAATTACACAAAATTAAAAATATATCTGGATGACTGAGCGAGCTGCGGAAGGAGGCCTTGGATGTTCCTGCTGCCAGTGTCTGGCCAGGACCCTGCTCTTGGCCAGGAGCATGCCTGCTCCTTGCCTGCCTCGGGTCTGTTTGGATCTACAAAGCCCAGAGACGATGAAAGTTCCATGGATGCCTGTAACTGAATCCGTATTCTTCTCTTCTCCAGCGTGCGGGAGGGAAGTTTTAATAGCTGTGACAGCATTTTGGCTATTAATCCTTGGGAAATGATCACCCCATAGCATTTGCAAAGTCCACCCAGAGCTACCCATTCACTTGAGTAGATTATTACTTGAAAAAAAAAAGTACAACTTATATTCCTGGTTTATGTTACAGCTATATTGATGTATCTGAAATAACTGTGTAATAACTGCTATGATTACTCCGTGTGCTAGTTATAGAGCCTTTACTCTATATTTATTTAATATAAAACTAAAAAAAGTTCCAAGAAGACACAGTGGAGATACGTGACTCCTAGCCAAATGAGGTTATGAATAAGATTTATTAAAATTAAATACAGAAATAAAGTCAAGAAAGTAATCAAAAGTGGACTCTCAGATGATTAACCAAGGTGTTCACAGAGCCAAAGTTCTATATCAGCCTTTTAGCTGGTCCATTAGTTTCTCCTGGCATGAACTAATTCACAAACCTCTAGCTGACCTTGACATTTGAGAAAAGTGAATTCTGACAATACCTTGATTTATATCAGGAAAAACTTACTTGTCAGAGAGTAGTTTCAAATAGGGATTCAAATATTGTTGCTTTCCTCCCCTGCCTTGAACCGGAATTAAATAAAAGCATTGCTGTCCTCACACAGCAGATGCAGTACCAGGAAAATGAAATTGCTGTGAATTAAAGGAACATTTAATGCAAAGGATTTAAATGGATTTCTTTACTTGCAATGACTGCTTAATTGTGAACGGCTTCGTTATGAAACTTTGCGGTCAGGCACAGCTCTGAGCAAGGAGCTCTGAAGGTGCAGGAGCAACTTCTGTACCCTTGCAAGCAGGCTCAGAACTTCCCACACATCTTAATAAAAGTGTCGACTGTGCCCTGAGCTCCTAACTTACAGAAGGGGTATAACACTGGTTCTTTGCCTTGTCTGGATGACCCTTGCTGATACACAAGGTAGTCCGTGACTGTTACAACCAGACCCACTACTTCAGCTTTATTTTCACAGTGGTATAAAAAAAAACCCAGAAACGATGAACTCTAGTTAAACCAGTTTAATCCAGCCCTGCTCAGCACACTCTTCCTGTGCTCCTTCTTCAAACACTCAGCAGGCAAAGCTTGATGAGAATGGATGCAAGCAAAACTTGTGCTTGAACCTACCCCATATTCAGTTTTGCCCTAGATCAAACCCCGTTTTACAGAATACAGAATATTAGGTGGCCTTGAGCAATGCTCACTAACTTTCTTCAGACTTAGGACAATGCAGGACAGCCTCCCTGCCTACAAATTGAGTATTTAAGTGGTTTGCAAAATTAGGACCTAAATCCTACAGCTGTTCAGTTTCTGCCCACATCAGTTCATATCTGACCTATCCGACCATCACTCTTTTAATCATCTTGCATTAGTTATATTAGTTTGATAATACAAAATGATCTTCTATTAGTTTCTCATAAATATAAATTGCATTAAAAAGCCAAACCCTTCATTTCAGTTAGGGTTCCTAAGTGACAGCATTATACTTCCCTATCTCATCATTTACAAAAATCCAGGCACTTACGAGCAAGAAAATTAATAATTAAGAACATAATAAATCATATACTGCCAACTTAATAAACACATAAAAAGCAGAAAGCACATTTTGTCTCAGTGTAAGAACCCAACTGCAACTTGAAGGAGAGCTCGTGGGTGGCCAGGGGCGTTATTCCTACCTGAGTGTCAGGGCTTCCATGTCCGCACTGCCCACTGCCAGGTGGCCGGGTTGCCCCCTTGCAGCCTGGGGGTAGGGGGGCTTCTTCCCCCCTGCCTCAAGGGGCTGTCGAGAAAATGTTGGCAAAGTGTAGGAAGCGAGAGGGGGGAGCGGGCCTTCCTCTCTTTCCCAGCGACAGCATCTCCCGCCACGACCCAGGGCAGTGTCCTCACATGCCACTGCCCCAACCTGGCTGTAGGAGAGCGGTCGTCTGAATACTTCACCCGAGAGAGGACATACAGGAGCAGGCTGGCTTAGGGCACAGAGCGCCTTCCCCCGGTCGGGGGGAACGTACTAGCTTTTCCCGGCAGCGTGAGGTAAAGGGCAGCCTGGCAAACATGCAAGGGATCAAGGGACATCATGAAGAGAAGGAAGAACATTGCATGGGAAAGGCTACCAGGAATTGTTTTGAATGCACTGCAGCCCTTCATAAAGCTCATTGGTCTAAAAAATACGTTTCAGACCCTCAGACGCAAAAAGAGAGGCTAAAGAAACTTCGTTTTTTAGTGGAGCCATTCCTGTAATTGAAGACATATACATTTATCCAGACAAAGCTTTAAGAAATATCATTGACTAATGTGCTTATTGAGTTTAGCTGCGTTACCCTCTAATTAAATCAGAAGACTGGTAATTCATTGAGAGCAGTGAAGTGGGAACACGCGGAAGACCTTTCCATTTTGAACACGCTGTTCGAGTTAAAGGATTGCAACACCCTCATCCCTATGGGCAAACAAAAACATCACTGGGAACAGTAATGCCAACCTCTCCGCAACCAACTGCAAGGGTCACGCCAGCCTATCTGGGAAGAGATTTATGTTTTAAGAAGCTACTCACGGCAGAAAGAGGCTCTCTGGAGGCCAGTTTTGAATCCCCAACTGGGATTCACCCCTACTGGTGAGCACTTGCAGGCACTGCTAGAGCCAGCTGGCACAAATATGGGCAAAAATAAGCTGGTTTTTTTCTCTCTGAGCCAAAAATAAGCTGGTTTTATTTCTCCTCCTCTTGATCACTGTGGGAGCTAGGTCTGGGTGGGCACTGCCCACGTCTCTGGGTCAGGCTAATTTCCTGCAAGAAGGAAAAGAACAGAAGCTGTGAGGAACCTCTCCTGGCACCAGGAGTTAGGCACATGCAATGGATGTCTTTGAGGCTGCCACAGTAAAGACTAGATTCTCATTGCGCTGATGAAGAGGATTTCTTTTTTAATTTATTACCATTGGACAGCTTCATTTTGCTGTAACAAATCACTCCAAGGCAGACCTGGTAAGGACTGTCTGCTGGGTAATTTCTGTCTTTCACAGGACTGTTTGGGATAACTTTGAGTGAGAGTTTCCAGTTCAGCATGATGAAGCATTCAGACTGAATTTAAAGATGAATCATTTTTATATCAGACTTAAGCCTTTTGAAGAAAGCTTGCTAAAAAGATTGACTGATGTGATCACACCTAGGCAGTAGGACTGTGTTCCCACTTAGCAATACAGGTACAGTTCCAGTAGACACAAGAAAAGACAGAAAATTAAATATATGGGACAAAACTCACTTTGCTTCCTCAGTTCTCACCCAGAGAGCCCTCCCAGCCCCCACCCTGAGCCCCCTTTGGAAAGGAGCCTGGGCCATGCACATGTGCCAGGGTGTGCTCCCCATATCAGCAACATTATTTTGGAAAACTAGACCAAAAAAATCCAGAGAAAGCCAGATGGGAACCCTGATTGCTTGCACAGGGCAGGTATCCTCAACAGAGTCTCCTCTTAATCATTCATCTCTCGTAAGCCTGTTTCACAAGCAGATGGAAAATGAGAAAGTGTGGCTTTGACAGCACAAAAGCTTATTAAAAATGATGGGAAGGTTACAAAATAAAACACCTTACTGAAAAGAAGGGACAAGTACTTTTGGGAACCTGCCACCACTCCTGATTCATCAGCGCATTTCCTCTTTCCAAAGCAAAACTGCTCCAGCAATCCCCAACGGGACGCAATGAGCAGCGATGGCAAAGGGTTGCTGGATTCGTTGCCTGAAGGTGGGAAATCACAGAATGGTTTGGGTTGGAAGGGACCTTAAAGATCACCCAGTTCCAACCCCCCTGCCATGGGCAGGGACAACTTCCGCCAGACCAGGCTGCTCAAAGCCCCATCCAACCTGGCCTTGAACACTTCTAGGGATGGGGAATCCCTGGAAATGAGTTCCTCATACTCAGCTTGGCACTGCATGGGCCATTAACTGAATGAATCTCTGAGAAAATTGCAGCCTGACCCAGAAACCACCCGCTCAAGGGACCACGACAGCAGCAAGTAGGTGGCAGGAGGGATGGGAAGGCCACCGAGTCCTGTCCTCAGCCATGTGTCGTTGAAGCAGCACCAAGCCCAACCCCTCCACACTGTGCTATGGCCCCAGCAGCAGAAATGGAAACATAAATAAAATTGTGGCAGGCAGGAGGAAAACTGCCTCAACCATTTAATACTTCTCCATGGGCAGGCTATGAGGAGCTTGGATTATTAACATCATCTCCAAAACATTTTTGAAATGAGTCAAAGCAACCTTATGTGGCTGCTGAGCAGGGTGGGAAAGACAGTGCTTCCTTAGCACCCAGACCCAAGCCTACCTACGGCTGGCAGCCGATCCAGGGCAGCTACCTCGCGCGATCCCTCCATGCCTGGGATGCTGATGGCAATCCCTAGGCTTCCCAAAATGATACCCAGCCATGCACATTTCTGCTGCCTGGCCCAGCAGTGAGGGCTTGCTCTTCAGCCTTCAACGCTCCAAAACCCAACAATACTGCCAAGCAATTTCTTGCTTCTCAGAAATTTCAAAGCACATTACTAATTCTGCAAAAAATCTGCCTTGGAAATCCCTTCTGGTCCTCTTGAGCAGGATTGGTTTTGATAGGCTGCTATTTTATCCCCTCATTTGCCTGAATTTCTGCTAGCCCGAGTCAGACACCACCATTCCATACCTGCTCCCAGCCAAGGTAACGCAGCCCGTCGGTTTAGCAGGGCTGTTGATTACTGTTACTACTGTAATGCCTCAACCGCTTCACCAGCTGCTTTTCAATAACTTTTATTTCATCTTTTCCCTTAAGTCTACACTGGGTTTTATTATTTCTTTCTAGTCTCATAAGCTGCTGCAGGTTAAATACCTTCCCCTCAGAATCAGGCTATAGATCACGCAGCAGATGTTGCTAGCAGCTATCAGATAATGTACTTGATCAGCCGAACATGGCTCTAACATATGCTTTCCAACAGATTAGCCACCATAAATTTTAATCACTCAGAATTACAATCATGCTAAGTTGGCCTTGAGCTGTGGCTGCACCCTGGGAGGGGGATTTTTAAAGGCAGTGTTTGAATGGTGCATGCGTTTCAGAAGGGCCTTTTGGAAACGGATGAATTACAGCCCCTATCTAAACCTAAAGATGCTGTTTGCCAGATAGAAAGGGGAGGAGCGGGAAGGGGGTTTGCCATATGAAATTCAGATTAAAACCATACAGTGCAAGCAAGCTCAGCAGCAAGTCCCGTGGTGCCCAATGGTACATACTAGCAAAGGGACTAAAAGCTTGGTGCCTTCTGCTGGAGAGCATCCAGCCATAAGGCTCAATCCTGTTCCAAAACTAATTTATAGCTTTTGTTCAGATGAAGCAGCTCCATTGCATCCAGTCCTTGCCTCAACTATGGCAGTAATTTGTTTTAGGTTTTTTTTTAAAAAAAAAAACAAATAATGAGTTTCAATTAAAGGGTATTTGGGGCTGTTCCAGGGGCTTCTGTCAGGCGTTCCTCAGGTGGGCGATCTCAGCCAGCACCAGAACAGCATCAGTACTTTAAGCTCCAGAGCCCAGCGGTTGGGTACCCGCCCCAGGTGCCAGGACCTGACCTTTCCGTAGGAGCGCTGCCAACAGGATCCCAAGAAGATCCTTAGGTGTAGGCTGTGCAAATAATTCCAGCCCACATGCAGCTGCCGGGAGCAGTATTACTCACCCTCTGGTTAAATTACGGTATTGTTTTACCTTGCGGTATCGTGTGAGAGCCCCTGGAACCTTTGGCAGATGGCCATTTCACATTTCTTCCGTGTCCTAAATGTGAAAACCATCTGTTTGCCATGGAGTACTCTTGCTTCAGGCATAATCCCAGCAATTTTAATCTCTGTTCTTCTCTCTGGCATTCATATATGCTCACTTTCAAAAGCATCAGAGTTTAGTCTCAGGATATTACATTCAGAGCTTTCAGCTCAGTAGGAACAGCTGTAACTTCAAGAACGTAGAGACCAGTAAACCTGTAAGGAGTATATACCGTGTTATTAACTGCTACATAAACCTCAGATTGCCCTCAAGTTAACTGAAAGCATCCCAGTGCCCTTTTGAAGTTTGCTCTGTTGTTTTCTAACTGTGCCACGGTCAACCAGATCATTGGGCCTTTCCCTGCCCCCTCCCTGGGCAGCTCCTCCTGGCAAGGGGAAAGCAAAGCAACAGGAATGTCCAGTAGCATGGCAGAAGAGACCCAGGAGCAGTCCTGGCACCAGCAGGCTCCCATCACAGCTCCTGGGACACCTTGAATGCAGCCCTTGGCCTCGCATCGCCTGTGAGCTGAGATTGATTTTTCCAAACATCCTCTGAGCTGCAGAGAGGCGAGTTCCCAGACTGGACAGTAATCTACAGGCATGTCATTAATCAAGTCCATAAAATGTCAGATTCCTCCAAGTCATCTTCACAAACAAAGTGCAAAAGCCAGCCCGTTTCTACAAAACAGCTCTGAGTGATTTGTATCTTGCTTTTCTCTGCATGTACTTGATCCAAGGGAAAAAGTTCACTGTGTGGCAATCCCACACACCGTGTTCCTTGCTTTAGGATCTATAACAAATTTCTAGTGCAGATGGGGCTTAAACTGTAATAAAGAAGATTCAAGGATTCATGAGGAAAACACGCTCACAAGGCCAGGGAAGGGCAGAAAGAGGAGCAGACCAGGGCTGTGCTCCATGCCCTGGGACACCTGGATGGGAGGGCTCCCCGGGAAGGGCTCTGAGCTGCTGCCGTGATGCTGCCCATGGTTGTGCCGTGCCAGGGTGGTCCTGGACCAAATGCAACGCAGCTCCCCAAAGGGGTTATATCAGTTTATGTCACCCCTTGCTGGGGTGGAAGCTCGTTTTCAGAGATTATTTGTGGGATTGGTTCAAGTGCTCGCTGCAACGTAGCAGAGACGTGCGTCTCTCCCGCGAGCACCCTGCAGCGACTGTAGCACCAGCTGGGTGGCCGCTGGTTATGAAAACACCCTGTCAGTCACAAAGCTATGGCCCTGCACGCATTACGGGGCAAGAGGGTGCTGTGGCAGGGGACTGACAGGCTGCTTGGGTTTTGCAGGATTTCTGTTCAGTTCTGGCAAGTACCAGGCATCAAATCGGGGTGGCTCCAGCCCTGCAGCCGAGCTGGGACCGACTCCCCAGCTGTGTAGGTGGATTTACAGTAAATACAAAAATGCAGCCCCATACCGATGACTTGCTACTTCCCCTATTTAACTTTTATTATGAAAACATGAGGCTTGCCCAATGTAAACCTGTGGCTTTCCTGGCTCAGTTCTTTTGTTTCTTGCCCTGTCCCTGCCTGGGTTGGTTCCTGACAGGGCTCGTTCTCAGCCTCTCCCTTTCTCACCCACACCCTGCCCATCACTCACCTGGTGCCAGACTCCATCCCACAAGGCTTAAATCATCAATAAAGTCAACTTCTCCTGAGAGTCCACCTGCAAGCAGGGAGCAGAGAGGGCCTGGGAAGCGGCAGCGCTCTCTGGGAAAGGCAGCAGCTTTCAGGAACCGCTTATGCTTCGTGTGGAGCCGATCCAAACCGGAGAAGGAATTAAACCCAGCTCTTCTGGGACCCGGAGGCACGGCAGGATCACCAGCTAGCGTGGGGCAGTGTCACTGTGCCTCCTGTCCTCTCCCCCACCCCCTCTGCTATTTGGTTTTGAGGAAAAAGCATTTTCTAGTAGGAAGACCATGGTGATGCTGTTTTAGCTGAGCTCCTCTGCTCTGGCAGGGGCCCTGCGCCTGCACCCCCTTCTCGGAAGCTTTTCCCAGCACACCGGCTGTTCATTGCGAGCGCACAACCTCAGCGATCCCTGGTTGTTCTGTGCGTCCTCGGGCTCGAGGGAGCAGCTCTGGGCTCGCCGCCGATTTCTCAGCAAGGAGGGATGAAGCACCCGCACCCGCTGCGTCCCTGCGGTCCCCAGGGCCAGGGCTGCCAGCTCAGCAAAACACAGCGGCTCTCCTGCAGCCCAAGCAACTCTCCCGGGGGCAGTTTGCAGCCTCAGCCTTGCCAGCTGCCAACAAACCTTGCTGTGCCAGCACGCAGATGTGCTGACACCGTTCTAAAATAAATAAAATTAAAATCCCATTTGTTTTCTAACTGCCAAACTAACTCATTTTCAGAATTGGCTCCTGGTTTTCCATAAAATCTAACCTGTGCAGGGGCCAATGATGGAAAAAATTCAGCCCAAACCTTTTTCAAGGTTATCCCCAGGCTGAGAAGTCACTGCCCCCAGCTAAAGCACCTCCTAGCTGCTGTAACCAGCCCCATAATTCTGCCCCAGCTGGTCAATTAAAGCATCAAGGTTGGGCAGGAGAAGGTTTTGCAACCCCATTGCATTTCAGACTTGGAAGATTTTCCATATTCTAGGACCAAAGAGATTCAAAACCTTCTGCGAACCTATCATATCAGAAAGCCTCCTGCAGCCTGGGATTGATTCATTCAAACCAGAGCCCTGAAAAATTATTGAACATTTTGATTTTGACCTTGAAAGTATTCTACTGCACAGAAATACTGGCAGGGAAATGTTTTTTCTTACTTCAAAAGTCTAAATATGATTATTTCCATTATTTCAAAACAATTCTTTTTAATTTAAAAAGCTGTCATTTTTCCACACACACTGTCTTGGCATTTCCTAGATTTCTTTATCATTCAAATGTTAATAATCCAAATAGCTCCCAAGCTTTATTTTTAGTTTGCAGAGATTAAAAATCCTTCACATTAATGGATCTTCTAATGTTTTACTTCAGTTCATTCATTTTCCTCCCTTAGTGAATAGCAGACTACTCAGAAATCAACACAGCTTGTTAGAAAAAAGACAAAACGCCTATTAAATTATCAAGTACATTTCTCATCGGAGCGCAGCTATCATTCTCTGCAAAGAAAAGCTATAGCTTAATTGACTTCCTAGCAAAAGCAATGTTTAGACAGATGGTACGGAGAATCATCCGACTGTTATTCTTTAAACTGCCATGTTTAAGTGACAGGGACGTTTGGGAAACGCGAGTGGGCAAGAGCGGGCACCGCCTGCGTCAGAGACCGGGGATGGCCGTCCCCCACCGCGGAAAGCGGTTGGCATCACACCCCGCTGGCCCAGCAAAACCCGTTTTTAAAGGTTTTTAAAGGGTTTTTTTTAGCTTGCTGGCATGTCACTGGTTTTGTCAGAGACTTCACGGAGGCTTTGTGCCTGATGTCACAGGGCTCAGTGCCCTGGCACGTGGCTGGGCAAAGAACAGGGGCTGCTGCTCGAGCTGCGGGGGCAGCCAGGCCTTTGCTTAAAAATGGTTGGTGAGCTTTTTCGGGGGGGGGAAAAAAAAAGAAAATCCTGAAAAAAATGAGTTGCCTGCCCAGCTATGTGAAAAAAAAAGATTTTTTAAGGGTGTGAGGTGGGATGGAGCTGGCGGCTGTAACCAAGCCAGCTGAGCATCCCTGAGCTCCTGCCCATCCAGGTGAGAGCAGGGCGCTCAGCGGTTCGGACACCAGAGGGGCGACCCCTTCCTCCTGCGTCCCCCTCTGCCACCACGCAGAAACAGCCTGAAGAATTTCCCAGCAAAAGATGACCACTTTACTGCTTGTTCATCTGAAAACTTACCTGAAAACTACAGATGCTGCAGAGGTGAATTAAGCGTTAAGGCAGGAGAGTTAAAAAAGAAATCCTATTAATGGGCTTTCCAAGGTAAAAAAACCCATTTGTAACGCAAATATCAAACGCCGCTCATTAACAGCCTTTTCTGGAAACAAAGCCCATTTGCTCCAATTCTTTTACATTTTGTTTTCATTATTTTGGTATTTCTAATATATTTATTATATATAAACAAGGGTTTGGTTGTGTATTCAAACTATATATTAAAAAAAAAAATCCTGAGGAATTTTATGCTTGTGGCCTTTGGAAAAGTGCCAATATTGGTGACCTATGACAAAAAAGATGTTCCTTCAAGTTACATTTCTTTTAAGAAGCTTTTCAGGGCAGGAAAGAACCCTACCTATAAATTATTTAGACCTAGTCTCACTGGGAAATCGAGTGGCAGAATCAATGTCAACCACAGAGGAGCAAGAACATTTTCGGATCACAGGCTATCCTGCCCTTTTCCTGCAGCGTTTCACTGCAGAAGCGTCCGGAGGAGCCGCTTGAAGCACATCGCTTAGGACCGTCCCCCTGCAAAGCAGAGAGGAAATCCTGTAAATGGGATTTTAAGAGCAGCTGGAGTCAGACTGTGGCTGCTGAAACATTTGTCTGGCAACGCAACCACTTCAGCGAGCATCAGGACACGCACCCAGCCAGCAAAGGAGCTTAGGCTAGGGGTTGGCAACAGGAGGCAGGGTTACTAGGACAAGACAACCGGTTGCTCCTCTGGTTGCCAAACCACCCAAGGGCTCTTATGATGTGCCAAGACAAAGCATCCGGAGTGGCCCAGGGGTACAAGGCCTTGGAAATTACTCCAAAAATCTCCCTGCCCGATCCACTTCACAGCAGCTTTGGCTACTCTAACAAAAGTCTGCTCTGATAAAAGCCACCTGCGGCTTTACGTTTCAAAAGCTCGGCTTACCTGGGTTTGCAAGATAAGGGCCCGGGCCCAGGTTCTTCTTCAGGGTGGATGTGCCTGAAGCGTTCATATTGGGGCAAACCCACGGTGTGGTGGGAGGATGCTGAGCTCTGCTGAATGCGGCTGAGGAAGAGCAGGGGCAATGCCAGGCTGCCCTTGCTGGAGCAGCAGCCAGGCAGGTCCTGCTGGGCTCTGCGCTGATGGAGCGAAGAAGAGTGGTGCCATGTGCTCTGCCCCACGGCGTGGAGCTGCCGCCCTTTAAGAAAGCCCCCTCCCTCTGTAAATCTGCCTGGGCTGTAGCGAAACGTCAGAGGAGGCTAGAAGACCTGCACAGGCAGCTTGGGACAGCCTTTTCTTTTCCTAGCTTTGCCCTGTCTACCAGTGATGATTCCAGAGGGCCCATCCACGTCGGTAGTCACGGGCTCTTGGATAGAGATTGCAGGGACCTGACGTCCAGGCTGCTTTCCTCATCCCAAGCCCCAGCAGATAGCTCGTGCCAAATGGGGCTTCCCTTACACGGGAGCTCTCCCCACCTGTGACAGCAGCAACAAAAGACAGGAGAAGCACCATCTGTTCATCTAGCCGGGCACCAGCGGTGCCAATCCTCACCACAGCAGTTGCAGCCTTTAATAAATACATACCACTCCGTTTTTCTGAATATTGGGAAAGGGCCTAACCACAGAAGTGCTATTCCAGCAGGATTTATTGCTATTTATCTTCACCAACAGCCTGCCTTCAGTGAGCAGCATCGTAGGCTGATACGACAGCTTGTACGGCAGCGTTAAGCGAGCCCGGTGATGAACCCTTAGGGCTCAGTTTCCCACCCCTTGCTCTGCACTCAGGACAAGTGGGAGTGTGAGACGTGGTGGAGGTGCTGCCGCTCCGAGCATCACCAGCAGCAGCCCGGAGAGGAGCAAGCCCTCTCCAGCAGCTTTCCCCTGTGGCTTCAGGGGCACAGGCTGGGTCTCTCGCAGGCGCCTCGCTTATCCCCAGCCCTGCATGCACATCGTCCCCCAGCACCACCTTCTTTCTTTGACCCCAGCACTCCCACTGCAGTGAAGGTGGGTTGTTTTCTAGCTTTGCAAATGTCAGCAAATGCCGAATGGACTGTAGCTATTTTGGAGTAGAGAAAAATAACGGCCCATCCTAAACCGTCAGGGATGCTCTCTACATCCAGCCCCACTGGCCAGCAGAGCTGAGTCTGTCCCAGGGCCTCGTTGCACCCTGGGGTTTCTGCTCACTCATTTTGGACTCCCTGGAGTTAGCTGTAGGACAAGATTCTGTTTTAATGGGACTTTTCCTGGCATCAGTAGTTTGCCCTCAGTAGGGATGTGGGATTAATGACCTTGCTAACACCTTGCCTTCTTTCCTGAATCTTGTCTAGAAACCACACTGAAGCTGGACGCTGGTGGCATGGAGAACATCAGGTAGGTTGAGGGTGTCACTCCCAACCACTCTATGATTTGGGGCAAGTGTGGGGCATCATGGAAAGGAAATTTGAGTCCCAGCACCTAAAGCCAGGAGCCGTGGGGCCAGCTGTGCCCTCAGGAACTGCTGTTTTTCCTGGCTTTGCCAATAAACAGTACCGCAGGCTCTTGAAATAAATAACAATTTGTTGCCTGAGCTGAGAATGCTGGCATGAGCTCTTCAGATACGAAGAAAATACCCACATAGGGGGGCTGTGTTATGAGCATGTTTAAAGATGCTGTAGATTACCAGGGAAAGGGAGGGCTTTAAGTAGAACCATTTCATTGACGGCAGCAGGGATTGCTGAATGGGGCTCTCTTTCATCTGGCAGATGCTGAGCGGGGATGGTTACGGGAGCACACGGCGGCTGAGAGGGGTGGATCCACCCAGCCCGCTCGGTAATGACCGACCCACCGGATCAGCATGTGGGCACTGCCTCGCTGCTGGTTTAGTCAATAAACCCCACTGGGTGAAACTACCAGGATGGTTATTACAAATAACATTTGACAGGATGAAATTAGCACATAGATGCTCTTATGTTGGTTAATGAGGTCTGAAATATAATCCTGTAAATGATGAACAGCAGCCATCTGGTGATAGACACATGGAAAGAAGAGCAAGTGATTGTAACACATCCACATCATTGCAGCAACAAGGGTTGAAACTAGCAGCGTACCTGTACGCAGGGCACCACTGGGGTAGATGAGGGAACGACCAGTTATGTGCCCTGGTTGTGCAGTTTCCCTTGCAAGCAGACATGGTGCTTGGAAGCTGAAGGGCAACTCAGGGCTGCTGAAGCGATCAAGCCTTCCACCACATCCAGGTGCAGCATGATGGGGCCTGGAATCACGCTGTTGGATAAGAAAGACCTGGTCACGTTGTCCCTTCCTCCCACAAAGCAGAAGAAAGTTGCAGCTGCTATGTTAGAATGGGCTAGACCTGGGTTTACAGAGTCAAATAGAAAGGGAAGTCTCTGGGTCCTTTCCAACCCTGACTGGGCAAGAGCCAAGGTAATAGTTCTATAGAAGTGCCCTGCTTTGGTACCAGGGAAAATAAAGGAAAATTACGACTGTTCTGAAATTGTTGAACAAGTATTAAAAACGCTACATTAATTTGCAATATTTATTATCCAACAGAATTCCTCATTTTTGTTATTTAGGAGGAAGTCAGGCTTTCCAAATGTACATCTATTTTTATCCAAGGTCTACAGTAAAACACAGCAGGAGTAAGTAAATTACTTTATTACAGCAATTTACATTTACTGTCCAGTATTTTTTTATTTAGAAAGTAAATCTACTTGGAAAAAAGACCACAGGTAGCAGGAGAGCGGGAGGCAAGAGCGTGGGGGAGGCATCACAAAATCCTTCCATGTACAGCCGGATCGCGGCTGCAAGCGCAGTTCTCTTAGTCGCTGGGCTTGTTTTATGGGCACACAGATCTCCTGCTTTAGTATCCAACTCACAGCCCATTTCAGTGTTGGGAAAAAGTGCCAGGACTCTACTTATTTATGGATTTTATTTATGGATTTTATTTATTTAGGATGCCCAGTCATCACCTGGGGTCGTATCTGACGGCTCTAGACAGCCGCCTCCCACCTGCCCCTCCTAGCAAGCATCGCAGTCTTTTGATGGAGGGTAAATAAGCATCTGCCGACCTGCTTTCTCACTTACACAAGTACTTTCCAGAGGAGCAGAATATTCTTCCCTGTAGGCTGGGTTCTGGGAGAGGAATATATTGCAAACAGTTAATATTTGGCTAAACGCTGTGTAAAAGTCTTTTCTCACTGCTGCTTGGCCTGTGCTTTCAATCATCCTGTGACAGAGTTTTAAAATGTAGACACAGATTTAAGCCTTCCCCTGTTTTGTATCCCACTACAATCTGCTGTAGAGCTGTGGTTTTCACTTCCATTTTAACAGTGCTCATTTGGGTTTCCCACCTATGCGAATGCACTGCTATCACCTCACCTCGCCTCTACCATTTCAATATTTAAGATCATCTTGTGCTGGTGTAAGATTTGCTGTGGTGACATTTTTCACAATAACAACAGTTGTATTTACCTATTTCTTATATTTCCCTCAGTCCTTTGGTATTTCAAGTCACATCAGCCTCCCATTTGGGACCAAACTCTCTAGGTTGGATGCTGCAAGTATTCCCCTTTGAATCGGTCAGGAACCTTAGCAGAATGTGTGAGTTACTCATATCCACCAAGGAAACAACTGTGCTCTGGAAATTTGGAATAAAGAAATACCTCATCTAATAAACAATACTAATTTCTGAAAAAAAAAAAAAATAGCCTGCTGATGCATTGCTTGAATTTAGCGTAAGGTTATGTTTTGCTGTCCGCACGTTATGAGAATAAAACGATATTTCAGGTCTCCAAGAACCAGCGCATTACAGGGATGCCGGTGAATATTCCTTCCGCTCAATGAACTGGGAGTTAGTTCAGAAGGAAACCAGATGTACCCAGGTGTGTAAGAGGCTTTGTCTGTACCCTGGGTATTTTTTGATGCATGCTTTCTTGCACATTGCTCACTGCAATGCTTTGTGGATGACTATTACATTGCTCAGGACAAAAGGAGGTTCACGAAAAGCCAGTATGAGAACATGGAAATAGTCAGCGAGGACAGGAGAGGCAAAGCAGGAGGCTCCCTTGCTTAGCACTAATAGGTAGAAAGAAACTTATAAGCAACACCAGCAGCTACAATGATCCTGAGACACTGGCTCTGTAGTTGATCTTAAGGGTACAACTGCTTGTCGTACACCAACAGGCAAGGGAAAGCCGATCAGACTTCTCATATGAGCGAGTACAGGAGAACAAGAAACCCAAAGGCACTGCTGCAGAGCAGGACCGGTGGGGGCAGAGCCGCAGAAGAGCAGGCGCATCAGTCTCAGCTGACCCAACTCTGCTTTCGGTAACCCCCGGCTGCAGCGAGGGAAGGAATCGGCATGGGAAATGTTTGACAGAAAGTCTGAGTTCTGATGAGTTCATCTGGGGAAAACGTGGCACTCAGAGTTCTGGGACATAGCAGGGATCTAACTTACAATACCAGGACATGTTTGGACTCCTTGTGGTCAATGCACTGTCAGCAAGGGCAGGAAACATCATTGAAAAAGCTGGGCACTAATTCACAGTATGCGGCAGAGAGCGAAGAACGTGATCTAAAGTTACATTTCTTTTATGTCTAGATATCAAACTGCCTTCCAACCCACAAACAATAATAGATTTTGCTCAGTTGCTTGCTCTGCTGATAGAACCTCATCATTTCCAACATATAAAGTGCAGCGATGGCTTTGCTGCTGCAGTCACTGTCCTTTATAGCGGTAGTAATAAGCCGTAAGATTAACCTGCAAGCATTGACTGCAAGGCTTTTAATGCAAATAACCCACACTTGTAGTCATCCCATGGAAAAGATTACATTTGCAAAAAGATGCAGGGCTTTAAAACCTTGCCACATCCCTCAAACTACAAATGCAATGTATTTCCAAGTCAGCCTCATCACAGAAAGCAGACATAGAGTTCAGAGAAACAGCAGGCTGCCTCATTTGTTTTGAGAGGTAACTGAAAAAGGAAAACTTGCCTTGATCTGCGACTGGGGAGGAGAAGAATTCTGCTCAAGTGATGGTTATTGTGCATGCAGTAAGGCTACTGAATGGCAAGTGCACTTCTAGCAAAAGCATGCCCCGACTTGCTAAAGAGAGGGCTGCGGCCGGCACTCAGCCGGGCACAGCGACAGCCCTCGCTTGGCAGTGGGGATGTGGCAGCCCTGGGGCATGGGAAGGCCCAGCCTTGGTTCTCATGCTGGGGGTGCCACTAGAGGAGAAGGCACCGTGTCTGCCAGCCACCCCTTCTCTGTCAACAAGCGTTTGGGATGTGCTCTGACATCCCTGGCTCTTACGGTTCCACTCTTTCTTCTGGCATTTGCAGGACTTTCTGTGGGCTCCATCCCCTGGGACTGACTACTGCTGATAAAACCTCATCTTTAAGTATTCGGTCACCTAACACCAAAAGGGCCTCAAGACCACGGCAATTCTTGAGGCGACATTGCATCTGCTACAGGTAAAAAAGCAATTACTCAAAGCACACTGATGGCAGAATATTTAAGGAGTTTTAAAAGCTTATCAGGGATCTCAATTTTGTGACTTGTTTTCAAATTTCCTCCGTAAGTCATACATCAAAAAAAAAAAGAACACAAATAAACAATGAAAAAGATACTGAAAATATTTTTTCAGTCAGCAGTAAAATGAAACAATAGAATGGAAGATTAATTTTACCTCAGCATGCGGAGTGATGACACGAATACTCATTTCAAAAGATTCAAAAGGCATTGTGCCCCAAAAGATGGAGTGTGATTATGAGCTTAATGGGTTGTTTAACTTGATGAAATGCCAGTTTCTAAATAGAAACTGTGCTTTAAATATTTAATCAAATTTTGAACAACCTCTCATTTCTTCCTTGGCTAAAAACAGACACCAAAAAATTGCATTTTTCTTTAAGCATCCAAACGCCTTCATACTGAAATTAAGCGGGAGGGGGAGGATTTACTTAAATTTGAACCTATTTGGGTGCCTTCTAGTCAAAGCAGTGAAGTTTCAGTGCAGATCCCATCACCTGGTAAAACACGTGCCGACCTACAATGAGATTAACCCGTGCCCTTCCCGACGGCTTACGCACCTGCGAGTGGACACCGGGGGGCCTTTCCCATGCATCCCCATCACTCCAATGCCTCGCACCAAGCATCAGTCAGGTACCACTGTCACAGCCTGGCGTCCCCGCGCCAGCTCACTGCCCTTGCCCAGAGAAACAGGTTGCCCTCCAGAAGGCAGGAGTCCTGAAGGATCATCTTGGTGCTGGCCTTGGCACGAGGCTGGCAACAGGACACGCCAAACGCACTGCATCCCACCATCTGTGGGCTCCCGGCAGGGACCCTGTGCCTCCCAACACCTTGTGCATTGCTCCTCTCTCTCATCTGCTTTATTTTCCATCAATATCTTGCTCCCTTCTCATCTCCAGCCCCTGGGCAGTTCAGAGCATCCACTGGTTTTCCTGGGGGCTGCCACCCCCAGCCCAGGAGCCTTGCAGTTTACTCTGCCATGAACAGCAGCCACCCAGCGAGGTGGCTTCCCTTCTGTCCACATGCACATGGAAAACCCTACATATTTCCATCAAAAGATGTTGCAAACACTTAAAAGAACTAGAAGTGAGATGGCAAACACTCCTGTTTGAACCCAGGCCAAGGCCATCAGCTGCTATTTTGCCACCTTGGAAAGGACAAGGTGAAACTCAGAGGGGTGGAAAGAAGGTCTGAGGGCCCTGTCGCAGGGCCCTGGTATGATGGGGTCACCCCCACCCAGAGGGCTCCCCAACCTGCCTCTGAAGGACCCAGCACCCAGGCGCTGTGGGAGCAGAGGGCTGACAGCACAGGAAAGCTCCTGGTGGTTTTAGCCTAGATCCCACATGGCTGGATCCCCCATGTCGACCTGCCAAGGCTCACGGTGCCACTCAGCTATCCCCTGGTGGTTCCATACAAGGACCAGGGTGCTTCACGGTAGCTCCAAAAACCCAAGAGGCTGTTTCCTTTCCAAACATTCCCCCACGCCCCCTCCAGCTGCCACCTCTCACAGGAGGGGAGAGCTGCTGTGCTTTCTTTGCCAAGGCCACAGCATTGCGCTTTGCAAGAAGGAAATGCCTTTGGGGCAGGACCTGTTGTGTCCCAGGGACAGATTGCTTCCCAACGGCAGCAAGCTGGTGTCCCTGGTGCATGCCTCCAGCCCCAGCCTGGCGGAGCAGGGATGGAAGCAGCCCCTCCGGCAGGCACGGGGCTCATCCCTGTTCAGCTTTTTGCAGAGTTGGGTCCTTGGCAGCCAGGAACAAATTAACATTCAAGTGAGTCTGTCTGGATGACAGAAAATGCAAAAAAAAACTCTGCATGGCAAAGCGATCCCTTTTAAAGCAGCATTACAAGCCTGGCAGACATCCAACTGGCACAGTAGCGCCGAGCAGCAGATACACAGCACTTAGCTGCTGATGTGTAAAGGGCGCTTCCTAACAGTTTCCGTCTTGAAAACCGTCTCATGAAATCTTCCAACTTGGGTTGTGTTCATACATCACCCGAATCAGCTGCGTATCATTCAGCGTAGCTATTAGTCCCAGGCTTTAAATAAATCTAGCATCTGTGTCACCCACCAGCAGTAACAGTGTGACACTTCGGTTTTAGTTTGCCTGTTTTCCCTTCCGCTGGCACAGATGGTTGACAGGAAGCCACGGATACTTCCTAGAGGGACCGGTTTTGCACCCTTCATTGTTTTAGTCCTCAGCACCTCCCTGTGCTTGCCACTAAAAATCCCACTGTGTTCCCACCCATGGCTTAAACTTCCCTAAAAGCTTCCTTTTCCACACCCACCTTCACTAATGCCCTCACTGGGTCAGACTCCACAGCTGACTTCCAGAGGTGTGCTGCTCCTTTTATTTTATATAACCTCCCTGGGAACGGATGAAAGACTGAGGGCAAATGGTCTGAAGTTGCGCCAGGGCAGGTTTAGGTTGGACATTAGGAAAAATTTCTTCACAGAAAGGGCTGTGAGGCTCTGGAATGGGCTGCCCAAGGAGGTGATCGAGTCCCCACCCCTGGAGGTATTTAAAAGATGTGTAGATGACGTGCTTAGGGACATGGTTTAGTGGTGGGATGGCAGGGTTAGGTTAACAGTTGGACATGCTAATCTTAAAGGTCTTTTCCAAGCTAAACGATTCCATGATTCTATGATTTATCAGAGAGTGTTTGAGCCAAGTGATAGGTACCTCACAGTCGGTCTGACTTTTCTCCAGGCGACCTGGTGGGACCATGTGTCTCCACTGAGCTTCATGGGCACAAAGGGAAGAGTCCAGGCAGCAATTCCTCCCTAAAGTGGCTGCCTCGGAGCCCACGTCTCCTTTCTCATGTGCCAGAGCGATAGCCTTACCTCCTTATGGAGAGAGTAAGCAACCATGCTTGGAGTCCTGTGCAGATTTGACTTGCCCCTTGCTAAAGGTTACCACTTCTACTTTGTAGGCTTAGACCTTCAGCCAGTTCTGCAGGGAGGTGCACACACACACACACAGTGTGGCAAATACGGCTTTTTCTTCAGGAAGATGCAATGGGAAAGCACTGAGCACAGTGCGTCTCCTTGTCTCCCTCCCCGTGGTGACCCCAGCCTCAGTGCTCCCTCTAACACCCTTCAAACACACAGGTGTCGCAGCTTTTGAACTATTTTTTTTGCTGCTGTTGCAGGGACAAAGGCAGTAGGAGATGGATTGCGTGGGATGCCCGGCATCGGGGCGAACCAGCCGCGGGGGGTGGAGGGGACAGGCTGCTGCAGCATGCGGCCACCCGCCCCGGGGGAACAGAGCAGGGCAGATTCAGACTGGCACATAGTGCAGCCCATCTCCTTCGCTACAAGCTGAGTCTTGCTCTTTTCCCAGTAGGTTTTGTTTTGCTTTGCACTCCCACTGCTTTTTAGGCTTCTTGGGAATTTCACAGATCAAACACAATCAAAAACCAAGCAACCAACCCAACCTCCAGCAATAGCTTATTTTCTCTGCAAAGAGGTGGTGAAAGGGATCTGGACAAATCCAAAATTCATTGCAGTCAAGAGGGTTTGGAACCCCACAACGGCATCCTGCCATTTAGAGGGGAATGAGAAAGACCTAACGTGCACAGGCAGAGATGTCGCTCACCCACGCAGGCCTAAGTACGCCACAGCCACAGAGAGCATCTCCAAGACCTCCAACCCGCTGGGGCATACTGAC
Organism: Egretta garzetta; assembly: GCF_000687185.1. Taxonomy (NCBI): domain Eukaryota; kingdom Metazoa; phylum Chordata; class Aves; order Pelecaniformes; family Ardeidae; genus Egretta; species Egretta garzetta. The sequence continues at coordinate 1,525,566 of NW_009259312.1, read as the reverse complement.
AGAGGGTACCAGCATCATCCAGAAAAGCTGTTAGGAGCCAAGGAACTCATAACAAAACTCAAAGCATGTTCTTCGTAGGACAGGTTGCACTCCCATACTCACCCCATTCACACCAGCAAGATTTCTTGCAGGATAAATTCCTGATTGGCGTGAGCTAGAAGGACAAAATCTGCCCCTCATGTTTTTTTGCTACTGTTCATCTCACTGGGACCTTTTTCACTTCTGATCTCGTTGCTTCTGTACTGAAATCCATTATTTTTTCTTGGCTTGCAGCTATCCTGACAACAGCCAATTTACAAGATTAAAAATGAAATGTAAATGAAAAACTTCAGAACTAACAACTAGTGATCCGAACAAAGAAAATGTGTAATGAAGTAAGTATATGCAAATAAGCAGCTTGCACAGGTAGCAGAAATGGAGAGGGAATAATAAGAAAAGAAGCAATAAGAGGGGAATATACTTTGCCAACTTAGGCAGGAAAACAGAAAACATTTCGCCTGGCAAATATTTAGAGGCCTGTCGAACAGGACAGGTCTTGAAGCACGAGGGCCTGTCTCCTGGCATGAGCAAGGCTGGTAAGAAAAACACACTTCAAGATCTGACATCATGAATGCAATTTCTACAGTAAATCCTCAGTGTTTTGTGCCTGTTCTAAGTCACCAAAAGCCAAGTGATGGGAGGGGTGAGGCTACCCCAGGCACTGCGTCCCACCAGCCCGGGTGCAGTGGCCTTGCAGTACATCAGGAGGTTTTTGATGCTTGCTCCTGCCCAAAGCTCCCCACCAGGACAGGCTAAGCTCAGCTCAGCTCAAGACTGACTTATGAATCGTTTTTCCTTGTGACCTGGACAAATCCATCATGCTTGAATTTCATTAAAGGCATGTGGTTCTGAACAGCCCTTTGTGGAAGCAATCCCCTTAAGCCATTCTGGCTACCCTAGACACCAGGGTTGTGGCTTTCCATGCCATACCATCACTGCACGTCACGTTCACCCCCTAAGCAGCTGGATTTGCAGGGCTCAGACACAGGACACAGGCTCAACTAATGTTGCCACTTCTTCTGCTTGCTGCGCAGAGACCACATCCACCAGACAGACTGACAGCAGCTGATCAGCTCTGTGCAGAGCAGCAGGACCCTGGTATCCTTCTACTCCTTCCTTCCGCGATCCCATCTGCAGCAGTCTCCATCTCAGATGCTTCCTTCCTCGACCAAAACGAACGGAGCATATGCCAATGCTATCGGCGTGCGGGTATTTCACTTGCAGGACTCCATTTGCTTTGATTAAAAACCAAACAAGATAAAATACCAAACTACCTTATTGTGCTGGCCTGACCCAGGCTAATGAGAACGTGTTGAGAATGGCCAGAATCGCTTCTTTTTGCAGAGATTTGAGCTCAGGAAGAAAGTCTATTGCAACAGCTCTTTTAGGGCTGGATTTGGAGCACAGAGGAGAGGGGACACACAGGGTGGTGGCACTGAGGGGACACCCAAATCTCCTGGCACACGCAAGAACTGCAGAAGCCACTCTGCTGGGCTGGGGAGAGATTGGGCTCTGGGGGAGGGCTGCCTGCGCAGCCCCATCCCAAGCTGCACCACCTCCTGGAGCTGGGTTTTCTCCTGGGAGTGTATTTGAGCTTGTTTAGATAAGTGCATCAAAAGTAAAAAAAACAGACATAAGCATCAAGAAATGGAAGACAAAATTAGCTAGGATAAAACCTGCCTGATGGGTGGCATTATAAATGCCTAGGAATAATCACAGCCTGCCCAAAGGCTATTTTTGAAGGAAAGTAGCTCAGCTTTGATGCCTTTGGAGTCCAAGGACTTTGGTTTTTTGCTTAAACTCCTTCCATTATATTTCATGTTTTCTCAGGGGAAAACACAGGCATCAGAAAAATGCCCTTTTTCTTAAGTAGGCTGCAGCTGAAGAGATGGCTTCATCTCCTGGGCAGAGATAAGAATTGCTTTGCTTTTCAAGAGGTTGAAATAAATAAAAATCAGCAATCAAGGGAATCAAAATGCCCAAAGACTCCGTTCACTTCTTGTCCCTGCTGAATGAGTTCTATGAAACCCAAAAACCCCAAACCAACCCACAACCCCAGCATCACAACAGCCATTCAGGCACTCACACTGTGCTGTCTGGCTCCAAGAGGAAGAAGAGACACAGCAAGAACAGATGCTGAAGTGTACTTTTCCCCAGGAAAACAAAAATAAAATCTCTGTGATAAATGCTTGTGAGACCTGCACCCCGTGGACTGCAGCGGGAACATCGCTTGCGCTTGCCACCGCATTTCTGCTACCCGCAGTCCTGTGTGACGATGCCTCAGGAGCCCCAGGGCTCTGCTTCCTCCTGCTGGGGCTGGTGTTTACGCTTCCATCCCAATGCAGCCCTGCTCCGGCCACATCTTGCAGCTCCCTTGTGAGCTGCGACCATCACTCACCCCTCTGTCCCACTGTCCGTGTGGTGGTGGAGGTCTGCTCCTGGCCCCCTGGCATCACTACTTGCTCCCACACGCCCCCGGCCACCCCCATCCCCACAGCCCAGCTGGGGGGCTGCAGAGCCGACAGCAAATCCCCGGAGCCACAGGAGCCACCCTGCCCATAAAGCCTCCAGCCTCTGAGCCCCGGGGAGCGCTCTGCATCGGGACAGGCCATGCCCCCCAGCCCTCCCAGGAAGCACGGGTGTTAGGCTGGAGGCCACGCAGGTGAGACAGCAGGGTGATGGCACGCGAGAGCCAGCGGGCAGCACTCAAACGGTCAAGCAAGGAGCAGACCGAATCTCGGGAAGCACTGCACGTACCTGGCCGGAGGCCAGAAACACACTGGCTGCAGCACTAACTTAGCAGCAGACAACTTTGCAAACAGCCTGCAAACAAGCTCCTGCGTAAATCAAAGGCCATAGAAAAGAGCCTCAGACAGGGTGAGAAACCCCATCCAACAAAGTTCACGGCAGTGAGATGCCATTTCCTAAACAAGGTGGGGATGCGTCGAGCAGCGACAGACACAGCCCCCGGAGCAGCACGCCAGGAGGGGGGCATCTTGGAGACCCCCCTGCCGCCCCTCAGCTCCCAGCAGAGGCAGACTCCACTTGCTGAACTCCAACATTCATATTTTAGCTTTGTATTTTTCTTAGGCTGGCCCTATTCTTATTTCCCTCATGGGAACACAGCTCCCAGGTTTGTGCCATCTCCACACAGTGCCTCTGCATCCCTAATAACTTCAGATCCCTCTGGCAAACCTCAGGAATGGCTGAGGGCTACAAGGGGTCCTGGGAGAAGCGACAGAGGGGTACGACTGTCCCACCACTGTAGCAGAAAGTCTACAGAATAAGCAGAACCCCTCTTTATCATGCACCACGGGATCTAGCTCTGCCTCTTCAGACGACTCAGTTTCCATGTTTCTGCAACAGCCAGATAGACTTTGATATTTTTTGTGATCAAACAGTCTTTTAAAAGGACCTTTAAAATGGTCCTTTTGACGGGCCTTCATGCAGGGCCTTTTTCGGTAAAGGGGCTTTCAATAAAAAGACTGTTTCTAGTCCCATAAAAGGTAATATTATTGGAAATAACTCAGCAAAGTCATTAGCGAACCATTCTCAAACAGCATTTAATGATCAAGAACACAAGAAAACGACTACCATAATTATCTGCTGTGGTATTTTCACATTTGCTTTCACCAAGTGAATGGAAAATAAAGTGACCGTAATTATCTGAGATTTTCAGTGGAGTTTTGCAGCCCTCCCACAATTACTGGGCTACATGACACTATAGTTCCCTCTAACTGCCCAGATGACAGACGGAGGTGGCTCCAGGGTGCAGCGCCATCTGCACTTCGTAGGCAAGCAGAAACGAGGGGCGGCTTCACCCACCACAGGACGTGGACACCGTTATTTTGGAGGCAGGGTATAGGACCAGGTCTTGTCTTACCTAGCATGAACGAGCTCAAGTGAAGTGCCATCAGGGTCAAACCCGGCATCAGCCAGGTCAAAATTCATTTACACTGCAGCCAAAAGACCAGTTTGATGAGTAATGTGCAGCCAGTGCTGTCCCCTGGGTGGCAGGAGGACCAACGCTGGCCCAAGAACACCACAAAGCTCCTGAAAACACCCAGAGGAACAAGATCATCCCCTTCCAGGAGTGTAGGATGCTGTTTTGCTGGGAAGGGAGTCTCCTGTTCTGCTATGGTACCTGGGACACAAGCCAACACAGGGGTGAATCTCTGTACAACAAATACGTTTTCAGTGACAGGATCCTGGTCCTAATCCCTAGACAAGCCTGGCGCAGAGCTTCCTTCGGCTGGAGCTGCCTCAACAGCAACACCTCTCTGTAGGGCCCTGTCTGAGAAGGTACCACACAGAGAAAAATGACTGTGTCTTGTTTTAATCTGTAGGGCATCACTCAGACTTATAGGCCATCCCTAAACAGCCCCCTGTACGTTTTAACCTGTTGCTTTTCAGAGAGCAATCTGTGCCCAGACCCTCATTTCTGTATTCTGTGCTCGCCCTTCTTTCACCATTCCCGTAAGATTCAAACAAAACTCCGCCACCATCTTCTGCAAATCACCAGAAAGACATACTTACACCAGCTAGCAAACGGGGCGCAGCAGCCCGGAGCCTGGTCCTGCCTCGGTGAGCCCCTGCCTCCATTGCCCTTGCCGTTAACGTGACCACGCCGACCTCTCCCACGAGTGCCACCGTCACGGCCAAGGTTATGCTGCTGCAGCAAGCAGAGTATTAAAGCACTCCAGACTTCTGCGCCGTGGTGAAGTCTATAAACCCAGTGACCTGCCGCTGTTTGACAGGCAGAAGAGTAGACGTACAGCATATTGAGGCTATTAGCAGGAGTCAGGCAACAACAAACAGCACCGTGCTATGAAATTAAATTGAAATGCAATAAAAAAATCCCAAATGGGAAAATATGCAGATCAGCCTGAACTTTGCCACTTTGCTGAATTACAGCATGTTTAGTGACAGGGATCGCTTTTCAGCTGGGAAGGAACAGATTTTTCTGTCTGATGTTGCTGAGACCTGGACATCAAAAGCAGTTTTCTTGGGAAGTGACAGTGGAAATGCAATAGAGGGTGTTGCTTCCTTTCATTCAACGGGATACCTGTTTTAAGGAGAATTGAAGTTTTAATCAAAGTTCTTGCTCATGTTTGTCAAAAGCAGGGAAAAGTGACAACTGCTTGTTGGTTGTTGGCTCACACTGAGCCAACCATTTGAATATTATTCTGCTTGATTAAATTTGCATTGCTAATAGGGGAGAAGCCATATGCCTCACACACCTGTAGAATACAGCTCCGGGTTTTGAAAGGTTATTAGCACACTATTATGTTCTGGCAAGAAAGGATTTTTTTCGGAGCAGGATGAAGAGCTCCTGGGGGCACAGAGGAATGCAATGGGTCCCCTTTCCATGCCACGCGGGTCCTGCCTGCATGGCTCACCCCGCGGCCGGCCGTGCAAGTGGTAGCAGCAGGGGAAGGGAGAAACCTGCCTCTTGCTGGGCAAAACCCCTTCAACTTTAGCAGGGAAGTGCCTATCAGGGCAGCATGAAGTCTCACTTGGAAAAAAAAAAAAATGGAGCATGCAAGAGATGTAAATCTTATGGAATGGCTTATAAAGATAATGGAATTGCGGCTCTCTGTCTGGCTTCAGCTGAATTTTAAATGGCTTGCGTAAAAATGAGGGGTTTGTTTTTCCTGTTGTCCAATTAAGAGCTTTGTCATCACTAGAGATTGCTGAAATTATTGCTTTCTCCTTCAGGTTATATTCCAAAAATTAAACAGACTTCTCCTACTCCCCCCTTAAGACTTTGTAGAGGGATTTTATCCTGATTAAAGTGTTAAAAATTAATGCCACTCAGACACGTCCCTTTGGATTCTACTGACTGCAGCTACTGCCTGTCTCCTCCAGGTATTTCAGCTGACATTATCTGTAATTAACATTATGTGTCTTAGGCACCAGCTTTTTCTCAGGGAATTTTCAGCAGTGCTAAGTGGGGGCCAGCCCTGCCTGCTGTGAAAACTGGACTCAAATGCCAAGACTCAATGTCTTGTCCTCTTTCCAGCTTGCAGCTTTATTAGCAGCGAAGCAAACTCTTTTTGGAGAAAATTCAGTGTGCATTTAACTTTCCAGGCGAAGGATCCTGCTTAGGGATCACCTCTCAATATTCACTCCTATCCTGATATATCCAGACTCAGAGACACCATTTGCTTTTTTCATTTAAAAGGTGTTGCCTGGTAAGAGGACAAAGCATTTTGGGAAACCCAGCTGAGCTAATGCTGTATGCGATACAGGTGGGGATGTGTTTGGCCTCAAGATGAGAAATCTCTGCAAGGAAATCCCATAAAAGCTGAGATGCACCATCAGAAGAGCCTTGGGCAAATATTTTCACCAGTTACCAACCCCACCAACCCAGCCTCAGCATTTGAGAATTACAAGTTTCACTCTCCCCTGAATTCCCAAAGCTTTATTGGGCTAATTGGTAACCCTTTAATCACAGCCAGGCAGAGAGTTTTTCATAGCAATGCCGTAGAAATTGCAGTGAAGAGACAGAAACGTGAGCTGGTATTTGTTCACAGGCACGTGAGTGCATTCTCCTTACTCCATGGGTATTTATGGACAGACTGAAGGACAGATAAGCCTGAGCACATTTTTCCCCAAAGCATGCTGATAATCCCGACCCAGCAAGGAGGATCCAGCAGGACAAACACCACTGTCTGTGCAAAAAAGGAAATACCTGATACCTGAAAATACCTGAAATACCTGAGCTCAGGGATGAGTCCAGGGAACAGTGTTCAAGTGGTGCTGGGGAGCGAGAGCCAGACTGGCTCTCACCACAGGGACCAGCAAGGCACCAGGAAGGAGCACTGGGAGGCAAAGGGACAGGGAAGGGGGAAATGGTGGCCACAAGTGACACCTCTGGCCCAGCATTTGTGAAAACAGATGCTTCGCTGCAAATACCTAATGCAAAACTTGGCATCTGGGACCTTTAAAGTCTCAGAAGGAAAGCTGCCCCATTTCCTAGATATATTCATATACGTTAAACTTGCAGTGCTTTGGTACCCCCTGTGATGGCTGGAGAGGCACAGTGTCGGCTGCATCTTCTTCTGACGCACTGCACCTTTCCACCTGCATCTCTCAGTTTTAAAAATACATCCGCATCAAGGCAGTGGCTTCCTATCATGATGTCTGGAATTCCAGGTCATCTTAAATAAAGGGCATTTCTTGGAGCTGGCAAGAACACTGTCACTGCAGTCAGTTGGTCAGAGAGTTTTGTTGGGGTTCAATAGCAATTGTCTTTTTTAATTGCAAGGTCATTTAGATTTTGATAAAACTTGCTGTCAATCTCCCAGAAATGTCCGAGGTGGTAATTGCCATTTTCAAAACATTCTTCAGGGAAAGGTTTACTGCAATTAATTTGTCAAATGATGGGGTGTTTTTAAAACTGACAACACACTTTGGGCATTTCCAAACCAAAAATATCAAGGATGACCGACAGGATGGGGGAGGTGGCATTGGGATGAAATCACTTTAAAAATTTCAGGTTTTTGACCTAACGCAAGGCAGGAAGGCATGGAGCACAGCTTCCTACACCAGGCTTTTTCTAAGCTTCCCCGGCATTTATCCCTTCCCAGGCAAGAAAACAACCACCAAGAAAAGCAACAATTGCCACATAATTGCAATATTCTGAAAATAATAAACTTCCTTTGGTAAAGGAGCATGTTAGTAACATAAACATGCAGGACTAAGATTGAAATAAGGCCTTGAGGTAATGAAAAATGTGCAAGGACTCTAAAATAATTCCCTGCAGAGCAACAGAGCCTCTCCCAGGCTCAGCACTGACGTCCCGCATCTGCGATAGCTCATTCAAAACCACCTGCGGTACCAAGCAACGCCTGAGCTCGGGACAGGAGCAAAAGGCTCAGTGGGAAAGAAGAGGTTGGAGCACTCTGCAAGGTGAACCAAGACATCTCCAGCGGTGTGAGAGGGAGAAGCCATCAGCACGGCTGACCTTAAGAGACAGCTATCAAGGCACAAACGCATCTCTTTAGGAAAACAAGGCAGCTCCTCCTCGGCCGTGCTGTACAGTAAGCTCAAGGACGTGCGATGTTTCAGTACGCGGACCTCGGCTCTCTACTCTTGAAATTGGGAAGGACCTTGAATGCTCTGTTTAAATTTAATTTATAGACAAGACCCCCAAACTTCTTAAAAGAGCACATCAATAAATTAGCATCAAATTTTGCTGCCTTGTCAAGGATTAGCAGTTTTAATCCATTTCAAGCATGAGTTGGGAATTAGAAAATAGTGCTGAGATATTAATAAAAAGTAGTTCAGTGGGTGCCCTTAATTTGCTTAAAGGGCTGGCAGGAATTTTTATGCAGAGCAGAGAAGGAGCTGAGCAGATAGAATAAAAATGTCTTAATGGCATAACACACCTAGAGCTTTCAGGCTTTCCTCTTGGTTTCTGCATCAGACATTTGCTGGCTGAACCTGTTAGTAGCCGAGACATATATCAAGAGCAATTCATTTTCAATCATTTGAGTGAGCAGGACTAACTGCTGTGGACAGGACAACTGGGCTTCAGCAGCAGCCTGCACATTCGACTTTTACCTTTAAACCAAAGCATCCTAGTTGTTAGGTTAGCTTGCTCCACTGAATTTACCAGCAGGCTTCCCAACTTGACTACAAGGACCCTCCTTTCATACGTCTGCATCCATGCAATGGGCCCCCTTTTGTGGAAATGTGCATTTAAATCTGGATTGTAAGCACCCATATATTCAGCGCATGTTAATACTGTTAATGCAGAATGTGTCTGCATGACTTATGGTATATACTACGATGAAGAAGTGAAATCCTACACATAAATCAACTTAAAGGCAGGGAGACTGGTCCAGGGTTAAGGGACTAGCCTTGGGTTTCGAACACCGAGGCTCACATCTCTCCTCTGTAGCTGAACATGCTCACACGCGAGTCCTGCAGGCTCCCTGCAACCCACTTCTCCCGCAGTAAAACAGGGTTATACAAATGCTGTAGCCCAGTCCAGGGGTTGTTGCAAGGGCAAGCCCTTCCCAGATTGGAAAAAAATCAGCTATGAGTGTTGAAGAAAGCGATGAAAAAGTCTTCATTTCATATGTAAATTATTTTTTTATGGAAACGTTACCATGGGGCAATATACACCCAGGTTCAGGAGGTGAATTAGGAGGTGAATCATCTTCTAACTTCAGCCGAATTTAGCCTCAGCAGCTCGATCGCTGTGTATTCAGCTCGCAGATTAGACAGCGATGCTCCCCATTTGAGATCTCCACAGCAGCCTTTGTGGAAATCTGCAAGATTTGGTTTTCTCCCCGCTGTGTCAAAGGAATCTCTTTTTCCATCCCTTTAAAATCCACATACAATCTCAGTCCAGTGCTAAAAAAAACCCCAATGTGAAAGAGGAACTGTGCTATATGTGCAAGTAGCAAAGCTGCTCGGAGGCTCGCTAAACACGCTTCTCCCACGAGCCACAGTGAGCCAGCCCTGCATGCCCAGAGGGCTGGCTGCAGCCTCCTCCATCCTCCTGCTCCTCCCGGCCCGTCTGGCTCCTGCCCTCCCACCCCCTGCTTCTACTGCAGTCTGTGCTGTGATCTGTGTAGCAAACACAGCATTGTGGGTCCTCAGAATAAATAAATAAAGAAAAAAAACAGAGATTTTCATCCCAATGGGCCACACAAGGATGAAGTGTGTGCTCCCAGATCTTTTACAAGCCTGGAATCATTTGCAAGATCACTCTCCAGGTGCAATATCTTACCATACTCCTCACATACCACCTTAGATGTACCCACCTACACACACACTGGCTGGGGATAAGCTCTTGAGTCTGTATTAATTCACATTTGGTCTGTGGGTTAAAAGCAAAGAACACAGGGCCAAGACCCAGAGGTCCTCTGCTAAATCCCTTTGTCGCTGACGGTTGCTGTCTGCAACCATTCACCTCGTCTTTCCTTCAGCAACGGGGAAGGCAGCTTGAGATGTACTTGAATAAACAGAAAGTTGCCTGTTAGGCCCTGTGAGACAGAGCCTCAGGGTCATCCCACATCAAGGGTGCTCACACCCCCCTTTATGCACATGCACCCTTTCTTGGGACACGGTACCTGTGCACGTAGGAGCCTCCAGCCAAGGTGCTGTGCTTCCGAAAGCAGAACAGGCAGGGATAAAGGAGGTTGGAATACACCAAAGGGCTTTTAAAGTGGTTGCCAGCACTTCAGGGAGAAAATTAACATACCTCAAGTTGTTTGGAGAACGCCCACAAATTCTGCTCCCTAGCACAGTCCCATATATCATCGATTTAATGGGTGTTAATGGGCTGGTGCCTTCAAAGCTTTTAGTCAGCACAGATGTTTGCCCTTTGACAAATCACTTTGATCATTTGTGCTACTAATTATTTTTAATTCAGAAAATGTCATATGAATTGTTTGAAATGTGCTGTACAATGGGGCATGGTATTGTTGATTACCTCCCCTAAACGTCTACAAAACAACCAGCAAAAGTTTGGTCCAGGCATATAAAAAGGAAATACAATTAATATAAATTGAGCTGTAAGTTAAGGTCCCCTTTCTCCTCCCAGGTAACAGTAGATGACATTAGGATAAGTTGTGCAGAGAAGTTGAGACAAGACTGCAATGTTATGGCGATAAATCACAGTGTCTTGACATAACCTCATTTACAGCATGCACCTCATTCGCATGGCCCTTGCCATTACACAGGAAAATGCAGAGATGCTCCAAAGCCAAGAACAGATTGCAGAACCAAAACGAAGAGAGCAGAGACCACGCTAATTCACAGTTGCTTTCCGGTGGCAGAAAACAGTCCTCTTTTTTTTAGGCAGAATGATGACAGTAGAAATCTCATCACATCACACAGTCACTACACCTTACATCTACATCCAGTCTGCCCAAAATTTTCCAAAAGTTCAGTACATTTTCCCTTTCAAAAAGAAGAACTGCTCTGGTTTACCTGGAGGAAAACAAATAGGGTGACAAAAGCCAAAGCTAAACGCAAGAATTTTGGATCAACCAAAACTACTGGCACTGGTACTAAGAGCACTTAATTTGATGCAGAGTTAATTTCTGAAGGTTTTCATTTCAGCAAGAACAGAAAAAAAAAAGTGTGTTTGTAACTCCAGGCAGTTCAGCCACCCATCAGCAAAAATAACTAATTATTTACACAACTCTACCCACAGCCTTTGCCATAGAATGAGGCAGGGCAGAGTGCCTCTGGACTGCCCCTTGCTTATGGCTTTTCCTGACCTGCATTTACAGCCCTGCAGAGTGTTGGAGTTCACAGCGGGAAGTGTAGCATGAAGGACGCATAGGATGAGCAATCAAGTGCTAACACTTTACTGGGGGTCCTGAAGGCCTGTGCCTCCGAGCACAGCAGGAAATGTGGGTCACGCTGGGTTTGCTAGGGCCACCACGAAGAGATGCAGCTGGCCAGAGAAGCAGGTAAGAAGGGAAGCTTAATACTCCAAGAAGCAACAGCTCGTTCTGGACACGCACTTCCATGGGCAAGAAATCCTGGACAAAGTCCACAGCTCCACAGAGCTGGAAAGAAGAGTGGGTACAGTGTCTTGGCTCACATCTTAGGGCAGATAGAATCACCTAGCACAGGATGGCGATGTTGCCCCTTACCAGGCTTGTAGGAAGGCTCCTGTGACACATCATCTCCATGCAGAGGGAGACAGATGACTGCCTCAGGCAATCCATCCGTAGCTCTGGATGTTGCTCAGGTGGTGCTCAGCTCCCACCATGGGATGTGCAGGACTGCTGACTGGTCCCAAAGACCACGAGGTGTTTACAAAAGTGCTTTTAAAAGGAAGAGGAGGTATTTTCTTCCCTAGTCAGATCACGTTCCAAACCTTTTTCCAGGTAATAAATTGTTCTTAAGTAAAATTTTTCTGATAATTTAAGATTTTTTTCTGCTAAAATTAAAGCTCTTTAGAAATATTTTCTATCAACCACTCCATACCAGTTTTGCTAGGATATCTTGGGCTAAAACAAAGGAAATAACAAAACCAGTAAGAAATACAGGAAGAAAATCGTTAAGATTATATTTCTCCCCAGTTTGACCTTATTTTGGAGTAGGCCATGACAAAGTTAAAGTAAATCTTTCAAAATAGAGATACAGTTTTTAATCACTCCTAATTAAAAAATAGCTGTAAACAATCTATTTAAATGAAACACAGCTTGGACGAACGAGGTGCATCCCACCTCCTCCTCTCCTTTGTAACAGGCCAGATCAGCTTTCTGCACTTCCAAGTTGTTGACATTATCCCAGAAGTAATCATGTTGCTGTCTAGCCAAGGAAGATTGATGTCTATCTGTGCTGACAGACATGCTGATGCCTCTTTTCCTCAGGTTTCCAAGGTTATGGTTTGACAGTCAATTAAAAAGTTCTCTCTTCCCTGACAAACTGTTGGGCTCCATTGACTTTTTTTCCCCCCTCTTCCCTTCTCATAAAACATCTCCCCTCGATCACAGGGATTTTATTATCACGGCACCCACAACTGGGCACCCCCCATGTCTCTCCTGCAGAGGTGACAGAGGAGTACAAACTTCACAGCTGCTCTCATTTACGCAGTTGCACACCACAACCTTGCTGGTTCCCTGCTGCCTACACCAACCCTGCCAGAGACAGACTGATGGGGGTCCATACCCTCACCCCTTCCTGCTGGTCACAGCTGCGCCGGGCGGAGCCCATTACCACCATAGCACGATTCCAAAGAGCAAACCTGGACAGCACAGGAGATGTGAAAGTTGCACATTCCCAGCTTCATTCTTCTACCTGTAGATGGCATGGATATACCTTGCTATCTCAAGCAGCTCTCCGCCTCTTCTCACTTGCTTAGATTCTAGAGATCAGCACTTTTAAATATGAAGTGCTATCTAGTGGGTGAAATTAACTCCCATCAGATGACACAAAACACCTATATAAAATATCTACTTGAAACATCAATGCTTTTAAGGGAATTGAAAATAATACTCAAGCAAGAAACAACCATAGGAACTATTGAACTTTGCTTTGCAATGAATTCTTTACGCAGTGAAGATTTCTGTGGCAAGTGGGGTTTGCCCATAGAATGAAAAACAAACCCCAACAAACCTCCAAAGAAAAAAGCAATCGGGAGGAAACTGTCTGAGTGACATCCAAGCTATATGAGGTGTAGGACTAGGCCTCTGAACTCCACTCACTGAGACATCTCAGCAAGTGCTGCCACTGAGACAAGATGTAGGAGGCTGTTCTTGGGAGAAGCAGCCTATCGGGCTAAATTTGCAACCATGCCTGTGTATCTTTGGGCTGGTTATGCAAAGAGTATTTAATTGCCTCAAGGTTCAGAGCAGCAGTTATAGTGAGAATGACAGGAAAAGACAAAAACCCTAGCACGTGTGACTGCAAGGAGAATGAGGTACCTTGGCATTTCTGTAACTCCCACTAAACATCCCTCAGTAATTTCAATGACCTAAATACCTTTGTATATCAGATCCACAGCATCTTTGTTTAGACACTCCTGAAAAGTTTATCCTTAACCTTAATTACAAAACCCTCAGAATTTTTGCAAAACCGCCTTTGATTAAAATGAGAGATTTACTCTATGCAGAAAGCAAATCTCCATACAGAACTTCATTAATACTTTCAGATGGGAACCCTCCAAAAGCAACCGTGTCTCTGCAGGAAGCTTGGGAATATTTGTAAATCCCTGCTTGCTGCAATGCCTCTCCCCTACATAAAAATAATAACAAAATTAATTTTGTGCACTCCATTAAGCTGCAGTGTTAAGAAGGCATTCCTGCAAAGACTTCTCACACAGTACCATTAGCACCTACTCGCAATGCACCAAATTAAGTGTGTAGGCAGGACTGTGGAGAAGTAAAGTCAAAATAATTCATATGTGCAGCTACCTAGGACACTGCTTAAAAGACACAACAGAACTCCCGAACATGTCTTAATAATTCTCACAGCTGTTTTGGTAAGACACCAAAATTTTCCACTATACTTAGAGAACCAAGCAGCTTCAGGTCCCCTCAACTCCTTACTTGGACAAGTAGCCTGACCTGAGAGCAGTGGCTATTTGCGGAGGGTACATCCTTATTTTACCTCTCCCTCTAGCTGAGGGCAGCTCTGCTAGCCATTGCAGAACATATACATCACACATTTTTGGGAAACGAAAAAGAACTTGAAATCTGGGTGGACTTCATACTGTGGACATGCTAAAAGTTTGAAGAATTAAATTGGGGAAGAAAGAATAAGCATTAAGTCATGCATACGTTAGGGACAAGGGTTCACTGTGCTCTGTTATTTTATTTTCTGCTTCTTTTTATAGTTGAGGAATGGGGCAAAAAAGTGACAAATTACAAAAAAAAGACACAGAGGATGATATTTTGATAGTGGCTTCTGTATTTTGAAGACATGCCCATACTCCTCAGTGAGTTTGAGAGACTCTAACCTCCGCTCCTAAGTGACTGAGAAGATATCTTGTTCATACTCACAAAAATCCCGATTTACTCTAGCGCATGAACCATAATGAACTGTGTTTATCCTTTAAGAAAGATGAAATGAAGTAACTGGAAATGCAATTAACTTCCTCATAATGCATAAGAAATTATATAGGCAATTTCCCTAGTTGTGCAGAGATACTACATGTATTTAGTACCCTGCACCAAAATTCAACCTCGTTTAAGATAGAAAGCCACAGGGGGAAATGGAACTGGAAGCACAGCACCATCATACAGACCTGTGAAACGTTCAGGGCTGTGTTTCAGCCAGCTAAGAGGTTTCAGCTCAAACCAGGGCATTACGGGACAGTGCCAGAAGCAGTGAGTTGGTTCCTTTCGGTCTTGTGTACCTAGACTTCATCTGAATTTAATCAAGACAAATTGGCACTGCTGTATAATTTGCTATATTTGAGGATTTCATAAACACCTCTAGTTTACGCTATGCAAATTATTAAATGAATATAGAAATGGAGACAAGCCTCTCCAAGATGCTCTAAGTACTGAAAAGAATAATTAAATTTGATTTTAGCTCTATTTTGATGCTTGATTTCTAAACTTTTAATACCAAGATAATATTTCTCCCCCTACACTTATAAACCATACTCACTCTCCAATTCTGTCCCTCATTAAGATAAGTAATTGCACAAGTTGTTGTCCTCTTTATTCATTTAGCTGAGAACTTGTTTCTGGCTTTATTTTTAATCCCAATTGATCAGTCTCCACATCTCCTCCCTCTCCGCAACAAAACACCTATCCTAACCTGTCTATTCAAAAGGGTGGTCTTTTTACTCCATCACCTTCAGCTTCTTACAACCATCTGAGTTCTACCAGACTGAATTTTATGAAGTAAATTTGCTTTTCTAGAGGACACACTGATTCAGCTGAAAACATCCAGTGAAAATAGCTGCAGGTTTACTTAGGAGACTGGAGCCAAAGTCCTACAGGTACCTTCACTGGGAATATTGCCAATGGCCTTTGGGTCTTACAGCTTATTCTCCATGGTCCTGTGCATTTCTCAGCACTGCTGCTAGGTTTCATGCACATCTTGCAGCACACCAGCAAGGCGCTATTAAAAGAAAGCCAACAATCAGTGTTAATTATTCTGAAGGTTGAACATGCACATGGGATGCAAAGGCATCTCACATTACTTACACCAAGTGTTCATTTTGATAACAAATCTACTGTAGCTGGAAACAACGTCTCTCCTGTCCTTCCAGTGTCATCCCAAAGCTCACATTTTAAATATATTTGAGCAAGGTGTTCTATCATTCCCCTAGCAGAACTGCAATTTTTTTAATATAAAATTACGCTATTTTTAGTAAGGTACAGAGAGTCCTTCCGGCTTCAGCCATTCCCCATCGCTGCACATTCTCCACCCTCAACGCAGCTGTATCAAAACAACACGAGTGCTAAGGGCACAGAAGGTCTTGACTACTTGGGGTGAGCTAAGCTATAAGTCATCTGCCTCTTAGGCACATCCAGTTCTCACCCTTTGCGATGTTTATAAATGCAGGGCTATATCAGGGTTTTTGAAGAGCTTGAGCAACACAGCCAAGGCAGCTATTTACCAGGGCCCGACACAAGGGACTCCTGGTTCACTCCTGGTGCCTCTTCCGCTATGCCCTGGGCTCTTAACGCCACAGAGGTGCCCCTTGTTACAGTCAAATCTTACATCGGTACCTCAGCCTAAGTCAAGTTGTGGGCAATCAAATGGAAGTGATCATCTCCTCAACCATCAGCTGAGTCATGGTCTTCCCAGCAATTAATAGTCTACAAGTCTCCCAAACTCAGCTACAGGCTGCTGGGAAGAAATAACATTGATCTTCAGGGAGTTCTTCATGAAAAGTAAGTGTCAGACTTGGAACACAAGCACCCTTATAGTGTTGTTAAACTAGAGTTGCCAGAAAAATAAAAGCTTAGAAAAACTGTAGAGAAAGCTGATATTGGCATTGATCACTAATGCCCCAAATCAAGGGACAGCTGTGAAGTCCATGAGCCTCAGAGGATCTCACTTGCACGAGGGTTTGTAGAATGACACTTTGCTAACAGTGCTTTTCACTGCGTCTGATCATTTTTGGGTCTCACAGCAAAATCATTCAGCCGAAGAGAGATATCTGCAGGCATCAGTTATTTTTCCATTTCCCCTGACACCCGTTAACAACCATTAGTGTTGACTTCTGATAAACTTGGAATGGTATGGGTGTTCCAGGGGGCTGGAAAGAAATAAATAGATGGCCAGAATAAACAGGTGGCCAAGAAGCTGTAATCTTGCATGAATCCCAAGCAAAATCACAGAAAGGCTGATACGATGCACAAACATAAAAGAATTAAAAGAAGAGAGCATAAATGGATGCCCATCAAGATAACTCTTTCTTAGTTGTGAAATTTTCAGGTCTGGCTGATAAAGATCACCATGTTAGTCCAACAGTAAGGTTTTTCACTAGAAGTGAGTGACTTTATGACTCCTGGTGTTGCAGGCCATTACGGTCTAAAGTCAGCACTATAAATAAATCAACGTAGATCAAAGTTAGTTGAAAGTCTATTAACTGATAAATCACAAGACGCAATTGTAACGTCATCTGTCATAAACCCTCTCACACCACACTGCAGGCTAAGTTCAGGCAAGTCAGTCTTATTTCCCATAAAGATAAGGAGACTACACAGGAATGGCTACCACCAGTCAACTGGCAGGTAGCCATAGCCTCATTAGGTCTGTGAGCCCTAGGCCAAAGCTGCAATTTCACATTAGATCTGAAATGAAGATACAATGTCTACATAGCTTGGTACTCGATCTGATCCTGCTGCAGAGCAATGGACACTCATCTGTCTCTCCCAGTTGTGCTGCCAGTGGAGGAACTTTCATAGGGAGCATTACCTGGCTGGCTTCGCTTCCTAGAGATCCGTTGGACAAAATTCTGTATAGACTTTTTCCTTGCTAAGCCTGCTTAGATACATATTTTCCTTTTATCTGAAGATACAAAGGCCCATTGGAATCCTCACCCCCCTAATCTCTCATTTTATGGTCTTCATGGGCTCTCATAGTCAAAGTGTGCCTGAATCCTGCAAACTCTTTCAGCATAATCTCACTTAATGCCCAGACTCTCCTCTATATCCACCTAACCAAAGTTGTCATCCAGGTGGTTGTTTCATGTCTGGATCACTGACACTTCCTTCTAAGCTTGGAAAAAATTATCTTGCCCTAAACACTTCTGCAGAATATGACTCCATGACAACAATCTGCTCTAATGACTGCGGTTGCCCCTTCTCCCCTACTATTCCTTGTGTTTGGGAGAAGCTGCTCCTACCCTTCTACAAAACAAACACATTGCCTTCCTTCAGGCCTTTTCTTGCAAAAAGGCTTTTCTGCAGGACGACCAAACTTACAAATTGCAATGCTCACCACTATCACCTTCTCCTTCCATATTTCCTGTTCTGCCCCACCTGAGTTCACTTCTTTCACTTGGGCCAGAAAGTTTTGGGAGAAGGCGGCCATCTCTTACCTGTGCATTACTGTGCTCAGTGCAGTAACGTCCCAGCCCTGACAAAAGGTGCCAAGTCCTACACATACTCCTACTAGAGTCTCATTTCCAGGTTTATAAACTAGAAAAAAAAATTCGTAAGCAATTTTCCAGCCATACCCAGATGACTGAACTGAAACTTTCACAGTAATTTCTTGATCCGCTATGACTTATCCTAACCAACACTGCTGCTTCTCATTTGCACAAGGGCTGATGGACAGAACTGAACATGCCTCCAGACAGCGAGAGCTGTACGACACACTTGCAGCTTTCAGAAAAAACCCTCATTAAAGATTTATTCATCCTGCAGAAGTTTTGACAAATCAGAGTTGCCCAATGCTGGAGCATCAATACCACATGTTTTACTGACTCTCATGTTCCAGCTAACCGCATCCCTCCTGAAGTGGCAGGCACTCTTCCTCCTTGTATCCCAGGACATGGAGATGCAAACTACTGAGCAAAAAAGCATGTCTAGATGGTGTTCAAAGCCTGTCCCCTGCTGGAAAACTCCTCTAGTAGTCAGTGTGGAACTAACCAGGAGCAATTCCAGGGTTTAGACTATACACAACATAAGAGCTCACCTGTCCGGCGGGTTTTGGAGCGCAGGTCAGACGTGCTCCTCACACACATGTGTATCTGACGGGCAGCACAAGGCAGGGTGTCTGCCTGCAGAGCTGGCTCTGATATCCTGAGGAAGAGGCACTGTGCAGATTGCAAGACCAGACCTGTCAAGAACAGATTCAAGCTCTAGAGGCAGCAGAGTTTTACTGGGGGAGCATCTGGGGCCAGTAAAGGCTCTCATGGTATCTCACTGCTGTCCTCCTTTCCTAGTGTAAGTCTTGCCCATGTTAAAATCACTGGAAGCTGAGAGTAAATTCAAGCAGTCCTTGAGGAAGAACCAGTTTTACCAAAAGAAGGTGGTGACTTGTTAAAGTTTAGTTAAAATTTTTTAAAAAGAGCAATTTTATTCCTGGCCTGGAGGCTCACACCCTTAGTCACAACAGGACAGAACAATGGTAGGGGGGTTTTGAAAACATAGGGGAACGCATAATCCTGCCTGAATCCATCCTGAACAAAAATGAGCCATGTAAATACAACCCCTTGGACACCAACTGATGCTCCCCCCCCAACCATCCAGACGCCCTTATGGCAGCATCCTTCCGTCCCCAGCTTCATCAGGTTACTGGCCTTTTCCAAGAGGTCCAGCATGGGCCTGGCGGCTCTGCAGCTGCAGACCTGTACTACCTTCAAATCTGGAAGGCAACATTATTTTTTTTTCCTGCACAGACCTGGTAGAAACAAAACCCATTTTATTTACCAACAGCAACAAAAAAGGCAGGATTCAGAGCTGTGGAATAGATACAGTGGATTCAGCTGTGGAATAGCTGTGGATTCAGATACAGTGGAAGAGAGCAAAGTCAGCACAGAATTTCAATTACTTGGGTTAGACAACCAATTTCCATTACTGCTAATGGGATCGATGCATCCGTTCTGCTGAGCACGTTACTGAAAATCTGCACCTTGTTCTGACCCTGGAAGTTTTTCTTCCCCTGTGTAGCTTCAAAAAAAATAAAATAAAATGAAAATAAAATGAATGCTGTGTTAATCGCTGCATTAGCTTTGGGCCATTTGCAATGCCTCTGCCTCTCTGGAGTTACGTGTTTTATTTTCAATAGATGTCTCTCCCTGCTCCAGTGGAGAAGCAGCTGTCTGAGGTAGTCTGTGGCTCTGGGTTTACATGTTGCCTGCACTAGCAATTCCCCGTTCATACCTCTTCCTAGGTAACTCATTTGAGCTCCTTGACTTTGCCAGGTGTCTTCAGGACCTTGATCTTTCATTCCTGTTCTTGAATGAACACTGCATGGGGGATCTCTTCCCTTGGCCGTTCCCCACGTGGAAGGCACTCGTCCCCGAGAGGTGCTGGGAAGGAAAGTCTGCTTAATAACACTGTGCTGTCACTGACGTTCAAGAAGCTCGGGATTGTATTTTACAGCGCTAAGAAACAGTTAAAACTTTAAATACAACAATGAAAATGAGAATGTCAACACCTCTTTGTCTCTTGGATGTTTTCCAGACTAGCTCTGTTTATTAAATAAGAAACCATGACATGGCCACCTGTTTAGCAAAGTCTCTGCAAGCCTCTTGCTAACCTTTGCATTTCATTTTTCTTAAACAGTTTATATACACAGGAGGGCTCAATCCTAACTGGAGCCTCAGGGCTTCCTGGTAATTATAATAAAAAGGTCAAACGGAGAAAAGAGTGATTGTGTGTTGAAGCAGGCAGCAAAACTCACACAAACGGCGCTCTTGCGATGCTGTCAAGGAAATTCTAGAAATTTTGTTCCTGTTGCTCAGTTTGATCATGTTTTAATGCCAAGGAATCTGTGAAGCAGATACTCCAGTAATAGAGTATGATGGGATGTTTGGATTTATGAGTCGGATAAAATGGTTACAGGTGAAGCCGCATGGAACAACAGATCTCTGCAACAATCTCCCATGAGGCTGAACTCCCACATCCCAGCTGTTGAAAGGAAAATGCCTTTTAAAAAGACACCATCCTCCCTTCTCTGCTTTGACTTGTGCTTCTCAGACGCAGCCCCTTCCCCCCTTCTAGCCAGTTTGGTCACTCTAACACTATTCTGACACCTTCAATCTCTTAAAAGCGCTCAAATGTGTATGTTTAAATGTCACTTAAAAGTCATCTGGATTAAATTTATATTTGCAAGACACAAATATCACTCCACACTGTACTAAGTCCACTACCAATGGAAGCTGCCCCCAGTAGCACAGATCTTATGTAGATGGTCCCACTGACCTGGGACATCCCAGCAGTCTTGTCAGTCCCACAATCTACTCCTGGGATCTGTCAGAGGGCACCGAGAGACTTTTCCAGTTTCTTCCAAATATTAAGCTAGCGTAACCTGGCCTTAGTGTATTACAGCAGATCAGTACTTAAATAGATGCTTTAAGGTAGCTGAAAGTCACACGCCAAATCTAGTGAAAAACCTGGAATAGCTAAAGGCAAAGTTGCAACAGCTTAAATACCAGTTTAGCAAGTGTGGAGAAATAGAATAGTTTCTGCTCCAGCTTGTGCTCCAGGTAAAATTCCATTTTCAGGGCAGCCAAAAAAGCAGAAACTACATCTTTGGCCATGGTATTAAGAAAAGAGGCTTCTTCCCTATATCCTGTATGTGAGTATGGTCTGAGCTCCTTGTGGAATCCATTCAGCAGCAAACACTGCAGGGCCTCAAGGAACCCCTTAGCATTCAGGTTGAACAGCTGAGCTCCCTATGTGAAATACAGGGAATGATTAAGCCCAAAGCTGGGCAAGGAGTCACCATAGGTGGCAGAAGCAAATGCTAAGAAGGTTCTGTCTCAAATTCTGCTCCGCTTTGGAAACTTCCAGCCTAGCAGTTTTGCTGTAGCAGTGCAGGTCCCTCTACGCAACAAGGGTAGGACGGCTGATGTGAGACTTGCTTTTCTCAGTTATCTTCCAGTGACTCTTCAGAAACAGTCTGCGGCTCCTGGCAGATCTGGGGCTGGGGGAGTGGGGAAGGAAAAAAAAAATAAAAATAAATGAGCTGGAGGGCTGAAGTAGGTGACTGAAACCAAGCTGGGGAACCAGCTAATGGAGAGTTTGGTTTGGGAATGGCAGAGGCAACTGTGAGAGTAAGGTATAATAGACAGAGGAGATCAAAAGAGAAGGTAAGCACATGCAGAGGGATCAGAAGTCCCAATTCTTGCCCCAGCTTTCCCCATATGTGCTGTATGACCTCGAGCACGTCGTTCTACCTCTGCACTTCCATTTCCTGTGTGCTCAGACATAAACTATCTTAAGGCAGAGATAATTTCGTCCTATAGCTCTATACAGATCATAGCACAGTGACCGTAACTGAGACCCCTGGCCTCCGATGTAATACAGCTGCTAATGTGCTAACAAGGTATAGGATGGACTCAAAATATGTGCATAAGTACGTGACTAATGCTGCAAAAAGGTGAGTATTCATCCTGGAGCTACATTAACAGCTGGCATAAAACCAGCCAAGGTGAGGAATGTGTGGCTGGGGAAAGCAAGAGAAAACAAAGCTGCCTTCCTCTGGGGTCTGCCTGAGGCTGGTACAGAGCCTGTGCCAGCCACGGACACATCGGAGCCTCTGTGCAGCGTCAATCCCACTGCAGAGACACTCTGTGTGGGGAACCACTGGGCAAAAGGAAGGAGAGGGCAAGGGCCTGGCCCCTGAGATTATCCACACTGTCATCATCTGGGAGGAAGAACCAAGCCCCAGCACCCTGGATTCACAACCGAGCCTGCAAAATCGGCCATGAAAAGGAGTAGGGTCTTTGTACTTGCAGCATGAACATTTCTATGGCAAAAGTCTCAGAAATACCTAATCCTCTTTTTAAAAAGAAAGAAGAGGCTTACTGGTAGCCTGGTCATGTCTGAGAAGAGAACCACACTTTCAGACACGTCATTCATAGCTATTCCCAGTTCCCCACTGCCAGCTCTCAGTCTACCCTAACTGGCAAAAAGACACTGTACAGCCAAGGTGAACACCACAGTTGGGCACGATGGTCTGCAGGACCCCCTGCTTCCTTTACAGGCTTCACTGAAAGAGAAACACTGCTGCATTGCAGCCCTGTGCAGTTTGCTTCTAAGACAAGGTTTGTGCCCCATTCAGAAAATTTTAGTGATGTTATAAAGCCGGAAGAATAACTGAAGTCTCTTTGTTTGCTATTCTCTGTGAGGAAGCATTGCAAATTCAGAGGCATGGCTTCAACAGGCAGTCTGTCATTCTAGACCAGGAAAGAGCAGCCACTACTGATCCCTGAAGGACAGAGGATAATCAGCATCTGCCTGCTGCCCTCCTTCCAAGGCACACGGTGCCCGGCGAGAACGCTGCAGCATTGCTGATGGGCCTCTCTCCAGGACAGGGA
Source organism: Egretta garzetta (assembly GCF_000687185.1). Lineage (NCBI taxonomy): Eukaryota > Metazoa > Chordata > Aves > Pelecaniformes > Ardeidae > Egretta > Egretta garzetta. The sequence continues at coordinate 1,502,588 of NW_009259312.1, read as the reverse complement.
AGGAAACCACAAAGCAAAGACCCCGGCTATCACGCAACCAGTTGTTCTTCTGGTGAGATGTACAAATTAAAGAAATGAACAGCACTTTCATTTCTCGTCCAGTGCCCGTGCATGGCAGTTTAGCACATTCAAAACCTAGAGCCATATTCTGCAGGAGGGGCTCGAGGCACTCGGCGTGGCTCTGCAGACCACCCAGGCCCTCCGCAGAGAACATCGCCTTCAGATTCAGGGCTTTCCCTTGGAGACCTGGCCTCAGGCTGTTCGCATGCCCTATCAAACCCCAGTTCCTCCCTGCATTCCTACAGTCCCCATGAGAGCCTAACAAGTTCAGGTGCCTATTGTAATTTAGGATTAGTTTAGGGGGACATGAAGGACTGTTGGGCTTATGTTGTTATTAGTTTCATACAGGTATTAGAGATTTCTTCTGTACTCCACAATAGATGTTCTTCAGATCAGCTTCAAAAGCCCTTAGTTCTCCTCACACTCATGTCCTTTAGGTCACAGAAATCACTTTAAAGTCAGCAAGGAAAAAAAAAAACCTGCTGTCTTCCAACAACTACATGGGGCTTACTCTAGAGCTGACAGCAAGATTGAACATAGCCTCCATGCACTGTGAGACAATAAATCCCTTTATTGGCACAGATTATCAACCTGATTGCTTGCATACAGATGAATGCAATAGCATCGGTCCTCTGGGTGACTGCAAAGCAGGGAAAGCAGGAGGGGTGAATTTATTTGCTCAGATGCTTGTGATATTTATCTATCCATCACCAAGGAAAAAAAAAAACATTTTGTGAGCTCAATGCAAGCCCAAAGTGGGTGCCACCAGCCCAGGGTCAGTACGCCCCAACACCACATACGAGGTCTCCCCTGCAGCCACAGGATTTCCTAACCTACCTCACTCGAGCAGCACATAGCAAGACAGGGGCCAGGGGACCAGCACAGAGCTGGCAGATATCTAAGGATGCGTTCCATAGCGCACAAGAGCTCTCAGTCCCCAGGTGTAAGAAATCAGGCAAGGGAGGGAAGAGGCCAGCATGGCTGAGTCAAGATCTACTGGTCAAACTAAAGAGTGAGAGGGAACTGCACAGGCAGAGAAAGCAGGGACAGATATCCTGGAAAAGGATAGGGACACTGCCCAGTTGTGTAGGGATGGGGTCAGGAGGACAAAGGTGTGGCTGGAGATGAATTTGGCAAGGGATGCAAAGAATAACAAGAAAGGCTTCTACAGGGATGTCAACCAGAAAAGGAAAAAAGGAATGTTAAAGAAAGCATCCCCCTCCCCCCCCGCCCCGATGAACAAGAATGGTGACCTAGTATCAACAGATGAAGAGAACTGAGGTACTCAACTTTTTTGCCTCAGTCTTCACTGGCAACCTCTCTCCTCACCCCTCCTGTGTCGATGGACCACAAGATGGGGACCAGAGGGGGTAAAGCCCCTCCCACTGTAAGGGAAGATCAGGTTTGGGACCACCTGAGGAACCTGAACACACATAAGTCCATGGGATCTGATGAGATGCATCCCAGAGTCCTGAAGGAATTGGCTGATCTAGTTCCCAAGCCACTCTCTATGCTATTTGAAAAGTCACAGCAGTCAGGTGAAGTCCCTGGGGACTGGAAGAAGGGAAAGACTGTGCCTGCCTTCCAAAAGGGTAGAAAGGAGGGCCCTGGGAACTACCGACCTGTCAGCTTCACCTCTGTTCCTGGGAAGATCATGGAACAGATCCTCCTAGAAGCTATGCTAAAGCACATGGAGGACAGGGAGGTGATCTGAGACAGCCAGCATGGCTTCACCAAGGGCAAGTCCTGCCTGATGAACCTAGTGGATTTCTATGATGGAGTGACAACAGTGGACAAGGGAAAACCAACAGACGTCATCTATCTGTACTTCTGTAAAGCCTTTGACATGGTTCCCCCACAACATCCTTCTCTCTAAATTGGGGAGTGTGGATTTGATGAGTGGACTGTTCGATGGATAAGGAATTGGTTGGATGGTCTCATCCACAGGGTAGTGGTGATTGTCCAAATGGAGACTGCTGACAAGTGGTGTTCCACGGGGGTCTGTACTGGGACCAGTGCTGTTGAATATTTTCATCAATGACAGACAGTGAGATCAAGTGTACCCTCAGCAAGTTTGCAGATGACACCAAGCTGAGTGGTGCAGTTGGCACACCAGAAGGATGGGATGTCATCCAAAGAGACCTGGACAAGCTGGGGAGTACTAAGTGCAAGGGCATGCAAGTGGGTCAGGCCAACCCCCGATGTCAATACAGGCTGGGGAATGAGGGGATTGAGAGCTGCCCTGCCAAGAGGGACTTGGGGGGACTGGTGGATGAAAAGCTGGACATGAGCCAGCAATGTGCGCTGGCAGCCCAGAAGGCCAACCGTACTCCGAGCTGCATCAGGAGAAGCGTGGCCAACAGGTTAGGCTGAGAGAGTTGGGCTTGTTCAGCCTGGAGAAGAGAAGGCTGCGGGGAGACCTGATTGCGGCCTTTCAGTACCTAAAGGGGGCCTATAGGAAAGATGGGGAAAATCTTTTTAGTAGGGCCAGCTGTGACAGGACAAGGGGTAATGGTTTTAAACTAAACCAGGGTAGGTTTAGACCGGACATAAGGAAGAAATTCTTTACAATGAGGGTGGTGAAACACTGGCACAGGTTGCCCAGAGAGGCAGTGGAGCCCCCATCCCTGGAAGCATTCAAGACCAAGTTTGATGGGGCTCTGAGCAACCTGATCCAGTTAGCAGTGTCCCTGCTCACTGCAGGGGAAGTTGGACTAGATGACCTCTAGGGGTCCCTTCCAACCCAAAGCATTCTGTGAATAGTGAAGAGCATGACTGAAAGAGAAGATATAACATGTGAAGCAAATCATTCATCTTCACGAGCCTCAGCAAATTCTTTAAATTTCCATTCACCACCAAATACAGTGAATTAAAGAGAGGCTGTGAAATCTTTCTTATGGCAGGGAAGATGAAGGAAGAGCCACTTCACATTTTTAATTAACTCCGCATTGAATGACGACAACTGGGAGTTTATCACCCCTATTTTGGGCCCCTCACTGCAAGAAAGAGATTGAGATCTTGGAGCGCCTTACGAAGAAGGGCAGTGAAGCTGGTGAGGGGTCTGGAGTACAAGTCTCGTGAGGAGTGGCTGAGGGACCTGGGGGTGTTCAGCCTGGAGAAGAGGAGGCTGAGGGGAGACCTTATCACTCCCTACAACTGCCTGACAGGAGAGGGTAGTCAGGAGGGCTCAGTCTCTTCTCCCAACTAGAAGCGGAAGAGCAAATATCCTCAAGTTGCACCGGGGAGGGTTTAGATTGGATATTGGGAAAATTTTTTTCACTAAAAGGGTTGTCAAGCATTGGGATGGGCTGCCCAGGGAAGTGGTCGAGTCCCCATCCCTGAAGGTATTAAAAGACATCTAGATGTAGTGTGTAGGGACATGGTTTAGCGGTGGACGTGGCAGTGCTAGGTTAATCGTTGGACTCAATGATCTTAAAGTTCTTTTCCAACCTAAACGCTTCTATGATTCATTCTTCTTCCCCAGTCCCTGCCTTGCTGGCTGTGACTGGCCATAGGTGGCACAGTATGAGTTGCAGTCCCTCACCCCAGGGAGGGGTCCATCTTCCCTAGCCCACTGCCCACCAAACCCCAGTGATGCTGCTGCCATTGACAAGAAACCACTTGGG
>NW_009259312.1:1490048-1497026 GCF_000687185.1 Egretta garzetta | reverse complement strand
GTTCAGCCTGGAGAAGAGGAGGCTGAGGGGAGACCTTATCACTCCCTACAACTGCCTGACAGGAGAGGGTAGTCAGGAGGGCTCAGTCTCTTCTCCCAACTAGAAGCGGAAGAGCAAATATCCTCAAGTTGCACCGGGGAGGGTTTAGATTGGATATTGGGAAAATTTTTTTCACTAAAAGGGTTGTCAAGCATTGGGATGGGCTGCCCAGGGAAGTGGTCGAGTCCCCATCCCTGAAGGTATTAAAAGACATCTAGATGTAGTGTGTAGGGACATGGTTTAGCGGTGGACGTGGCAGTGCTAGGTTAATCGTTGGACTCAATGATCTTAAAGTTCTTTTCCAACCTAAACGCTTCTATGATTCATTCTTCTTCCCCAGTCCCTGCCTTGCTGGCTGTGACTGGCCATAGGTGGCACAGTATGAGTTGCAGTCCCTCACCCCAGGGAGGGGTCCATCTTCCCTAGCCCACTGCCCACCAAACCCCAGTGATGCTGCTGCCATTGACAAGAAACCACTTGTGCACAGCCGTTGTACTGCCAAGGGGGGCCAGGTCCCAGACCTCCAACATGCTGCACCCATAATGAAGGGCCACTGCTGAAAATGTTTCAGCGCTTCCAGGGACCCCACAAGGAGCAGCCCAGGGGCTCAGGAGGTTTGTCCTCCTCCAAGGGGCTGCCAGGAACCAGGGACCTATTGCTCAACCAAACCAACCAAATTTAAAGACTGGTCTGATTAGTGAGATATTGCTCTGATGCTCAAAACCAGGTAGGTGCCTGGCTAGCACCCAAGCCATTTTGGGGTACTGGGCCTGGCCTGCCCAATGCCAACATTTTTGGGCAGCTGGATGTTCTAGCTTGGCACCCCTTGGGAAACTCAGTCACCACGTTTGAAAACTGGCTTCAGACATGAAAATGTGACTTAAAAAATAGGCATAAACAGTGCTAAACTAAGACAACAGCACATTCTAATTTTTTTTTTCTTTTTAATTTTCCTGCACTTGGCTATCCCCAAAATCTTTACTAGTGAAATTACTTGAGAAAATTTCTCAGGAGACAATAAATATCACAACCTCATTTGGCATAAGGGAATTCTAAGCTGAATCGGCTCTCCTATGTTAAAATTGAGATCTGCTGTTAAATACTCTGTCTCCCCCAAAGAGCAGGCTATAAATCCAATAATAAACACAATGATATATTTACCAAGGAACTACAGGGCAAAAATAATTGAAATTATCTGTTCCTAAATATATTCCAGTGTTGGGAAAGCAGAGCCTGCTTCCATTTCTGATGTAAATGCTTTTTCCCAGTCCTAGTATCCTTTAGGGACCACTTTGGCACATGGTGGGAAAAACAAGTACCACCCCACAAATGCCAAACCCATGGGTGCTCCTCACCAGCTCTCTGCGTGTTTGGGGAGAGGCAGCTCCCAATCAGAGCACCCAAAAACCACCAGGAAAGCTGGCACCGGGTGCTGGGCAGGTTCATCCCAGGGGCTGGGATGCCTTACATGTGGGTGCCGGAGTGCTTTGCACCACTTCCCAGCTGCCTCCCTGCTTCTCCCCTGCTTACATTTGCTATATACTGACCTAGGTGCTCTTGTCTTTATTATCCTTCCGTGCTCGGAGGCCAGGAAATGAAGCGAATTAAACTGGATGTTCATCAGCTCTTGTGGGGTCAGTGGGCACCTCCAAGCCGTCACAAGGCTGGAGTTATGCTGCTGCTTGCACAACTTGTGTTTTGCCGAGTTCTATGTGGATAACTCATTGCTTCAGTTTTCTGAAAACGAGTGCAATAGCAATAAAAAAAAAAAAATCGCAGCGATCAGCATAAAAACATTCCAGCTGACCACTTGATTAATTTTTGTTAATTATGCATGGGACTACAGATAGTATTTGTTTTCTGTCTTGCTGCCGATACTTTGTGTGGGCCATAAAAGTGACTTGACTTGGAGGAAAAGAAAATATTATCCATGGGAAGTGTTGCTGCCAAAAGCAAAAAAAAAAATCTTCCAAAGTAACTTCAAAAGATTTGGGTTCAGGCAACAGGGCACCATTTTTAAGTAATTTAATTTAAAAAGAAAAAGTAACAACACCATAGCAGCACTATCTGGATACAGTCCAGTCAAGTGGATTTCATTCAGGACTTGAATATAAAAATGGGTGGAAAACTTGAAAGGGAAAGTCAGTATTGATTAGCAGTATTTGCAATTATTTTACTGATTAATTTTTTAAAAGTTACACACCAAGGATTGGTTAGCATAACCTGCACCAGTGCCCCCATGTTGATTTGCAGCAAAAGCTGGGGGCCCACATCCTTCTCAGAGCATGCAACCATCCACATGATCCCTACCAGGGAAAAAGGTACCAAATAAAAATAGGAGAGAAAATAGGAGCAGTAACAGGGCTATACTCAAGCATTTGGACAAAATGAATGGACCAGGCCCTTCCCCACCTCTCTCAGGAGCATAGAGGATATAACTGCATGTCCGAGGGTGGCATCATATCTCCTTTGGTCCTGCTTGGCTGGAGAAGACAGCGAGGGAGCTGCCAAGGGCAAGGTTAGGAGGGCAAAGCAGAGCTTCAGCTGGAAGCCAAGCGCAGAGCCCTGTGCAGTCAGTCAGGCTTTTCTCATCTCCTGCACAGCCGCCGGGATGCCTTTTCCTGGCTGTCGCCCCCAGAGAGCTGACGCTTTAGTGGTGTAATGGGGAGAGCTGGACTTCTGCGAAGGAGGGCTCAGGGAGGAGAGAAGGGAGGAAGACAGTGAAAGCTGCAGGCACACAGTGCATCTCTTCTAACCCAAAGATAAAACTGCAGCCAGTTTAAGTCTAAGAGATAGAATTAATAGACAATTTAAAAATAAAATGTTTTAAAGGAACAAAAATAGGGCGTGATGATGCTTCTGCCCTGCAGTTCACGCTGGATGCAGCGATCCTGCATGGATGGGCTGGGGCAAGGCTGCTGGCACATTGCACAGACCTTTCGTGGGGCCAGAGCACACAGGACCAGGATGGTGAAAGGGGAGAAACCTGTTTGGAAGGACCAGCACGGACCTGCCATGCTCCTGAGCACTGCCCCCTGCTACTGCACGCAGCCAGGTCATGCGCTTTCATGACAGCAGAAAAGCTCTTTGCTTTCCCAGAAAGTAACATGCTGAAAACAAACTGGTGCCTAATGCAGCACTTGCGTAACACAGCAGAACATGCTGAGGGTGGGAAGAGAGTCCTCTCGCGGAAGGATGATAACCCCGTGACCTACGCATTTATGATCTGTGCTCTAATCATAATCCCCAAACGATACATAAAAAAAACTAAACAGAAGCCAGGATGTGTTAACAGCAAACCAGGTTCCCTGGCAGCTTTCTTGAATTCAGGGAATTTAACCTTTTCTTTCCCTTTCTCTATGTTTTCCTGAAAATAAAAACACAACCCTTAGAATTTACATGTACCCAGTTTAACACGCAAGTGTGTTATTAAAAGCTGTGTTTGTTTTTGCAGACATAGAGGTACATATTTCCCCTTAATTTTTGTGTTTCCAGCCATAAACACCAAGCACATCACCATAGCTCTCTGTCCTGGTGGGGTCAAACCACGATGCTCTCTGTGGTTACAGGCAAATCTCAGCCCTCAAGTTTTCCAGCAACCACGTGCTGCCATTTGCCAGCATCACGAGCAAGTGGGGCACTTGGAGATTCCACAAGCAGCAAGTGAAGCCATTAATGCTGGATCAAAGGTTGCATTTTCAGCCCTTGCACGCACCGGAGCTCTAGAAGCCCACCGCAAAGGCTGCCACAGACCTCTCTAACCCTCTCAGAGATGACATTTCTTGCATATTTACTTGGTCTGTATCCTGTGCTGGCAGCAGACAGGGCAGCTCCCACTCATGGCCACATTTATTTGCTTAAACTGTAATTTCATGAGTGGCTTAAGCTGACATAAAGCACCACTTAAAGGAAAGAGCTGGTTCCTCTCTGCTTCCATCCTCCCCTCCTGCACTCAACATTGAAGGACTGATTTGGATCAAAACTTTTTTTTTACTGCAGGCCGATTTTTCTGTAGACTGTGAGCCCAGTCCTGCCCCCTGCACAGCCTCACCCACACCCCTGTCAGTGCCGAGAGGGGGCTGGGGGTTACGGGGCAGGAATGAGCAATGCGGGCAGGGGAAGGGGGGCATCTGCTGCATCCCTGCAGTGGGTTTTGACATTGGTTTCACTGGACCTTGGCTGCCCTCACTGCTGGAACAGCTACCCCCAGTGGTTTGCTCCCCACACCCCAGCCCATGTTTCCATTGCTGTCTTTGTGCCAGCACTAGACTGGCTGAAAAATGAACTTATGAACAAAATGCTTTTGCTGCTTTTAATCTTCAGTCCAGCTAAGAGACAGGTCTTTGCCCCCAATAAAGTGGTAATTAAAACACAACATTAGGCTCAAAAATCAAGCACATACCTCAGCTGAGATGCTGCAAGTCTAAAGGCTCAAAGCACCCTAGGGTACAGGTTCAACACCAAGTTTGTCTCCTGTCTTCACTGCTTGCTCAGTTCTCCCATTTGAGCTGCTTTACTTCATCTGAACATAGAATAGATTCATGAATCCTTCATTTCATTTGCTCTTCCTTCTCACAGAAAGCCTTGGCAAGCAGGGAGTGGGCTCAGGCTTCGGGGCTGGAGCAAGCCAGCAGCCCGGGGTGCCAGCAAGAGCCGAGTGTTGTTCTGACCGGAGCTTGCACAGTTCAGGGCCTCACAGCATTGCACGGGTCTTACCTCTGCTCTCAGAGAAAACACAAAAGCAATGTGCTAGCCTGGGCCGACAGCTTCACCAAGGAGCATTAATAAAAACTTACAAAAAAGCTTTCTAATTCATGCTAGTTTGATGGACACCACAACGTTATCAGCAGAGAGACACCCTCCAGATGTGCTGCCAGCAGATGTACTGGCATGGCATGGAAGCGCCCTGGTAGCACACCCTGCACTCCGAATGGATGAGGACAACCATCACACGCTTGTCACCACACAAGAGCCCAGAGACCTTGTAACAGCAAACGAAGAGCAGCCTGAAGATAATCTCTTTGGAAAAACACGGAGGCAGACATGGTTAATTAGCCAGAAGGAAAGCAAATTGATTAAGAAAACCAAAAAAAGGAGTAACAAAGCTGTGACAGCTCACACACCACAGCTAACATCAAGGGATAGGAAAACAGTGTAAAAAGCAGGACCTGTTTAGCTTTGTCCTCCAGATCACCAAGTAGTTTAAGACACCCTCCTCCAGTTTTTACATAGTAAAAACAGCGTCAAGGGAGATGACGTCTGCAAATACCTATGTAATTACCTGTTCTGTCCCACAGACCACGCGTGGACACGGCGGCACCCCGACGTGGGAAAGCAAGCGCAGCTACGAAGGTGGAGGGAGAGGAACCGCCTCTGCCCAGCCCTGACCTGGGAGGAACAGTCGCAGGGGAAGGGAAGAAAATGCAGCAGAAATAATGAAGAGTAAAGTACTGTTTTAATGTAAAGTTTCTTTTTTTTTTTCCTATCAGCAAAAAAAAAGTTTTGCACTTTTTTTTTCCCCCCAAGTAGATAATTTCTGCTTTGAGAAATGTTCCTGTAAAATTGACTTCTAGGGTCTGTCTAGACTCAGAAACATTTCTAGCTCATTTTACAGCCAGTTCTGTCTAAATGATTTCTAAATTGGTTAAAGTCATCATATAGATTTCAGATAATCTAAAGAAAATAGGAAATTTTTTTCCTCCACTAAATTCAAGGTAACTTTGAAACATCCATTAAAGCTAATGCAATAAAAAATGTGCAGGTCACCTGTAGTCCTGTGGACACAGGTTAGTGCTATGGCTTTAGCATTACAGTTCTAAGCCTTGTCGAGGATAACCCCAGCCAGGGAAAGTCCATGTAGATCAGGTATCAGAGAAGCAGGGATTTCCTTTCATTTTTTTACCTACAGTGTCACATACATCACGTTTTCAAAACGTAAAGCAAGAAATGAACATAAAGCATCTTCTAATTTCATGGTTTTTACTAAAAATTTAACAACTATAGCAGAAATTACTAAAAGTCTCAGGTAATTCTCACCATGAGAAGGCAGAGGCATCTGTCCCTTTCTTGCTGATTATTTCTCCTTTAAGCGACCTAAACCCAGGTTGTACATCAGCCTTCAAAAACTTCCTCTAGGTTTATTCAAACACAAGAAGACTTAAGAGATCTTTACCCGCCCCCCAACTTGGAAATCATTGCAAATAAAACACTCGGGAAAAGCTTTGGATTGCCAAAACTGAGATCCAAGGTTTTGAGTTAACTGGTGAGGAATCACCTTGGTCCTTCTTTTAAAGTAAACTATACAAGGTAACAGCTACTGCCAGGCAAGATGGGGCCAGTGCTTGAAAGAGGAACCGAGAACGGTGTCCTGCTTTCTGGTGAGGTAGAGTTAATTTTCTTCCTAGTAGCTGGCATAGTGTGTGGTTTGGATTTAGCGTGAGAATAACGTTGATAACCCACTGATGGTTTAGTTGTTGCTAAGCGGGGCTTACACTGGTCAAGGACTTTTCAGCTTCCCCTGCTCTGCCAGGGGCACAAGGAGCTGGGAGGGGGCACAGCCAAGACAGCTGACCCCAACTGGCCCAAGGGCTATTCCATACCATAGGGCATCATGCCCAGTATAGAAACTGTGGGGAGTTGGCTGGGGGCAGTGACCGCTGCTCAGGGACGGGCTCGGCATTGATCACCGGGTGGTAAGCATCCCATTGGAGTCGGGGGAGTGAGCAAGCAGCTGGGTGGTGCTTAGTCGCTGGCTGGAGTTAAACCGTGACAAACAGGCTATCAAAACAGGTTTCGGTTTTTAAACCAAATAAAGGGCTGTCCAAATCATCAATCTCTTGCATAAACACATATCTATCCTGTCCAGATGGTGAGTATCTGTCAGGGGTGAAGGGACTCACATGTGTCAGGAAAGACGTGACACTCCAGAGGTCATTCCTG
>NW_009259312.1:1472752-1490031 GCF_000687185.1 Egretta garzetta | reverse complement strand
TCTGCCTTTCCTTCCAGTCCCCCTGACAATTTCTTCCTTGGCACAACCCCACACATTTCTATCCCAAATTATAGCTCAGTCTCCCACAACAGATCTGATATGGGTGGGCTGCAGGCCTGCTCACCTGGCCCATGGGCCCTCTCGGTTCATCATGGGTCAGGTCTTAGTGTGCCTCTTCACGACACTTGCATCGATCTCAGGGCAGGAGCAATGGTGTGTTGAAACAAACTCTTCGCTTCCCCTCCTAACCATGTTCTCATCTGATGACGTATCTCATCCCTGGAGTATTTTGTTGCTCTATTAATTGGTCCCAAGGTATAGTCTAAAAGCCAGAAATGACAAGTACCCATTCACCCCACCTCTTCATCAAAATCCCAGGTTTATGCAGTTGGATATAAATTCATGATCATGAGACAGCAAGAGAGCACGTGCCTTAAAATGCAAGCTCAGACTGGCTTGATTTCACATAACCTGCCTTTTACTCATTAATCATCATCTGATCCCTTGCCTTACAGTGAGATTATCTTTCCTGGCTCCAAATTTCTTGGCCTTTGCCAGCTTATTTAAGTGTGAAAGAGGAGGGGACACAAGTCTGCTCCACTAACAAATACAATATCAAATTAATATTTACTTTTCTCTGGCTGAACTTAAGTGTTTGTTATTTTTAAGCAGTCTACACTTTCCCAGAGCCCCTGTTGTTTTTGAAATCCTAAATCTCAATCCTGGTTCACAAAGTTAGGAGAGCAGTTGTATTTGTTTTTCTTTTGCCTAAATGGATGTAGAATTGAAATAAACAAGATAAGCAATGGCCAGTCAGTAATGAAGGAAAGTCTTCTTGCTGGTTCCAAGAATCTCTCACAATAATCCTTCATCATTTCAGAAAAAAATCAGAAAAAAATCTTCATGTGAAGTTTGAGAGTTAGAGCTTAGAAGTCTGAACATCACTGAGAAAGGCACAGAAATCTCATAGGCCATAAAAGTACTGAAAACTGGGAAATTACTTGACAGTAAGTCATTACTCCCTATTTTTTAAACCATCCACACAGCAAGTCACAGCTAAAGCACTGTCCATGATGAGTAACTCCAGCTGCAGGAAGCACTGATGGATCTGCTTTGTGTACAGGCTCACAGAGCCCAGGACGGCCTCCGTGTTTGCACAAACACGTCCCTGAGGTGAGATTACCAGCTTGCTCACAGTAAACACCGTGTTTGTGCTTTGCTAAATCTGAGGCCTGAGAGCCATGTGTTAGGACATCAGGTTTGGTTAGTGCCCATGCTGACCCTGTTCAGCACCCGTCCGCGGCACCACGCAGCAGCGCAGATGCGCTCCCCTCCCCAAGACGATGCCTCTGCTTTGTGATTAGCAAATATCTGAGTGCATCAGGGCTGATGGCAACATCGAGCTAAAAGGTCCCGTGGAAGATGGAGATATAACGGGACGTGAAAAGGTCCAGATTCTCCAGGCATTGGATCTGGGGTGTCGAAACACTGATGCCCAGACTTCCCACAAACACTCAAGCATGCACAAGCTATCCTTTGCAGAGTAAAGATCTAAGTAGAGATCTACCAAATGGCTTCAGAGTTTAGCAGGGCTACTCAAGTCACAGCAAAACCCTGTTATACAGGCTTGGCTGACCTGCCCCCTTCACTTCTGCACTGTGCTTTAACTCTATGAAGCCTACAAGAGCATTTCACTGATCTTATCAGAAACACCAGCTCATCCTAATGCTGTGATACCCTCTGGCCAGACCTCACTGGAGATATTTTCAGTACAGTCCAGACTGCCTATTGTTCAAAACAAAGGTATTAATCTTCTGGAAAGCAAAGTCACAAAAGGTGAACTTAAAGTGTCATCTTCTCAGCTACACATATCAGCCTCTTTGTAATCTGTGCGCTGCATAAATCCTATTAGGCATGAGAGCATCTGCCACCACATTCATCCTCAGGACTTAAGCCCACATGAAAACATGCGAGTCTCCAAACACAGTGAGTAAAATTATATTTGTTATTGAACACTGACTTCACGGCACTTAGAGAGCTACAATCTCCGGCAAACAGAAGAGACCAAAACCATATTGTTACCACACGACATGGAAACACATTCAGCGTTTTACCTGGGCTTCACGCAAGGCCTTGAATGCAGTTTGACTGAGCTGACCTTTAGGTCAAGCTGCTGTTGCCCTACAGTGTAGCAGCCTGCTTACAAGTAGATGTGAACAGATGGGACTTTTAAAATTCCTTTTCACACAACCCTGCAAGATGCTCAGAGTTACAGAGCTTAGGGCTATAATGAAGCCAGACATGTCTGATTAAGTTAGCTATAGCATCTTAGGATACAGCCCAAATAGCCACACGTACTTCGCTAGACTGCAAGCTCTCAGTCCCAAAGATATCATCTGAAGCCACAGAAAACTTCGGCACTTGCAATTAAGTGTGAGTTCCTGGAACACTTCCCGTGGCTCAGCACTCAGTGGGCTGAAGCTCTGGGGGAGACAGACTACATGTAGGCTTTGGTTCCCACAGCCTGTGGATCAAGACTCCCATGGCTCCTACAAGCTAAGCACTTAGGGCACTTACATAGCTGTATGGGAGCCCTTTGATAAAGCCCTGGAAGCCCTGCTAGGCATACAGCTACAAGTCTGGTGACTGGAAAAAGGGAAACATTGTGCCCATTTTCAAAAAGGGTAGAAAGGAAGGCCTTGGGAACTACCAACCTGTCAGCTTCACCTCTGTGCCTGGGAAGATCATGGAACAGATCCTCCTAGAAGCTATGCACATAGAGGCCAGGGAGATAATTTGAGATAGCCAGCATGGCTTCACCAAGGGCAGGTCCTGCCTGACAAACCTAGTGACTTTCTATGATGGTGTGACAACAACAGTTGACAAAGGAAAACAAATAGACGTCATCTATCTGTAGTTCTGCAAAGCCTTTGACACAGTCCCCCACAACATCCTTCTCTCTAAATTGGGGAGCTATGGATTTGATGGGTGGACTGTTGGGTGGATAAGGAACTGGCTGGATGGTCGCGTCCAGAGGGTAGTGGTCAATGGCTCGATGTCCGGATGGAGACCGGTGACGAGTGGTGTCCCTCAGGGGTCCATACTGGGACTGGTGCTGTTTAATGTTTCCATCAATGACTTAGACAGCGAGATCGAGTGCACCCTCAGCAAGTTTGCGGATGACACCAAACTGAGTGGTGCGGTTGACACACCAGAAGGATGGGATGTCATCCAGAGAGACCTGGACAGGCTGGAGAGGTGGGCCTGTGTGAACCTCATGAGGTTCAACTGTGCGCTGGCAGCCCAGAAGGCCAACTGTACTCTGGGCTGCATCAGGAGAAGTGTGGCCAGCATCGAGGGAGGGGATTCTGCCCCTCTGCTCCGCTCTGGGGAGACCTCACCTGGAGTACTGCGTCCAGCTCTGGAGCCCTCAGTACAAGGAGGACATGGACCTGTTGGAGCGGGGCCAGAGGAGGGCTACTAAAATGATCCGAGGGCTGGAGCCCCTCTCTTATGAGGACAGGCTGAGGGAGATGTGGTTGTTCAGCCTGGAGAAGAGAAGGCTGCGGGGAGACCTGATTGCGGCCTTTCAGTACCTAAAGGGGGCCTATAGGAAAGATGGGGAAAATCTTTTTAGTAGGGCCAGCTGTGACAGGACAAGGGGTAATGGTTTTAAACTAAACCAGGGTAGGTTTAGACTGGATATAAGGAAGAAATTCTTTACAATGAGGGTGGTGAAACACTGGCACAGGTTGCCCAGAGAGGCAATGGAGCCCCCATCCCTGGAAACATTCAAGACCAAGTTTGATGGGGCTCTGAGCAACCTGATCTAGTTAATGGTGACCCTGCTCCCTGCAGGGGGGTTGGACTAGATGGCCTCTAGGGGTCCCTTCCAACCCAAAACATTCTATGATTCTAAGAAATCTGAGGATGCTGTAAGCTTCTTTTAAGTCTGTTGAGATGTAGGACATCGCAAGAAAGCATCGCAGCCTGAGCTTGACACAAAAATCCTCTAGCAAACATTGTGCAGATGTCAGTTAAATACCGGACCGCTCTGGTGACACCAAAGCTCTTTAAGACCCCACCATACACTACTCATGGTCTGAGTACTGGTGGAAAACAGAGACAGAGGAGAGCAATACTCTGTATCCAGAAAAAAAGGAGAGCTAGTATGATCTTGGAAGGCAATAACTGAGTCACCAGGAGGTGACAGAATGGATAAAACTACCTATTGCTGTCATCCAGGAGACCCAGAGAACAGCTGCCCATACAGTGCCTTGTCACCTCCACTTGATAACCCCCCTTAGAAGAGATCCAGCCCTCACGAAACCTTGTCCTTCCAATCAACTTGTGGAGCAGTATTCCCCATCAGGACAAAACTTGTTCTCATACCTGATGACACTGATTGATTTGACTTAGCTAATATCTTTTTTCTGAATTTCTTCCATTTTACTCTTTCTTCTGGGATTTATTGGTACAGCATGCACTTGCAACTGATAACAATTTTCCATTAACGCACAGAGAGGAGGCTGCTGCTGGCTCGTTTTCTACACAGTTTGAGGTTTTGGTTTGTTTTTTTTTTTTTTAAGAAAATTGGATAGCTGATGATACCCATTTCAGATTCAGTTCCTATTTCACACAAGCCTGCTTTTCTCCCTCCGATAAAATCAAGCATATACATACTGCATATTAAGTTCCAGGAGTCTTCATTCCTCCATCACCTAGGGTCCTGCATTGGTTTCCATGCCCTTCATCTGATATTTGGTCATGTTTCAGGCTGGGTTCAGAATTCTGAAGTGTGAAACACATCAGCCCAGATGGGACTGAGGCACCTAAAGTCTCCTCACCCAGGTTCAGGAGCCCGTTGTGGGGAAGAAGATGGCCTAGGAGGATATTTCACACTATTCAAAAATGCAAGAGTAAGGTCTTCAAAGCTGTTCATTTCAGACACCCCCTCTCCACTGCAATCACGCAGAACTGTGCAAGGGGTCTTGCCTACCAAGTCTTGACATTCATGAAATAGACTTTTTCTTTGGTAATTCAAGATCACTCCTCAAGCCACCTGATAAGTTCCACTTTTACAGTGTTTAAATGTCACAAGCATCTCTGGAAGCACATCAAATGAACAGCTTCGCTATACTACACAGGCTGTTAAAGCTCTCCTCTCAAAATGCAGCACGTTTTAGTAGCAGTGCAATATGTTTTATTACCATATAAATCTCTCTGATAAGTTTTTTCTTTAACAAAGCAGCTTCAACCTTCTGTTCCAGAACCAGCTCATGCAGCCACCAGCATTAATTCATCGCATCATACAAACAGGGGTGCTGGTGGCAGGGCATATAAACCAGAGCCTCCCTCCACACTTCAGGTCTCCCCTGTGTTTTACAGGGGTGTGAAATAGGGTGAACTGCACTGGAGGTAAACCACAGTCATCGTTTTGCTACTGCAGAAAGGTGAGAAAGCTGTCGATCAAGGCGAGGTCCACCAGCAGAGACTCCGTCCCCAGAAACTTGCCTCATCCCAAGCGACAGAAACCTACTTTTAACAGCATTAATATAAGAGCCAAGGAAGATGGAGGAAAAGCCAGCTGAGGCTATTTTAGATTACAAAACTCACCTAAATATCAGTCTTCCCTTTTCCACGTTCTCAAATCAAGGTGAAAACATTGCCATGTTCTCATCCATGGCATGAATGTAGTACCCCAAGGTACCGGGCACCAGATTAACTAGAGGCAGAGCAGATTTACATAAAGTCTGGGCATGTGGGAAGCCCTCTCTTTCTGAAATAGTGCTGATTTTCTAGAGATAAATATGGTCTTTATGCTGTTTTCAAATCTCCATTCCCTCCTTTATTGGCCACTCCATTTGTGGTCTGTGCTGGATTTAGCTTCTCATGAGCTGCATCGAATGCTTCCCTATCGACTTCAGCAGATGCAGAAACAGCTGCTGGGCTGGCCAAAGACTCCATCTTTGAGAGCCAAAATTTGCAGTCTGAAATCCTAACAGTCTTGTTAATGTTACAGCACTCACTGTAGTTACAGACCAGCTGATAACACTCCTTCCAACTTCTGGATTTTAACCTAAAATTTAGGTATAATCAACGGTGTAGATTCAGACATCTGAGTTTTCCAAACCCTTGGCCTAAAAAGGTTGAGTTCATTTCTAACTAGCACTCTTGCAATTTCCTGTACCTTTTCAGCATCAATTCTACACACCGGAACTTAAGATCTCAACTGTAAGTAAATGTTATTCTGCATAACTGAAACCATTTCAGTAACCCACTTTGTTTGTTCCTCCCTAAACATCCATTTTCTAGTATACTTCAATAAAATGGAGCTGCAAACCTGGTGGGGGAAGATACAGATATACCCAGCTCTGCCAGGAAAATCTGTAATGTTTTATGCCTTGGCAAGATATATCTGTGCCTAGGGCACCCACTACACACCCACGGTATGTCTTTTAATTGTTACAGGCCACTTCAAGCTGGTATCAAAAGAGTCTTTAAATGTTCTGGATTAAAAGAGAACTATATGTTTTCTGAAGACCCAAAGCACCATAGAATATTCTAGTTCAAGTAAAAACAGATTGTGGTGGTTCACTCCAATGTGTCAAAACTACTTATGGTTTTACCTCCCTATTAGCCGGTGGAATTCATGAATATTCAATGTTATTAGCTATTATGTTCTGAGGACAGACGTATCCAGACCTTTATAAATTATACATGGACGCTTTGCAGACAGCTGAGAAAGCCAATTAGCCAAGTGGAATTTGCATAGCAATCGAGGAGAGAGGGTTCCATGTTCAGCCGCCGTAGAAGCAGCATCTTAGATTCACATTCTACATCTGTAGGTTGGGTTTGATTTTTTGTAAACTTTCCCCCACAGTTATGAATATCTTTAACTAGAGCTTTAACTAGTAGCACATTTGGGAGGCAGAGATGCCCAGGGAGGCAGCCCAGCACCCATCCAAGCAGCACAAAGCCCAGGCTGCAGGCACAGGCTGCACTTGCTTTTGGAGCCCAGGAACTTGGCTGCAGCAGGAAGGGTTTGGGGCTGCCCTGCCCAAAGCTGCTGGCTGTGTGTACACACAAACCCACCAAAAGCACAAGGGGTTCCCTGGACCCCACGGTCCAGGCAGACTCTGCAAGGTGAGCCTGCAGCAGAGGCATAGGGGGACCCAGAAATTCCCAAGCCCCACCTAAGGGGTGACCTTTCACAGCAGAGGTGGAAGAACATCTGCAGAAAGCACAACAGCCTGAAAGCCAGGTCAGGAGGTTTAGTAGTCAATAAAGGGAGTCATAAAAATGCCTGGAACATCCCAACAGGGAGCTGAACCAGTGGTCTCTGAGACCAGCCCAGCACTGCCACAGCTGCTTTGCAAAAGCAGACGTGAGAATCATAGAATGCTTTGGGTTGGAAGGGACCCCTAGAGGTCATCTAGTCCAACCCCCCTGCAGGGAGCAGGGACATCTTTCACTAGATCAGAGTGCTCACAGCCCCGTCCAACCTGACCTTGAATGTTTCCAGGGATGGGGCATCTACCACCTCTATGGGCAACCCGTGACAGTGTTTCACCACCCACCCTCACTGTAAAAAAAGTCTTCCTTATATCCAGTCTAAATCCACCCTGTTTTAGTTTAAAACCATTACCCCTTGTCCTGTCACAGCAGGCCTTGCTAAAAAGATTGTCCCCATCTTTCCTATAGGCTCCCTTTAAGTACTGAAAGGCCACAATAACGTCTCCCTGGAGCCTTCTCTTCTCTAGTTGAACAACCCCAACCCTCTCAGCCTGTCCTCGTAGGAGAGGTGCTCCAGTTCTCAGATAATTTTTGTAGCCCTGGGTGAGGCAGCACCCTTCTCTGTCCATTCCTTCCCGTAGTCACTACGCTCTTTTTCAGCCCACATTCATCTGCACTTGTGATTTATCTCACCATGTTGTGATCTCAGGTCTTGTGGTCCCAGCCTACACATGCCGACTCTTTTCCATCTCTGTAACTCCCCATGTCTCTCTCTGCAAACCCCATCAGTCAGGAGGAACTGGGACCAGCTCCGAGTTGTATTTACTAGCTCAGCAAGCAGCTCCTGTGGTTGCTCCATGTAGGCTGACATGAAGCTATATTTAGGGCATGAAATCCCTGTCTTACCTCTATAAATGCTTTCAATGACTCATCATGGGGAAATTAGCAGCCCTACACAACCGTGAATAGTGAGAGAAGGATACTTTTGGGAAAACCGCCAACACCCTTTCTCTCCAATGGGAGTTTTAATTGGCACCAGCATTCGTGTTCACATTGATCCATGCTCCTTTACACTCGGCACCAGTATTTAAGCATGAGAAGGCGTAGAAACAGTACAGATGAGGCGTGTGACTGTGAAAGCCATATGGGAAAGTGCTGATCCTTTCTCTCTCTGGTATCAGCCTGTATTTATTGCAGTGTTTCTGTTTACAACTCAAGGTTTATACAAACTCAAAGAGGGTATTCGCAGTCAGCTAGGAGCACACAGATGGTCAGCCACTACATCTCAGCTGATGGGCAGTAACACCGCTCATGCTCCAGTGCTGTAATTCAGAATATGGCTGGACAGGACCTTTTGAACAAGGTCCTGCTCAAAAAGCCATACCCAGGAGTGCAGGCAGATGTCTACTCAAGCACTGATGCCAGCAGGAGACAGCAATCCTCTACGAGAGACCAAAAAGTCTGGTCCTTGCCCCCTCACTAGGCATGGATGGATCTGGGGGACAGCATCGCCCACAGCCTCAGGATCCCTCAGCCACACCAGGAGAAGCCACCTGCTGGAATGTGCAAGCCCTTTCTCTGCAGCTCTTAACTGAGCAGAACCCATAGGCACCTCTGCTATTTCAAAGTTTGAGCAAGCTTGGTTTTTGTCAAAGAGGAGAATGTGCAAAAGAATATGGAAGTACGAACAAAACAAGCTTTTCAATAGTGGTGGGTGATTGCATTCATGACTGGAAGAAGTTTTGATAGCAAAAAGACATTTTGCAAGCAAATAGCCCGTTTTGCAGTCCAGCATGTTTTACTGTTTTCCAAAAGAACAAAATGCATTGAAACACAAAGCTACAGCGTAAGACCCATCTGTCCTGCTCACCCAGTAAACACTACAGACGAAAACTCACATGCAGTTTGATTAAATGCATGCTTAAGGATTACAGCTATTACAATATGCTGGATATAGAATCATAGAATCATTTAGGTTGGAAAAGACCTTTAAGATCATCAAGTCCAATGTTAACCTAACCCTGCCATCCCACCACTAAACCATGTCCCTAAGCACCTCATCTGCCCAGCTTTTAAATCCCTCCAGGGACGGGGACTCGACCACCTCCCTGGGCAGCCCATTTCAATGCCTGACAACCCTTTCTGTGATAAAATTTTTCCTAATGTCCAGCCTAAACCCGTCTTGGCACAACTTGAGGCCATTTCCCCTCATCCTATCGCTTGTTACCTGGGAGAAGAGACCAATCCCCACCTCACTCCCCCCTCCTGTCAGGCAATTGTAGAGGGCTATAAGGTCTCCCCTCAGCCTCCTCTTCTCCAGGCTAAAAAAGCAGGATATATAAAAGTGAGATTTTTGTTGTTGTTAAGCGTGCTTGTGCTCTACCTCTGCATTCCCCCTCCTTGTCAGGCTGAGTGCAAGGAGAGGACACCAGGAGATGGCTCTCACCTGCTCTGTAGGCTTGGCTGTGCTTGTCCCTGCCCTCTCCTAGCCATGGTACATGTCCTCCAAGAAGGGCTGCCTGCCTGGTGCCCTGGTCAGGCCACGTCCTGCCTGGGGATCCCAGTGGTGTCACCATGTAGCCTGGCCTGACAGTCCCAGCCATAAGGTGCTCCCTCAAAGTCACACATTGAGTGGGTTCAGGCCCTACAAAGAGAAGACAAAAGGCTAATTGTGTTGAGGAGTTTCTCCTCCACATTGCAGCAAGACAAAGCAGAACCTAGCTGAGCATACCCAGAAAAGGGTTATGAAGATCAATCAACCCTTCTGAGGCCCTTGAGGTCCCCCAGAGAGCCAAAACCACAACCGCCTCATCACAGAGCAGAGGCACAACAGTCCCACCACAACTGGTGGGACAGATGACCGGTGCCTCAGGGAGTCCCTCTGGAAAGGGAGCAGCTCTGGAAAGGCCTCAGCTTTCCCCCAGGAGCACAGGCAGGAGGTTCACCTCCCTCCAAACACCTTTCACACAAGCAGTTTCTCTCCTCCACAGCCTCCCAAGAGTCTGAGAGCTCTTGCAGCTCAAGCAGGCGCTGACCCAACTTGCCATTTTTCATCACTGCTAATAACTGCTTAAAAAAATCTTGAGGAAAAAAAATAGAGTTTTGTGGCACCTACAGATTGGTACCGTTCAGCTTTTACAAGGTGGGAATTTAATTGGCATCTCAGAGGGAAACTTGGGTTTGTCATGGTTAACTCTTTTTGTAAAAACCAACTTAAACCCATCTCATTAGTCAGTCTCTATGGCTGATCAATTAAAGCAGGAATCAGGACTCCAAAAGGACAAAAGTAAATTCGGTAATATTCATCTTTCTGTATCAAAAAATATTATGGAGATGAAAATTTGGTGGGAATGGACATTTTGTGTTTTCTGTTCTTTTTCCCCCTAGGTAGCTTGCTGTGAGCACCAGGGCTCTCTGAACCTGTCATGGCAGGTAACACCATCCAGTTTAATGCTGTGAGCATTAGGAGCTTAGTACCGAAGATGCCCGAAGTCACCTGTATTTCTACCTAGCAGGGTTGACAGAGAAAGCTGACTGGACATAGTTAACTTGCGTGCAAAGGGTAAGGGCACCAAGCACAAAATACAGATGTTGCAATTATAGCTTCCCATGTGCCCCACTGCTGAGCCAAGGCAGCTCCGTACCACCAAAATCCCACCAACGCCCATGGGAGCCAAGGCAAGAGCAGGAGCTGCAGCTGCTCCAGCATTGCCAAGTTGTCCTGCAAGTAACAGCCCTACAGAGGCAAGCAAAGTGTTCCCTCTGAAACAGGAGCCCCCTGTGCAGGGACATGAGGCAGGAGACCGAGCTGCTGGTCCCAAACCCCACCACATGCTCCTGGCCGGCTCCCGAGGCAAACGGGGCTGGGTGCCATCAGCGCATGGCACAAACTGCTGGCTCTGCAGGATGGCATTCCCTGACCATGCCAGGAGTGTTGTGCAGAGGCTACAGCACCTTTAGGCACCCCCAGCTTGGGTAGCCTCAAGGACAATCCTGAGCTGGCAGTTGGTGAAGGCCCTGGCAGGCAGACGTGGGAAGGCAGATGGTGCTGCCCACTGAAAGGGGAGGCTGTTTGCCCCTCTGCAGGCAGAACAGACCTTGCACTAAACTTAACTGTGCCATCACCAAAGGTAATTTATTGCAGAATGCATGCAAAGTAGGTATTTAGGAGTTCGAGATGGAAGTCTAGCAAGATTTATTCTACTTCCCACCACAGACTCAGCAAGGATTTGCTTTTGTCAAAAAGCACCTGGTTTATGTGGGGGTGGCTGATGAGGCTCTCCTGCCCCAGCAGGCCAGCAGACGAGCTGCTGCAGCCGGTACTGTGCAGGGCACAGGATTGCTGGCAGCAGCGTGGTCATGCCAGCATGCGAGCGGCACTGCTCGTACTGCACGCAGCTCCCCTTCTCGCCCCAGCGTGGGAGACAATTGTGCTCCGCACGCCCCTGTACAGTTAATCTGGTTAACCTATTTTGCAAGATTGAAATCTAATTCAGCAGCTTTACTGCAAGACTGGTGCCCCACCAGGGCTGTTCCCACTACAGGAAGCCTTAGGAGGAAGCCGTGTCACCTCTAGCAGATCCGTGTGTGTCACCTCTAGCAGATCTGTGCACAGCCCCAGATGGGTCAACACTGCCCAAAATGATGCAGCAGCCCTGCACCGTGAAAGCCAGTGCTCTGCTGAGCCAGAGGTGCATGGCTGCTGTGGTCCATGGGCACCACCAGCATGGGACGTGCTGGCTAACATGGGGCAAGTAGGCAGCATTGATAAAGAGGAAAGTGTTTCTTCCCAGAACCTTCATTTCACCCCCTCAGATGCTCAGATCTAACTGCAAGGGACTGGCCGGGATCCATAATTCTCCAGAGATACCCAAGTTCAGAGCACACTTTGCTCTCCCATCACCTTTCCAGCTACCTTGCCCCGCATTAACAGCTGCGATAACACATAACGGGAGCCGCTCCCGTGGGCTACGATCTGTGCCAGAAGTCTGGGCTGAGACTCTGGAAAGCAGCAGCTCAGGAGACAGGGACTGAATCAGCCCCCGACAACAGCCTCGCTAATGTCACTGATAATAATTAATGGACACAGATAATTAGCAGCTGGACAAAAGCTCTGTGGTTTCATTCAGTCCTCATGAAGCAAGAATCCTAGAGTAGCAAAGTCTCTCAAACACAGCTGAGGCAATTTGTGTTTGGGTTTTGTTTCCCTGTGTGCAGAAATTCCGAATGAAATACTGCTGTAAATCAGGCTGCTACAAGAGCTCCCGCAGCCCTTCAGTCACGTCAATCATCTGATTGCCTTCAGCGAGAGTGTTGCCATGAGTGAGGACTTTTGGCAGGAGTAAAGTTTGAAAGATGAAGCACTTGCACATAATGACAGATTCATGGAATAATATGAATATTTATACATGCTGGCATGGAAGCTCTAAGCTTCCCATACAATTATTGATGCGCCATGTTCAGGCACGCCATTCATCTTGGCTACTTTCAATTGAGCAGCTTCATGGCCCGCAGAGGCAGTCAACACACACTCGACCATGCTTTGCTCCATTTTGTACCAGTGCAGATTCAATGCTGCAGCTTCTGCAGAACAATACCAAGGTAGCAAAGGCGGATTTCACCCCAGCGTTAATGCAAGGACCGCAGAGGCACGCTGCCCTCACTGAGAGCTTTACTGGCTGGGTGTCTCGTACCCACAGCTCTGCTTCCCCTTTGCTTTTGCATGAAGCCAGAGGGGTTTTTCCCCCCACCACTGACATCCCTAAAGGACTCGCTGAGGCTGAGGCCCCAGAGACAGAGCTTGAGAGCACTGTACTCTCTCTACAGGTTCATCCATGTGCCAAACACGCCCTTTTTTGGTGCCAAAGCAGTATTTGCAAGAGAGTGGGGTCAGCTGCAGAGGGCGAGCGGTTGAGCACAGATGCTGTAGACCTGGTGTGCCCATTTGCTACAGTGTGCTGCAGGAAAAGAAAATATTTTGTTGTTGTTACTTCTCTTAATCAACACTGGCAGTGGGATTGAATCCACAAAATCTAGCATGGAACAGTGGAATACAAATGTTGCAGTGAAAAAGACATCTCACGGTGTAAGGGACGTGAGCAGGCACAGCATGGAAAAGGTGTGGATCTCCTACCCAAGAAAGCCTGGGAGAAGCATCCACCATGGTGAGGTAAGAAACCTTACAGATGTACTTATGTATTTACTGAGGTTTTTTTCCTACCTGGAGTATTTTTCCTTATAGAACAGAAATCAGCAGAGAATTACTCCTCCTAAGCCCATGGCATGGGTGGCAACCCACAGACTCACATCATGCCAGCGCTGGACTGTGAACTCCTAAGCCCAGAGCACTAGGAAAAGGTATTCCCAGGGAAGACTACTTTCTAGCAGCATTTATCCTTTTTTTCCTCCACATAAACACAAATAGTACTGCACCCCCAGACTGCCAGCAGCAGTAGTGTAAGTCTTGGGCAGGGAATTCCCAGCCTGCCCCCTCGTGTAACACCCTCCCGATTGCTCCTGCGGCCTTGCACCATCAGTACTAATCAGAGCCACACCATCACTCTGCCAGCAAGAAGTTAAATGGTGACGATAATGATGATGGGGTAATAGAAACGCTCATCCTCTGCACATCGGGAATCTGAACTCACTCACGTGCTCTGAAGGATGAATGTGCTCTGAATCCAGAGATTCAGATCAGAATATGGAATAGCTGCGCAAACCGTTCTGACCATAACCCCTAGAAGTTAATTAAAACATCAAGTGCTTCCAAGCCAGTGCCCCATAAAAGACATTTTTCATAGGCTCTCTCATTCATGAAAACTCTCAAGACAGGCTGCTACATTAACAAGGAGACACCTGTACAGGGATACAGAGATATGTTAAACAAGGCAATGTTACAGCCTCCCTTGGACTGGGGGATTTCAAACGAGAATTTCTGGACATTTCCCAGTCCCGCTTTTGGCTGGGCTCATCGCTACAGCTCAGGACCTGATCAGTTTGCCATTCCTTGAGGGGAAGCAAGCCCAGGCTCAGCTTCCTTCAGTGCCAAATGCTAAACGGCGGTGTGGGAGCACCAGACCCAGCACAAGCAGCTCTCAGTGGTGGGACTCACCACTGGAAGCTCCTTCTGTGTAACCCCACACTCAATATCATCCAAGAAGCCAACTGTAGTGGGCAGAGCAGGTTTTCCTACCAGAGGGTGATACGAACATCGTCACCATGGACAGGCCGTGCCTGGAGAGTCACTGATGCCCTGGGAGCACAGTTTATCACCAACTCCACAGCACCTTCATGGCCGTGATACAGCATGATACCCTGAGCCCTGCAAATCACACGCACACAAGTTGCCCATCTCTAAATCATGCATGCCCCAAAACAAAGCACAAGCTTTCCTGAGCATTGAAGTGTCAGACTTCACTGTGCAAAGCTCATTTAAGTCACACAATTCAGACATACTGGGATTGCTTTTTTTTTTCCCCCCTCAGTGCTACACAAACCAAACCCAGATGCTAAACCAGAAACAATTAGCAGCATCCTCATACCCTCTGCTGACAGATCAAATGTGTCAGCACAAATGTACATATGGACATTGCACAATTTGGTGAACTACACAGCGAAAGTTGGTCTGCGTGGCCAGCGAGGTCTGGCTCTCAAAACGTAATATTTAACCAAGAAAAGCAAATAGGCAAAGACTGAAAGCAGGCTAAAAAACCATCAACAAAACTTGTGCTGTGTGGTACAGTCTGGAAAAGAGCCCCAATGTTCCCCAGGTCCATTGCTTTCTGCTCCATACCGAAACTCAATTTATCCTTTCCCTTCTCACCAGGTGAGAAGATTTATGCAAGACCCAAGCAGGCCTGTGTCAAATCCAAAGGCATTAAGCATACAGAAGGGTGCTTTACCTATCACAATGCAAATTATATCAGCCATAAGCCATAAAAAAAGCTCATTTCAAACAACAGTAATTTAACAGAGTTATTCCAAGGAGAACTAGTGGCTATATTTGTTTTCTTTCTGATATTGCAATAGCAAACCATGCATGAAGTTTATTAAGCCATGCTAATTGTCTTTCTGTTCTAGTACATTTTAGCCATATGGAGAATCTGGCTGGCGCTCAAAAGACAGAATTATTATTTGGGGAAAAATATCCTGAAAAGCTTCGACAGCTTCAAATGTTAATTTCTTCAACAATGTGAATAATACATAATCAAAGTGTCAGCCTGGATGCGGTACGACATGTTGGAATCCATCAGAGAAAGGTAATTTGCAAACCCTGAGGAGGTACACATAGGAAAACAGCTGAGTTCACGTAAAACATTTGCCATTAACCTGAAGAGTTCATGCTCACCGGGGAGAGCAGATGATTGTGCTGGGTTACAGTGCCCATCCAGAAGCACGTGCTAATAGTGTGTCAAGGAAAAAATCCCTACCAGAGCAGTCAGGTCTCTGAGTTGAAGGCTGGAGATACTAAATCCACGGGAAGAAATCAGGGTCATGCCCCAAGTCTACTTCTCAATGTGACCACAGGAGAAGCCCCAGAAAGCATAGAGCCCATCCAGGGAGACAAGCCCTGTGCAGGGTGTTGGGCACTGAAAGGGAGAGAGATTCAAAGGGAAGAAGTTTGACGCTGGAGTTACTGACACCATTTCTGTGAATCATCCATTCAAAAAGTTTACATGCAGAAAAAAAAGCCTAGAAGAAGCCTCCTCAGCAGAGAACCCCCTAAATGTTACATGCAAGTGATTTTTCAGGTGACGGGGGAATCTATTTCAGGTGGTAAATTCTCATTCAGCTGCTATTCACAAGGGAAATCTCAGCAAAGGCTGAGACTTTAAAAAAGTTTATTACTATAAATTAACTTTGTTAAATTTTCCAGGCCCTTTCAGCTGTATAACAAGTGAGCATCAATACATGCCATGATTTTTTTCCATCCTCAGCGGACTTTGGTGTTGTGCTGCTGTAATTCATGCCACCATTTGAAACAGCGACTTTCAGTAAGGTGAGCCATAAACCAAGTCACTGATGATAGTCTTATGATACAACCCAGTTATTTATGAAAAAGGATATTTTATTTTATTATTCCCTTCTATCCTAAACAATAAAAAGTAATGACTTGCTGCTGAGAAGGAATATATAGGAGCACCAATTCATGACATATAGGATACGGTTAATATGGTAGATTTTTATTTTTAAATATTTAAAGTAATACTGATTGCGTATTAACAGAATTTATGGTTGCATGATTCTCAGCTTTTTCATTACATGGCTGTGAACCCCCATAACGGCAGACTAATTGCTATATTATGTATTTCTTCATAACTTGTGGATTACGTAAGGTGAATATTAAGAACAAGCTAAAACGTACAAAACACCCTAAAGCAAATTGTCCTCTAGGGGGGCTTAAGAAAAGTCCCCATGCAGGCACAGTGCCATTACCAACTGTTTTAATTGTTAGAATCATAGAATCATAGAATCATAGAATGTTTAGGGTTGGAAGGGACCACTAGTGGTCATCTAGTCCAACCCCCCTGCAGTGAGCAGGGACACTGCTAACTAGATCAGATTGCTCAGAGCCCCATCCAACCTGGCCTTGAATGTTCCCAGGGATGGGGCCTCCACTACCTCTCTGGGCAACCTGTGCCAGTGTTTTACCACCCTCATTGTAAAAAATTTCTTCCTTACCTCTAGCCTGAACCTACCCTGTTCTAGTTTAAAACCATTTCCCCTTGTCCTAACACAGCTGGCCCTACTAAAAAGACGTTCCCCATCTTTCCTATAGGCCCCCTTTAGGTACTGGAAGGCCGCAATCAGGTCTCCCCGTAGCCTTCTTTTCTCCAGACTGAACAAGCCCAACTCTCTCAGCCTGTCCTCATAGGAGAGGTGCTCCAGCCCTCGGATCATTTTTGTAGCCCTCCTCTGGACCCGTTCCAACAGTTCCATGTCCTTCTTGTGCTGAGGGCTCCAGAGCTGGACGCAGTACTCCAGGTGAGGTCTCACCAGAGCTGAGTAGAGGGGCAGAATCACCTCCCTCGACCTGCTGGCCA
>NW_009259312.1:1417248-1472665 GCF_000687185.1 Egretta garzetta | reverse complement strand
GTCCCTCTCGGCAGGGCTGCTCTCGATCCTTTCTTCCCCCCGCCTGTATTGATACTGGGGGTTACCCCAACCCAGGTGCAGGACCTTGCACTTGGCCTTGTTGAACCTCATGAGGTTCACACAGGCCCACCTCTCCAGCCTGTCCAGGTCTCTTTGGATGACATCCCTTCCTTCTGGTGTGTCAACCTCACCACTCAGCTTGGTGTCATCCGCAAACTTGCTGAGGGTGCACTCGATCTCGCTGTCTAAGTCATTGATGAAAATGTTAAAGAGCACCGGTCCCAGTACGGACCCCTGAGGGACACCACTCGTCACTGATCTCCATCCGGACATTGAGCCATTGACCACTACCCTCTGGATGCGACCATCCAGCCAGTTCCTTATCCACCGAACAGTCCATCCATCAAATCCATAGCTCTCCAATTTAGAGAGAAGGATGTTGTGGGGGACCGTGTCAAAGGCCTTGCAGAAGTCCAGATAGATGACATCCATTGGTTTCCCTCTGTCCACCGTTGACGTCACACCATCATAGAAAGCCACTAGGTTCGTCAGGCAGGACTTGCCCTTGGTGAAGCCATGCTGGCTATCTCGAATTATCTCCCTGGCCTCCATGTGCCTTAGCATAGCTTCTAGGAGGATCTGTTCCATGATCTTCCCAGGCACAGAGGTGAGGCTGACAGGTCGATAGTTCCCGGGGTCTTCCTTTCTACCCTTTTTGAAAATGGGCACAACGTTTCCCTTCTTCCAGTCACCAGGGACTTCACCTGACTGCCATGACTTTTCAAATATCATGGAGAGTGGCTTGGCGACTTCATCGGCCAGTTCTCTCAGGACTCTGGGATGCATCTCATCAGGTCCCATGGACTTGTGTGCATTCAGGTTCCTCAGGTGGTCACGAACCTGGTCTTCTCCTACAGCAGGAGGGGTTTTGCCCTCCCGGTGCCCCTCATGCCATCCATCGACTCGGGAGGGGTGAGGAGAGAGGTTGCCAGTGAAGACTGAGGCAAAAAAGTCGTTGAGTACCTCAGCCTTCTCATCTGCTGTTACCAGCCTGCCAGTCTTGCTCATCAGTGGGGGTACACTTTCTTTAACCATCCTTTTCTGCCTGATAACTTTTGTTATCTGGCTGTTACTTTGAGAAAGGTAGTAGAATATCTCAGAAAAGGAGGGTAGGCTGTATCAAGGCCTTCATCAAGATTCCCCAAGAGGATGCTTTTGGATGAGCACCACAGCCCTGCCTGGAAGCAGCATCCTGCACCAGAGCTCATCAGAGCCTGGAGGAAAGCAGATGCTTTCCTACAAACACAACGCATTGCAAGCCAGAAAGGATGGGCAGGCGAGGCCGGTCTCCCACACCTCCGCAGAGACAGCTCGTGCCAGCTCCTTCTCAGGCACATCCCACTGCAGCCTCTGTCCTCCCATCCAGCTGCTGAAAACCCACTGCCCGGAAGGATGGAGCTGGAAGGCCTTGAAAAGTGGCTTGATGCAACTTCATCCACGTGAGCTAAAGCAAACCAGGCCTGCTTTACACCAAGGGTCTACCGCTAGGTCTACCATAAATTGCAATTAACTACTTAAAGAATACAAATGGACTAGGGTAACTGGGGATTACACAATACTCTGGCATCAATAGTTGTTGGTTTGTGGGGGGGGGGTTATGCAATCAGTCATCTCAGAAGAGATGAAAGCAGGATCAAATCTTTTGTTGTTTCTCATTGTTTACATGCCTTGTTGTGTGATGCAATAAGGGTTTCAGCTGACTTCTAGCACAATTCAGGCACTGCTACTGGACTAAGCACAGTTGGTCCTGAATATAATTACACTCCAAATAAGTTCAGAAACCCACATTTCTACTGCCTGATCGAGCTTCCTTCCAAATAGAAACTGCATAAGGCAATTCTCTTTCTATGTAGCTCAAGTGTTTCTCAAAAAAACAGATGGCATGAACCATCTCCCAGGAAAAGATGGCATTTTCTATGCAGTGAGAAATGTTAGAGGGCAAACAAGCCCCCCCGCCTGTGCCTGACACATCTTCCCCACATCAAAACAAACCCTTCATTTTGACTGCTGAAAACCAGCAGGAGAAAAAAGTTTAAAAAAAAAAATCCCTCAGATGTCGTCACATAGGCTCTCCTGCTTAAGCTACACGGGAAGCTCCCCATGACTCACTTCTTCAGTCACGCAGCAGAGGAATGAGTGAAACTGCAGTGAGGAAGAGTAACTTTCATGACAACTTTTTATTCCAATAAAGTTCCATTTTCAGCATTAAAAGGAGGTTATTCTTTCAATGGTACTCATACGCAGGCAGGCAGGCACTGCAGCCCAGATGGAGACGAGCCCCACGCTATTTCAACACCTTTATAAATGCATGGGAGCAATTCACTCATTCAGGACCTTGACGGGGGCTTGCTAAACAGGGGGAACAGCCTCGCATGGTTCTCATCCCCATCTGGTAGTTTTGGAAAGCCAGAGACAAAGACCATGTTTTGGAAGAGAGAAAGAGCTAGCTTCAGAGCCGACCTTGGTGGAGGTCTCCAGGAGTCGGCCCTCCCTGCACTCAGCTAATTCATCAGCAAAGCATCCCAGCACCTACAAGGGAAAAGGGCTTCTAGCCTCCTGCTATCTTGCCTAAATTTCAGCTTTTCCTCATTTTTGCCATTCCCTGAGCCCACCCGCACCCCCTGGGTACCATTGCAGCATCCCGGACACTGCACCCCTCCTCGCGCCTGCGTGTGCCCACCAAGGCGAGGGGCTCCCCCAGGCTGCTCCTCTCCCCTCTCTGCCCTTCCATTTACTCCACGAATAACATGTTCAAATGAGAGCTGGGTTTACAGCCTTGGGTTTTTGCAAATGGGAAAGGTAAGCTCTAATGAGGGAGAAGCAGGAATATTTTTGCATCAAACAACAATTACCGAACATGCTGCCTCCTGAAGATTAAAAGGGGTTTTAAAAAAATAATGAACACACCTGGGCTTCTGCATTCAGTTGAGTCTTAAAACTCAAAGAATCTGAATTAGCCTCATTTCCTTGGGGAAGATAATTTTTTATAAGTGTAGTTCATACATTCTAGAGACTTAATCTGTCACCTGCAGCGCTGTGAACCAATTCCAGGGACTTGCACACGAAAGGCTGAAGAAAAAAAAAAAAAAAAATCTAAGTGAAACATCCTTTCAATACCTCATTTCTGGTTGATTGCCCTTGGAAATACAGAAAGTAAAGAAGAGGAAAGAAAAGCAAGAAAATCTTCCTATGTCCACCTTTACTAGTGGCACACATCAGCATTTCCTCACCTGTACAGCCTTCATTACTATTTGCATTTTAATTAGTTTTGCGTGGTTAATCGCAGTCAGGGAGGCACAGAACTCCATAGCATCCTGATTGGCAGAAACCTTAACCCTAGGTTTATCTGAGAATATAGGTACTGAAAAATAAATTCACCTACTAGCACTGCAATAAAACCTGCAGAGATGCAGAATCAAGGGTGAAAGAACAAGCTCCTCTTACAAGCACACACAGAGCAGTCCCGCACATCTTATCCCTTGGCCTCGAATGGTCATTTCTTTTTAAAGAGATGCGCATGCTGCAAGTCACCCTGTGCCACCAACCCCCCGGCCTCCCTGCCTGCCTCTGCTCCTGTGCCAGAAGGCCCAGCATTTAGGGTGCCACAAATTCCAAAGCAAGGACATTGCTCTTTG
Source organism: Egretta garzetta (assembly GCF_000687185.1). Lineage (NCBI taxonomy): Eukaryota > Metazoa > Chordata > Aves > Pelecaniformes > Ardeidae > Egretta > Egretta garzetta. The sequence continues at coordinate 1,468,970 of NW_009259312.1, read as the reverse complement.
CTGTTACATGTTACCGAGTACAGTCCCTGTACTCGGTGCTGGTGAGGCCGCACCTTGAATGCTGTGTTCAGTTTTGGGCCCTCACTACAAGGAAGACATTGCGTTGCTGGAACATGTCCAGAGGAGAGCCACAAAGCTGGTGAGGGGTCTGGAGCACAAGGCTTACGAGGAACAGCTGAGGGAGCTGGGGATGTTTAGTCTGGAGAAGAGGAGGCTGAGGGGAGCCCTGATCGCCCTCTACAACTGCCTGACAGGAGGCTGTAGTGAGGTGGGGGTCTGGCTCTGCTCCCTGGTAACAGACAACAGGATGAGGGGAGATGGTCTGAAGTTGCGCCAGGGCAGGTTTAGGTTGGACATAGGAAAAATTTCTTCACTGAAAGGGTTGTCAGGCTCTGGAATGGGCTGCCCAGGGAGGCGGTCGAGTCCCCATCCCTGGAGGTATGTAAAAGAAGGATAGATGAGGTGCTTAGGGACATGGTTTAGCTGTGGGATGGCAGTGTTAGGTTAACGGTTGGACTTGATGATCTTAAAGGTCTTTTCCAACCTAGACGATGCTATGATTCTATGCTTTCTGCACTTCAGTTCCCCTTTTGCAAACTTGCAGACCCCCTGGGCTGCCCACAGACCCCCAAAGAGGTTCCCTCCCTTACTTGCAGCACACACTGGGCTTCCCTGCACTCCTCCTGTGGGATTCAGCTCTGCCTCTGCCCCATCCCTGTGAACTGCGCATTTTTTGAAAGATCAAGTTTTCCTCCAGGACACTTTCCTGTGTCAGCAGCACATAGCTGTCACTGCCATCTGCACTTTGAGCTTCAAGTAGTCAAGTATGGTGAGGTCAGCCCAAAAAGTATCTAGAATATAAAAGCCACAGAATCTAGGAAGTTCCCTCAACCCATGCAAAGGCCAGTCCTACACCCAAGCCTGTTTGTAAGCCTGCCATCAGGACACTGTTTATTAGCTCAAACTTGAAAACTGGTAGAGAAAAATAAGTCGTTGATCTCTGTCCAGCCTCCCCCAAAAACCTTCTTCGCTGCTCCAGACCCCACCACAGCTAAGCTTTCCCAACTTTTCCCCAAGTTACTCGTCCACTCCCCAAAGCAGGTCCCACAACCAAGGGGTAAGGCAGCACCAGCTTGCTCAAGGACACCCCAACCCCTCAGCTCAAGCTTGCTGCTGCAGGGCAGGCTGGGCAAGGGAGCAGAGCACCCTCGCGATAGCTTGTGCTCCTGACAAAGCCCATGGCATCATATCGGGGTGCACTGCTGTGACGTTGCAGGGAGCAAAGAACAGCACGAAGAACAGAGCCAAGCCACTGCTTGCCAAGCCGTCTGGGTCTGGCAGGAGGCAGCGCTGGGGAGCAGCCCTTGGCTTGGTTTGGTGCTGCTACAGGTCACACATACTGAGACTCCCCAAACACCTAACTCAACAGAAAGCCAGATGGGACAGAAAAGACACACTCCTGGAAGAGTGTAAAGAAAATCCTCTGGGTCTGACACCTGGGGAATATAGAAGGGTTGTTTTCCGAAACATACAGGCTGTTTGTTTTGAGACCGATTGAATGAAAGGTCCTTGTGTTCTACTGCAATGCAGTTAAGGGTCAGAGTGGGCAGGCATTGATTGGCTGGGTTAATGATGTTATCATCATCTTGTTTTAATCATGGTTCAAAATTTTTGACAAACTTTATGCAAACTAGTTCTCTGAAGCTTCTCCACCACAAGGGGTTGGAAGCTCAGAGAGTGGCCTGGTCTCTTGGTCTGTTCCTTAAAAATTATTGAAGAAATACAATCAAAACTTGATTAAATTTTCTCCCATTTGGCTCTACTGGTTCTTTCCCTGGGTTCAACCAGAGACCAGCAGTGACAGGGATGGAGATTAGTGGTGCTCAATCTAATTTAGTGGTCGGTACATCTCCAGTGAACTCAAGCAGACTATAGTTAATGTAGCTTTCAACCATGCTCGTGTTGTGAGTGCAAGTTAAAATTCGCTTTATATTCCTCTTACCAGATGGCCTTACAGCTGATAGTATCAGAGTGGGAGGAAGGAGGTCTGGCATTAGCTTGTGGCTTTGCTATACCTTCTGTATCTCATCCTGGCGTGGCTCTGTAAGGAATTCTCCCCAATATAGTGACTTAAAAGCATATTCTTTTCACGTTTCTTTTGGAGTAAGAGGAGTACATGCAGTTACTGCAGCTCAGTTTATGTGGGGTAACTCAGCTCTGTTTGGACCAAAGCAAAGCACAGAGCTGATGTAGCCTAACCGCAAAGCAGCTGGTGGGCCCCCTCAGAAGAAGGCTTCCTCACTTAAATTGTACCTAGCAATACGGGAGAGCAAGGAACGCGTGTGCGTACACCCAGTCCCGTGGACACAGCTGCGGTGGTTGCACGGCGCTCCTGTGTTGTAACCTGGAGAAGTATCCCTTTACCAGCTGAGGTTCCCAGCATGAATTGCCTGTAGCACAAGGCTACAGGCTTGTGGGATGAAGAAACAAGGTCCTTCGATTAAAATACTGTTTGACCAGGGAAAGCTCTGCTAGGAGCACAAACACACGTGTGTCTCTGTGTCATAGGAGAAGTGAACATTTCTCAGCTTTTAAACCGCCACTTCTAAATCAAATATCCGTGAACTAGCTGTGCAGCATGCAAGTGAACACGAGATGTCCTCCTTTACTGAGTGATTCAGGGGTTAAGTATGATGGGTCAATGTAGCTTTCATTTAGACACAACTTTCTAGCATTTCTCAAAAATATTATGTTGACTATTTCTACGTCTCACTGACCCTCAGCCATATCTTTATTTTTGAACTGCCTTCCCCCTTGCTACTGCTCCATTTCCTTCCTAAGTTGTTAACTAAATCCAAGCCATTGACGTAATTCAGGCATTCGGAGGGCAAAACAAAACCCACCCTTGATCTTGATCCAGAAGTCTTTAAAAACCCAGCTGAGGTCAAGCTGTTAGGATTGCTTGACTGGCCAGAGGACCATGTGGAAGCAGCATCCGGATACTGAACAGCTTAGACTCTTCCTTAGACCACAACAGCGTCAGGGCCTCAGCAGCTGCCAACACCGGTTGCTAAAATCTTTCTCAGTCTAACATAGCAATGTGGGATTTCACTTGTGTAGCACTTGTAGAGATGAGCAAAAACAAGATCTGAAATGTTTCTCACTTCAAAAACCTATGTATGAACCAGCCTTAAAGGTTTAATCTCTCCATTTCCAGACAATTTTGTCCCTCCTTTCATCTAAAGTGAAAGAAAAACTACCCCCAGGGACTCCCCATTTGACATTTGTGAGAGAGTATCAGCACTAAAGCCATAATCTAAACCGATGCCAGATTTTAGGTTCAAATATTGCTGGTCTCTCCTTGTGTCTTCTAGTTTTGAACTTTCAATATCTGCCTTCAGAAAGACATATCCCTGGTGTGATTATTAACAATATTCTACTTTGAACGCGATCTGAGCTGTTACGGAATGAAAGCTTGAGATGTCTGCCAGGAAAAACACCAGAGAGCAAGAAAAGCAGTAGCTAGTGTGAAGAGAGACAATTTGTAATTGAACAGTAGTTAGATAATAACAGCACCCAACCCACATTACAACTACACCCCCCCACCTCTAGAAGACATTGCTGTACCAAATTTTAGTGTCTTGGCTGTTAGCAGGGTTACACGTGCAAAGCTGTTTATACAACAATTACTTAAACCAGCAGCATTCCAGTAGTCTCAGATCTCCAGTATTACTTGCAAGTTATCTAAACCTGCAAGATTTTCTGTTTTAACAATCTGTCATTCGCTACCTTTAGGAATTAAATGCAACACCAGCAGAAGTATTAACTTTGAAAACTGCATGAAGTGCAAAACTAGGCGTGTATTTTGGCAATTTAACTGCCCTTTACTCAGTGCAGTTAAGTAAGTGATGTGATTTCCATCTGCTTCGTGTGACTGGCATGATGGACAGGTCTTTTCTGCATGTGGTAGGTGGATTCCCTGCTTCGCCCAGACATGAACCAAGGTCATAACCACGGCCCCAGTACTACTGTGGCAAAAAAAAAAAAAAAAAAAAAAGAGGGCTGATTGTAGGTGGGCTGATCTCCTCTCAGAAGAAAGTAGATCTTCAGGAACTGTATGCGGTTTTCAGGAACAAAAATAATTCAGAACTCCATAGATTAGGAAATTGAGCCAAGGAACAACACTTATCTGCAATTCCATAGAAAAAGGACAGTTTCTCCTATGTATGTCTTAGGAGCATCTATCTTCCAGTTAACTTTTACTGAGGCTGCTTAAACTAGCAAGCTGAGATACACATTGAGCGTGCTGTTAGCTTGCCATGCTACAGCCCATGGGATGCTTGCCAGTACTCACTCAGAATAAAGCAGACAGCAAATGCAGCTTCAAACGTTTCTGTCTGCATTCTAGCATGATTTGTCAACTGGATTGCGCTACCATGATGGGCTAAGAGACTAGGAAAAAAAGTCGTCTCAGGACAAAACAGTGGTTCTACCAAGCCCAGACACTAGCTCCAGCACTCAAGGGGCTAAAAGGCATCCAGGCCCCTTGCAGCCTACACTGCCCTCAGCTACAAAGCTCTCTTTGCATTAAAGCAGTCTTATTCAGAGCGATCTTATTCAGTTACTTCTCCAGAAGTGCACTGCACCCCTAGGGAGAGCTGCACACTCGCAGAAATCTGCAGCAGACAAGCCGTTACTGTTATTAATGTCCAGATTTTACATGACTTATGTTTTTGGTGCAGAAGTGTTCAGCTCCCCGCAGGCCACGGTTAGGCTGGAGGCAGTCAGCAGGGACAAGCAGCTTGTGGGAAAACAAGCCAGACCCTGCAGCCGCCCGACCCCCGCCTGCTCTGCCTCTGGCACAGCAGCACCTCCCGCCATCAACCCCACCGATTGCCCTGGCCAGTAGCTCCACTCATCATTTGCTTGCTGAGGCCAGAGAGAGCCCAACCTCATGTCATGTGCAGGAAACCAGTCCCTGCTGTGTCCCTTACCCCAGTTCCAACCCAGATGATACTGAGAGGACAGAATTTTCATCGCGATAACTTTCACTCTTACTCAAAACAGGTTTCTTGCCAATTGGTTTTAATGTGATATTAGTTGTTGTTATAGTGGTGCAGGCTCACATCACACTCTTAACTGCTGCCAAAGAGTGAAATTTTTTTATTTCCCATTGCTGAAACTGGGAATATATGGATGGAAATTTGGATGTGCCCAGACAACTCCCTCAGCTCTGTCCTCACCTGTTTCAAAAATGTAAAGCAGCAAGGCTGCACTGTCCCCAGAAAAAGGTTTTCCACTAGGTACAGATCAGGTCTTTACCCGTGATTACAGATTAATATCACCAATCTTCTGGTGGTCAGCAGCACAAAGTCTAGCACATTTATTGTGCTACTGTGATTCCCTGGGAATGGGGTCAAGTCTCAGGTGGCCTCACTTAGGACTGAATAAGCTCCCTAAGGGTTAGAAAGACTACATTTTCAGCGAGTTTCTGTATTCAACAGCCTAATCTCCTACTGCTGCTGGAACAGTTTGTCTGGTATGAATATAGGCCATTGGGAAGGTCCTTACAGAGCCATCGATCTGCTAATGTACGTTCCAGTGCTCAGAGCCATTTGCTCTTACTCCTGCTCCCCAGTGCCTTTTACCAAAATATCTTACCCCATGAGGCTCAGTTGTATCCTCATGGTTATGCTCCAAGGGATGCGTTATTAAGCACTTAACTACCTCTTCTGAATTTCACTGCTGCATCTCAAGAGGCGAGATGTGGACTCATGCTGCTCCTCATGCAACTCCAGAGTGGGGACCTGGCTTCCATAGAGAGAAGACCGCAGATTGCAGCGTCCCTAGTGCCTCCCACGGTCTCAGTTTACTCAGCTTCCTGACAACCACTTCAAGACATCCGATTTTCCACATGCCTAATTGCAGTAAAATTCACTGTTCCAGACCTAAACTTTAGGAACTGCAACTGGCACCAGCCCAGCCCTGCATCTGGCCTTCATTCCTCATTTGTAAAATGCAGATATTCTGTTCATACCACAGAAGCCCAGACACTAAAAAAAATGGGAGCCATTATTTGCCTTCAGCAGATTGTCACAGTAACGCCCTCTGAGTCTCATCCATCGAAATGGATTATACCAGCCTGCTTCCCTGGAGTGCCATGGAGCTTCTATCAAGTGTTTTGTGCTCCGAAAGGCTTGTTTACAAGTGCCTTACTTTTAGCCAACACATATAAATTCTATTAAAAAAAAGTTGTTCAGATATTTGTCTGAAGTTCATTCTCAAGCTACAGACAGCCAAGCCATTTCAGCCACCACAAGAAGCTACAAGGGTTCAAGAATAAAGAAGGATTTTTATTTTTAATTTTTCCAAAGCCATAAAAAAGCAAAAGCCAAAGAGCAATGAATTTTTCCTGAGTAATACTCCATCATGCCAACAAGACAACAGGGTTTGATTTGGAGGAATTAAAAGGCAATGGCTTTCTTTCCTAGCAGCCTTTACTTCCCAGGCAAACAGAACTGGAAATAGGATAAGGAAAAAAAACCCAACACCACTGATCTAGGGACCATTCCAACACTCAGAAACATGCTGGGCACTGAGGCTCACACAGGGATGGGTCCCAGGGGTGGCTTAAAGAGTGATGGCCATGAGAAAGAACCAGGCTTTTGGAAAGCAGTGGAAGAGTCTTCCCAAGACATGAAAAAAAATATAAATAGTAGCTATGATTAGCAGTGCATACAGACTGAAAGGGAATACAAGGCACTAATAATCATACCACAAATGTTCTTTTAAGACATGGGGACAGTGTATCTAATATATCCTCATATTTATAAAGGTAGATGCATGCTAGGGTTGCACTGAACACAAGATGTCTATCCACATAGGAAATAGTTTTCTTCTTAGCATCTACATGTCTCCCCAAATAAGCACAGGCATTTACTTCTTACTGGGCCGTTCCACTGCAAATGATGCAGTGCTCTGTGATGGAAGAAAACTGGATCCTGACTGAAAAACTCCTTAGGTTTTTATGATAATTAGGTGGCTGCACCACCTTCTGCCTCTCAGGGAGGAAGGGAAAGAAGTAATTATCAGCCATCCAAACTCCCTGCTGTACAAAGAGGGCTCCCACGCTCCTGTCAGCTATGACAACAGCCAGTACTCTGTGGGTAGCGCCTGTTTTATTCCCTTGTCAAACAGCAACTGAAAGAGGCTGGTTTCATCGCTCTGCCTGTACTGACATGGGCAACGCTCATGTGGATTACAAACTGTGAGGCTCAAACCAAAGAGCTCCTTCTGAGCAACACCTAGAGCACTTTGGAGAGACAGAGCTGATGACTACTGGTCTCAACACTTAATCTGCGATCTGTAGAGATTGTCTCGTGGCATCACATCTGGCCAAAGGCGTTCTGCCAGCAGACACCTCCAAGTCATCTCTTGCCAAGTGCAGCACAGCAGCTTTGAAAGCAAATTAGGAGGGTGGGATTGCTGTCCTTCCCCCATGGGCAACAGCTCTGCTGTCTGAAGTCAAGGCATGGCTGCCTCCTGCTTCAAGAAACAGCAAAAGCAGAACAGGGGTCTTCACTCTGTGCCCATAGATTTCAGTAATCAAGTTTCAGTCAACTTCAACTAGGGCAGAATGGATTTTTCTTAGTCAGCTTTTTTCTTCCAATTGAAATAAGTGACATCAATTTGACTTGTCAGTTTTAATTAGCATTTGCACTATGTTCTGCTCTGAAGTTGTTCTGTTTTGACAAACAAGGGGGAAAAAGTCTAATATGTAACTCAAGCCTAGAATTTAGGATGTCAACATGAAAGGCCAAACTAATTAAGATGCTCCACAGGAGATCCCAGTGCTTTCCGCAGACACCAGTGACATGATGCTTTAGACAGGCATTCTGTACATTTGTATATATACAAACACATCCAATAATCAGGGATTCACAAAATGAAAACTGACATCAATTAGTACTAGCAATGGAACAGAGCCAAAGACTCGCAGCTAAGTTCAAGCCTAATAAAATAGTATTGTTGCAAGAACACAGCAAGAATCAATCCCTCTTTCAAACAACAGAATGTAGTGACTTAAGATAAATATGCAAAGAAAGTGTTATCAGCAGCAGCTAACAAATGGAAAACTGATACAAAAGTACAGATTCTTCAGAGCATATTTGGTTCATATCTCCTGCTGTAGTCAGTCAGTATTACATACGGATATACATCCAGGGACACCAATAGAAATATAACCATTATTTTTTTAAAAGTTACTAGACTTATTAGACATTTCAATTGACTCTAAAACAAGCTGACAGCAGTTTTTTCCTTTTTTTGAAGCACTAGCGTGACCAAACTTACAGGTAAAGTGTGCAGCCAGGGCAAATCCATATACAAAGTGCCAATTATTTTGTTTAATGTTTAGTGTAATTTCTGTCACTGCAGAGCATGGCTGGAAGCACAAGTGATGCACAGCATCGAGGAGCATCACTGGAAGAGCCACTGTCAGAGTACACTTGGAGATTCTTCATAGGACTTCTCCAAACCTTTGAGAAACCTCTCAGCTCTTATAGCCAGAACAGACCCAAAAGGCAGGAGCCATCTGCAGTCCTAGAGCAATACTCAAGGTTGCAGTTTGGTTTGGATTATTTTTCCATAGTTTGTTTAGATGTCACTGATGCTTTTAAAACTGGATGAAACGCACAAAGGGCAGCTCTGCACAACAGAACCAGGCCTCATTCCCAGCAGCATGTATTCCCCTCTGTTCCCTCACCTGCTCCCAAGGGCAGGAAGAGATGCTGCCCCGAGCAAGGCTTCCCACAGCCACAGGGAGGTAGATGTGCACACAGCACAAGAGCTTCATTTCTCCTATTTTATACTTCTGGCATTACCTGGCCTGAAAACAGAACCTGACAGCATTGACTGAGACACAAATAAGGACAGACACAGCAACTTTATTGAAATACAAGTGTCAGATAAACACACTGAAGATGGGAAAGAGCTCCCTAAGATGAAGAACAGTGCAACAAAAACATTGACGTACACAGGCAAGTTTCCATTTTGACTGGAAGCTAAGAGAGGCAGTAAAACAGCCTTCTAGGACCCAGCAAGGGAACAACATCCTTGCTGCTTTTAAGACAGTTTGCTCTGCTTATGATAGTTTGCATGACATAGGTGGCTGTGATTACGAATGGTGGGGACATAGACAGGACCCTCCATGACCAGGGTGGCCTCTTGTACATTCCTCCTGCCAATATCAACTGTTTGCTCGCTTGCAGTATGCACAAATTTTAGGAGTGTTGAGGGAGGTTTTGAGGGGACAGGAGAGGAAGAGGAGGCACGAATATCTTTAAGACAATTCCTCAGTTTAACAGGACAGCAGCTATTTACTTGTTTTACAGGCAAGTTACGAGACTTTTAGGAATCAAGGCTTGTATTGAAGTACCAACTGGCCTTTGATTACAGCAGCGTGAACATTGCTGCTCTAATAAATCACAAAAATCAAAGCTGAACCACACCATGAAGAGAAGATTTCAGAAAGGGCATTTGTTTTGTTTGGGCTTTGTTTTTTGAATAGCTGTGACCTGATCAGAATCAGATTGGCCAAAAAGCATATTTTTTTTTCCTTAATACGACAGGGAGAAGAGAAGAATGCAGATAAGAAATGTAACATTCAAAAATGTAAGCATTTAGGTTAACAGAAAGGCTGAGTGTTTCAGTGGAAGAGACAAAGTGGTTTGGTGCATCTTCCTCTTCTGCCACAACCTCTCCCCTCAGCATCCCAGTGTGTTAGGACCAGGGCATGCCAGAGGGAAGCCACACTCAATGACATTGCAGGGCTCAACCACCACAATTCCTTCAGTGAAAGCTCTCTGCCTACCTCAGCGGACCTTGCCCCTGCAGAAACCACCAGGTTTTATGCCTCCTGCCTTTTCCTAAATGCTCTTTCCTTTTATCTAGACTGGATTATGGTGCTTACTGACAGAGGAATTCAGGCTACTCCAGGGATTTAAATCTCTGCTCCCCAGAGCTAGAATAAACTACTCAAAGTCAAGTATAGGCTTAGAAATTTGAATACAGTAGAGCCAAAATGGGGACCATTCAGCATCTTTAGCACATGGCCAGAGCAACCACCTCCATCTCATTTGTCAGATGGGATCACACGACCTTCCAAGATTAGACCCCAAAGATTAATGAGGCAAAGCCCCTGAATAACACTGCTGGGCTCTGTGACCTGTATTTCAGTGAGGCTTCCCTCTGGGCACCTACATTATTTGTAGCTGTGTGCACAAATACCTCAAAACTGAGGCGCCAACTTGAACATCATCCAGGATGGGATCTGCTCCAGCTTCCTGCAAAGTTAACAGCAAGACTTCCCATCATGTCTCAAGAGCTCCATGTCCCATGTCTTATTTACAAGACGAATCTGCACCATGATAAGGATCAAGCACAGCATGGTCCCGTCTTCTTGTTTTAAAGCTCTAACTGTGCAGAACAACTTCACATGAATCAAGCCCATGCTATCAGTCTATGGGTCTGTTTCCAGAGTTAAATTCTTTCCCCAAGTCAACACAAAGTAAAGGAGGCTTAAAAGTCTCACCAGGCTCACATAAATGTTTCTTCTTCACCATGAAATATTGGTGTTGATATAGAGCATGAATAATTGAGCTTCTGATCTCTTTGAAGAGTCTGGCCTTACTGAATGTTACAGGACATATTATTTATATTATTTGGATAGTGGAGGAAATAACAAATGGTTTCACCTCTTAACCTTGTCTAATAGGCAGCCTTAAGAACACCAAAGTACAGTAATTGTTATAATGGCTGTTTGCCCAAGTTAAGTCTTAACGTTATAATAAAAAGAGTCTTGTTGGCTCTTCTTAAGATTGATTCACCCCAAAAAGTAATCAATAAATGCAGTTTTTTGCCTCTTCACTGCAAATACCTGCTTGGTATTTCTTAACTTTTCTTGCACTCAGCTTTGCTGGAGTCCCATGACAGTGAGCTACCTGGTCACTGATGCTCCAAGTACCCCCTCAGCGTGGAACTGGCCAAATACAGCCAAGGGGACAGAAGTGGAGACAAGGAAAGACTGGAGCAGTAATCCTGGCACGTTTCAATCTTTCCTCCAGACTCCTTAGGCCCCATTTCCTATGACTAGACTCCCAAGCATATTTTTCCCTGACAAGAAAAGATTTAAAAATAAACATCGGATTAGCATTGACCAGGGTTTGGCTGGCTACCAAAGCCTCTTCCCCAGACTTTCCCAAGCAGTGCTGTGCACTGCTAAGGACTCTGTGGCAGAAGTGCATTCCACAGGCCAAGCCTTCAGTCCCAAGCCAGGGTGATGGTGTGCCTGGCACGTGACTGCAGAGCTCTGGGTTGACCGAACACGTAGAGCCCATGACCAGGGAGCCCTCAGAGCAATCACTGCTCATTTCAGCTTTGCAGACTTTATTAGTGTTATTTTTCCCCTTTGACTTATAACCCTCCACTGTTAATAGAAGAGAGGGCATAAAATGGAACACCTTCATTTCACCTGATTTAATAGCAGATTTAACCAGCTTATTAGAAATAAACCAAATGAAGAAGTGATCGCACTCCCCTTTACAGAAAGAAATATCATGTTAATTACTCTTTACTGGCATAACAATAATATTCTGATATCCCAGATATACCCAGAAGCAGGCCAGTGGGAGCCAGGCAGGTCCTCAAAGATCCCCATCCCCATGCCCAGCCCAGCACTGATGAGGTCTCTTAACTCAGGTCCAAGTTTCTCAGGATTCTTGCCTAACTGCATTGGAATATATCCTGTTAGGGCCACATTCGAGGACTGAAATCACCCATGACCCAGTGACAGGGCAATGGAGAGAAGCAGGTATCTAAGAACATGGCAAAAAGCCACAGAAGTCACTGCATGAGCTGTTTGGCACTAATAAAAACCAGGCACAGGGATTTAGGTGGAATTTTACACAGCTGACTGTGGTCCTAAAAGCAGTTAAATCATTTAGGAAAGGATGGTTACAAGTACTCTAGATATGTTTCTGAGTAATGAAACCCAGCAGGTAACATAATTGAATATTTAATTTCACAGTAGCTGTGAACTTGTCTGCAAAACATTTACCCTTCACATGTCTTGTCCCATCTATGAAAAATCCATCCCAAGTGAATCACAAGCAGTAGGGACTTGGTCTAGCTGACAAACTAAAGCAGTGGATGCAATTTTACAACTAATTGTGACAACTTCTGTTGGGGCCAGTTCTGTTTAATAACTTTATCAATGATCTGGATGAGGGGTTCAAGTGCACCCTCAGTAAGTTTGCAGACACCACCAGGTTGGGCTGGAGTGTTGATCTACTTGAGGGTAAGAAGGCTCTACAGAGGGATCTGGACAGGCTGGATTGATGGACCAAGGCCAATTACATGGGGTTTAACAAGGTCAAGTGCTGGGTCCTGCACTTGGGTCACAACAACCCCATGCAACACTACAGGCTTGGGGATGAGTGGCCGGAAAGCTGTCTAGCGGAAAAAGACCTGGGAGTACTGGTTGACAGCTGGCTGAATATGAGCCAGCAGCATGCCCAGATGGCCAAGAGAGCCAACAGCATCCTGGCTTGTACCAGGAATAGTGTGGCCAGCAGGAGCAGGGCAGTGATCCTTCCCCTGGAACTCAGCACTGGTGAGGCCGCCCCTCGAATGCTGGGTTCAGTGTTGGGCCCCTCACTCCAAGGACGACATGGAGGGGCTGGAGCATGTCCAGAGAAGGGCAACAGAGCTGGCAAGGGGTCTGAAGCCCAAGGTTGATGGGGAGCATCTGAGGGACCTGGGATTGCTTAGTCCGGAGAAGAGGAGGCTGAGGGGAGCCCTTATCACTCCCTACAACTGCCTGACAAGAGGGGGGAGCCAGGTGGTGGTGGTGAAAAATGTCTCTTCTCCCAAGTGACAAGCGATAGGACAAGGGGAAATGGCCTCAAGTTGTGCCAGGGCAGGTTTAGGTTGGATATTGGGAAAAATTTCTTCACCGAAGGGGTTGCCAGGCACTGGAATGGGCTGCCCAGGGAAGGGGTTGAGTCCCCATCCCTGGAGGTATTTAAAAGACATGTAGACAAGGTGCTTAGGGACATGGTTTAGTGCTAGGTTAATGGTTGGACTCAATGATCTTAGAATCACTTAGGTTGGAAAAGACCTTTATTCTAAGTGATAAAATATTCTTGTTGAGAGCACAAGTTATTATACCTCACTTTTGACAGACTTTCACTCTAGCTTAAAAATACATTTTCTACATGAATGTATCACTAGTTCACACAACAACCTGCTACATTTCTTCAAATTACTCCAGCAGTAATATTAATGTGTATGGTTTATATATATATATAAATGCAGTATCTCTGATTTCTCTCTCCAAATACAGTTATCCATTAGACTTAAGGATGTTCAATTCAGATACAATGTAGTTTTGTAGAATACAGAAATGAATTTTTAATACCGCAGGAATCAGTGCAGTGAGACTGACTGACCTCCAGCCCCACACAGACTACAACTCCTGCATTGCTTTCTTAAAAGGGCTCCTCCTTCTGTATGACAACCCCAGCTAAACCCCTAGCCCCATGCCAGCTGAACAGGTTACTTTTTCCCCCCCAAATACCACAGATATTATTCATTTTGCCTGCACATGAACTCCAGGAGCAATCTGTCTATACCTGTATCATTAAATCAGGTCTCGCTTTCATTTTTGTTGCCATTAATATATCTTAGAAAAACTCCCAACTCCTAACTTCTAACCTGATAAAAAGAAAACAATCATACTGATGGGGCCCAGTTCTCCTCCTACACTAGTGTTACTTTAGCATAACCACAGCTTTCAGAGGAATTAGTCTTGTTCACTCCACTGGGAAACAAAGAAAAAAGGTCAGTCCTACTATTTCCTCCCTACTACACTTACAGGGAGAGTTTAATCCACAAATACAGTTGGACTTGATGATCTTAAAGGTCTTTTCCAACCTAAACGATTCTATGTTTCTATGATACATATGCATGACCCAGGCTTTGGAGGGAGAATTACTCAGTATGGCCAAATAGTATTGCAGCAAATCTGATCAATGTTTTATTACTGCTAATCATTTTCACCAAGAAAACTGGCTCATTTAAGATATCACAATGCCCACGTACACCAAAATTAGACAGCACACATTAGCATGAACACCAAATAAACAAAAATAAAATCAGCCCTGTGTCTGCATTAAAACAACTGAGCAAATATCACAAGGGAAATTATGAGTTAGCTTGACTGGACTCTAAAGAGTTACTGATAATTACACATTTAATCAAATTAAACATGGCATGCAGGTCTGGTCTGTCTTTCCCTCAGTGCTTTTGACTGTTCTCACAACACTTGCTCTGTTACAGACAAAAGCATCCTACTCCTTTCAAGGCCAAGCAGATCACAACGCCATTCGGGTACTTGGGGATGTTTCTGGCCACAGTGTTTGACGTCCAAGTGTCCTGCTAAGATAACTTCCCCCTGTTGGCACAGCTGCTGTTGACAAGTCCTTATCCTCCCAAGAAAACCCATATCTAACCTATATATGAAGCATCAATAGCAATGTGCACATATTCCTCCCCTGCATACACAACATTCGGGGGGAATCATGAGCTAGAAGACCAAATCAAAATTCAGCTGGAATTGTTTCTTTGTTGTCAGCAGTTTTCTGCCACATGGTATTTGGGTTTTGGGGTTGGGGGTTTTTTTCCCCCCCTCTCTTCCTCCCATTTTCCCCCCTCCTCCCCATCCAGAAGTACATCAGTAAAAAAAATCAGGGGACTGCAGTGGTGTAACATTCTGTTACTCAGTACCCAAGTCCTTGGCTTTGTCCCAGGCTGATATAAAACAAAGGGGTCTGCAAAGCCTCGTTGCAGCTGACTCATTCTGTCCTCTACACTTCCAAGAATGATATTCACCTTTGATTTTTGTTTCAAAGGTCCTGCTTCATCAGGGTTAATGAGAAAGAAAGAAATCATATAGCAAATTAAGGCTTAATCATTGTGCAATTCCCTTAGATAAATGTTAATTGTCCCATCCTCAGTGCTTTGCAGTGTAATTAACTATACCTCTGTACCAAAGGGAAAAACTATAGCATGCTTCATTTCAAGGTCGCAAAACAAGTGAGAGAGGCAGGAACAGAGGCAAGATCTCCTGACTTACCACCTCAGTCCCCTGCTTCAACCAGCAGGTAGAAGCCACTCTTCAAGTTGGCACAAAACACAAAACCAAAGTCAATGCCAGCTACTAACTAAAAAGCTATGAGAACAGAGGCTGGGAAAAGGCAGCCTTTCCATGCTGATCACACAAAAGAACTGCAGTTTAAATCAGTGTTTGGTATGCAGTAAGTTTGACAAGTAGACTTGTATACAAAGTTATCTAGCTCTTTTTACATAGCCTTGTAATAACGACAGCAACTAAAGATCCAAGCACCACCTCTGAGCTCAGCTGTAATTTACTCTTCTTTGCTGAGCTATTTATCATCCTAATGTCCCTGCCAAACCAGAAATAAATTCTACTAGACACATCATTAAAGTATTTAGTAATCAGTGCAAGATAGCAATATAATTCACCAACCCCAAAATACTGCAAAATGCTAGCTGCTGCTACCCCTTCACAGTTACTAAAGTGCTTTAATGAAGTTCCATCTGGCAGCAGTGAAAATATGGATGGATTTACACATAACATAGAAACAGTCCATTTAATTAGCAGCTAAGAGGTTCAATGGCCAATATTAATTTCTGTTAAACAGTGAGCCATACCTCTCAGCTGAAAGCTCTGAATTCAGACAGTTGTTTGGGATTCATTTTACTTCAAAGGCTCAAACAAAAGTGAATTTCAGACACAACTCTGCAGTGAAGAAGTCCAAATTATGAGCAAATCAAGAGAAAAGTGTTCAGAACTTAAGACCTACAGAAATTGCTGCTAGAAGGCCATCCCATGTCCACCCCAGTCTACAATAAGTACTCTGTGCTGCAGCCCCAGATGACAGCACAGTTTCAGAGAGGTGCAATTCATTCCTTACCCAAAAGACCGATCACCATACTCCACAAAGCATGAAGATTGAGAGATTGTACAATTACCATCCCAGCTATTATCACCAACTATGCTGTTCCAACTCAGCTCATTGCCCCTCTGAAGAGGTCACTTATACGTAACAGTAATTTCTCAAACAACAATACCCATGAACATGCTCCAAGGCAAGCAACCAGCTACAAACACTTGCAAGATACCACGTCTTAGGGCAGAGGCCTTATTCTTTGCTTTCCAAAATTTCAGCATCAGAGACCAGAGCAGGAGAAGGGAACAACATGGTCTGTCAGCCCAAGGACCCACAGTTACAAAGTCTTTATTTCCTTCTTGGAATAAATCCTGCCCAAATCTCTCCAATCTACAGATGGGATCAGCAGGACAGAAGCAACCCCATTTTTGAGCTCTTACCTGCTGCAGAGCTGGACTCCTGCAGCCCAGCCAGCAGGACTTGCCTTTCTTTTCATCTTCTGCAAACTTCACTTTTTAAACCTGCTGAGCACAGGAATCCTTCAGTGTCTGTACTACCAACCTTCAAATTCTTTTTCTGTGCAGTTCTAAGGACATACCAAAAATAAACAGTTTCCATCACCTATTGAAAAAGCAAAGGAAAAGCACATGCATGGCAGGTAAAGCAAAGCTCATTTTACACTCTCCAGTCACTAACACACAAAGTGCAAACACTTGCATTCCCTGGTATTTCCTCAGCAAAAAAACCCAAACCCCACAACCCACACCATCCACACCAGCCTCTCTCTGCACGCACAAAAAAGGACATTTTTCTTTTTTGCTTGTAGCTTATTGATTTTCAGTTGTTCAAGTATAACTGAATCTGTAAGATTTCACCTCTAACCGCCCTACATGTGCTTTTACATTACAGAGCAGGTTCAGGCAGTAAAACGTCAAAATAAACAAGATAAACAGGTAACTGACAAGTTTTCCCAAGGGCAGAATACCATTATCAGCACCTGCTGCATTTCCCATGTGCTCTGAAGTACTCAGGAGAAAAATCAGAGCTTTTATATAGTCAATTCTTTGCAAATTATGATTGGTATTGATTCCTTTAGGAAAATCCAGGCTGTGTGTATGTATACATATGTTTCTATACAATGATGAGAGCAGTATAAATAAGATGTATTCTAGAATCCAAAGGGCTTCAGGCCAAGGTGCAGCTCTTCTTCCTTTGCCTGTCTACTCCGCTGTTCCAGTGTTGGTCTGCAGAAAAGGGCCAGCTGACCGGGACTCCTACAGATGAGACCTCAGCACTGCTTGGAAAACAGAGAAGTGGCAATGGAGAAGGAAGGAACAGTGTCATTTCTGGACTAGGACACAGCAGAAGAGAGCCTCGGGGAAGAAATCGCCCTCAAGGGTTGCAGATAAGGGCTGCTTCTGGCCCTGCTACCACTTTCATGCATGGCTTGGTTATGACTGACCCAAGCTGCGCTTAACCTGGCTCAGCACGTACTGTTTCTCACACAGACAGAGCTGGGTGTACTGGGGCTCAGTGTTCTCAGCACAACCAGGACCTCAGCAGCTCTGCAGGGCCAGATGAGGGCTGTGCGGTGAGCACTTCCAGCACAGGACAGCAACAGGGGCAGGTTTTACCAGCAGAAAAAGCCTCTTGCTGTAGACTTAATTCCCACATCACCACCAGCAGGGCAGGGAAAGCCATAAGCTACCAGAACAGAGCAGCCCTGGTTTTCCACAGGAGACATCTGCTTTCCAAAACAAGTTTTGACTTCCCAGCAAAAAGAGCATTGTACCAAGAGAGCAGGCCTCACCTCCCAGGGCAGGACAACCCCCTCCTTACCTCAACGAGCTGCCTCTCCTGGATCAGCCTCACCAGCCCCCACTGCAGCCAGACACGGGCCCGGTTTGGCACCACCTCAGAGCACTGAAGCCCCCAGTGCCCCAGGGACCGTGCTGGCAGCAGGCACAGACATGGCAGCCACAGCACAGCACTTTCCTCCTCCCCCAGCCATACTCTGCCAGCAAGAAAGAAACCCCTCCCCAGGGCAATTTAAGCCCGTGGGGCTGGGTGTGATACCACCCTGCCCAGGGGCAGCTCATCAGCCCATCAGCCCCATCCCATCCCTGCCTGGCCCACCTGCGCCCAGCCTGCCCTCCTTGCAGCTCAGGGTCCCCCAAAGCCGCCGCCGCCGAAACCAACCAAAACGGTCCTTTGGGAGCGTTTGACGGTAACCAGATTGCTTTATTTACAACTAAATCACAGCTGGGGGAAACAGGGAAAATATTTTCTTCCAGATCTGGCTGTGAATTTCTGGCAGAGCCCCTGTCTCCTCGAGGCACGGGCTCCTCAGGTGATCCCGCCAAGGTGCTGAGGGGCTCCTGCGATGGCGGCCACCGTGTGAAAAGCCAGACCAGCAACACGAGCATGGCATGGGCCCATCCTCCAGCACAAGCTGATGGGGTGCTGCGTGTGCCCCAGCCTCCTGAAATGCTTTTTTTTTGACCCATTTCCTCTTGCAGGAGAAGCTTGGAAGAAATTACATGTCCCCAGCTGTGCCAGGCCAACATCGTGGGAAGCTGTGGTACTGCAATGATGGCAGGACAAATATCCATAAAAAATGAGTGTTCAAGTTGACTGACGGTGTTTTGTAATATTTCAAAAGCGTTAGAAAGGGAAATATTGGGTCTTCATTACAAAAAAAACCAACAACAAAAAGCAAAATCTTGCTAAACTTTTATATTAACCAACATTTCTGCATTTAATACTTTCAAAAGTGCGCTCTGGTTTTCTCTAGGTTTCTTTAGTTTTACCTACTGTATTGCCACCTTCTGTGCTCATGCTGCACGGGCTCCCACAGCCAGACACCTGGCTCCATGCTGGCTGCATGCCCCAGTGCCGTAAAACCCCCTGGGTCATTTTTTATATTGAGTTCGTTAAATTCATTGTCCTGGCCAGGTCCCAGTTTGAGAAAGCAGAATCCGTCCAAATATTCCTCTCTTATTTCAACCACAATTGTCTTTTTCAATTTCTTTCTTGCAAATTGTTTTGTGCTTTTTTCCGCGCTTTTTTTTTTAGTTGCAAAACAGCTGTCACTTTTCACCCAGAGGATGGTTGTATTTTGATGTCACATTAATACCCCTATCCTACACGCTTATCAAAACCACTGGAAACCTACCTCAAGGCAAAGCAACCTGCTTACAGTTGAGGAAACAATTTTGCACCCTACTTCCGGGGATATTCAGAAGTTTTGCTCACAGGAGGAGCACAATGCAGAAGCAAAGACATCGCAATTTATTAAACTTGTTACCTATAAAATAGTTTACATACAAAATAAATTATGTGCTTCAACTGGACAGGTTTATAAAATGTTTTGATGGCTTAGTCTATTTAAAAGGTAATCTAAGCAAGCCATGACTGCACAGCCATTGCCACTAATCTAAAAGACATTAAAGTTTCCCTGGCCTCTTAGAAGCTATTATGTGAGTTAAAAACCTTATCGGGACACCACGCTTGGGAGAAAACATAGAAACATATTCCAGTTAATGGTTCAGACCCACCTTGTTTGCTCTGGAAACTGACCCCATACTGTAAATTCTACCTCTGCTGTACAGTGAATTACTTATAGTGTATGAATAATGGATACTATAAACAAGCATTACAAAATGAAAATTCAGTTAACAATATTATGGAGTTTCCATTCACAAATGTAGTTCATGAGTGATACAAATGTTATGGTTCTTATCGCCAGTGAAAAAAATTTGCATATCCCATCACAGAGTTCTTGCAAGGACCCATTCTGCATTTCTTATCTCAGGGCTTTTATGGCAAGAAATATTGCGGTAGGCCCAGTAATTTACATTTTTCCAATAAAATTCTAAATACATATGCAGCAGCTCTTTACTGACTGGCTTCATGTTATAAATTATAAGCTTGGAAGTAAATACATTAGGAAAGATATTGATTTCTAAATAGTCACCATGAGTGAGATTTTATCCTGCTGTTGAATTATTGCACCTCTTGTCTTTTATAGCTGTATCTTATTGCCCAGCTACTACACTTTGTGGCAAGTAAGTAAATAAATAACACCGCCTCACTTCTGACAGTTTGATTCATTCAGCTCCACATGGCAGAAATAGCAGGTACGAATCTGTGCAAGGGTTTTCTAGCAGCTCTGCTTGGAGAGACATTTTGGGATCTGCAGCTATCATAAGCACTGCTTTCAGCGTGTCACACCACCAAGCATTGACGGCTTTACTGTGGAAGCGGCAGATGAAGCCCAGTGCCTGTTGGAAAAGATTAGCAAAAAAAATACCAGTACTGCTCTGGGATGTCATTGAATGAACAGTCCTTGTTCATTCAACACGTCTGCTCCAGGGTTGTTCAGCGATTTTGTTGTTTTAATGGATAATCTCAGCCTTTACTACCTTAACACCATGATTACACATGGCATCTGGTTAGGAAACAGGAACAAGGCACTTGGTCTGTGTAAAAAATCAAGCAGAGAGCTCAAGTTGCAGTTACAGCTGGAGCACCCTCCATACTCCCATCACCCCAACCCTCCCCTACAACCCAAATGCCACCTCGTGCCCCAACTTGCGACTTGCAGCCACCCCGGCTCCCACACCCTTCCATTCACAGCTTGGCTGTGTTTCCCTTCCCAACTGCAATGCAGTTTGTAGGGCAAGGAAATGGATGTGGCATTGTCTTTGCTTCCATAGCACCCGATGTATAGACATAGACACAAGAAAGGCAAAGAGCCTCAGAGGGACACACCATGATGAGACCAACAGCAGTGTGGAGGAAGCTTCTTTCCTGATGAGGAAGGCCGTAGCACATCAGGCAGCTGGCTCGCAGGCAGGTGGAAGAAAAACACGTGAATCCAAGGAGATGTCCCAGATGCGCTGGGTCATTCTCTGCCAGGTCTGAGCTGGGCAGCTGAGGTATGCCTGAACTCAGTTATATTTGTCAATTCAATCTGTTTTCTGGGAGTCAACAAAACCCAAGCTGTTGTTCCAAATATTTATTAAAAAATAACTGCAAGTGAAAAAAAAATCAATAAGCAGTCCAATGGCAGATTTATTACAGTTTTAACAAGTAAAGGGAATGAATCTACTTTACAAACAAAAATAGCAATAGGGAAATATACTGAAGAGTTCTTAATCAAATTATAAAATGGAAACAGCATACACAATATATATTTATATATAAATCTATTGGTTACATTCTTCTTAAATAGGTTAAACAACATTCATTAGCAACATCCAAAAGTATTTGTGGCAAGAGATTCGTATTCTTTCACGGCAATACTGCCTCTCCGTAAGTTTATGTCCACTACAACAATTTTAGAGTTTGGGGCTAGAACAGGTATTTAACACCACCAGGTCAAATCCAGAGCAAGTGATTTAAAACCAGTTTATAGGAGATCTCAGTGTTATTTCTGAGACTTAAGGCCAGGTATGCCACGGGTGGAATTGGCAGAACATGGTTTAAGCAGTGGGATCTCCTTGAAAACTCAAATTTGGATTAAAGCTAGATTCCCACAGGGAAACTCTGACACTGCTCAGGATTCCAAGTTTAAGACACAATTCCCTTTTTCTGTAAACAAATATTAACAAAATAAACTCTCTGTACCCTGTTAACCATTTCCTAAAATAAAAATACGGAGCTGCTTGGGTAGTCTTAAAATAAGTCAGTATAAAAATCTATCTTATTCTAAGCACTGTCTCTGTATCAAAGTGCTAGCAGACTGCACAGTGTTTTCTGTTTGAAGCCACGTTCCCTGCTTTTCGTGTTTCATATTGCAAACCTCAGCTCCAGTAGGACTGAGCTCAGGACTCCAGCTGTGGTGGCTGAGTCATCCCAGCTCCGGGCTCCCTTTTGGGCAGCCCTCACTTGTACTGGGACACCCAAAGCACTTCTGGACGGGTCATGCTAGGGCAAGCTCTCTGTGCCATTAGATGGATGGTGCCCATCGCAGACCCATCCCCACCCTGCGGGGCGGTGGCAGGGTCTGCGCCTGCAGGGAGCGGCTCAGGACCCACCCCAGTTCAACAGGCACTTAGCCTGTCCCCTGCAAAGACCTGGGCAGGAGTCGGGCTCCAACCCTGCAGCAGAAGCCAAGCAGATCCCCCCGCCACTTTGCATAGTTTGGCTCAGCAGTGACTCTCTGCGTGTCCTTGGTAGATGCCCTATCGTGCTCCTGCTGCTCCCCTTCCTCCCAGGTGCCAGCAGAGACTCCCACAGCTTGCCTGTTCAGGACCTCTTTGGCTTACTTGGTTTGGTTCAAACGCTCGCTGGCTGTTACTTTGGAGCCTGAATAAGAAATAGTGCAAATACAAGCTTAAAGAAAAAAAAACAAAACACATTGCCTTCACTGAACATTCAGTTAAAAAGACAAGGATCTGTAAGATGAAACCCCAGATGTGGGGTATTTGAGACATTTGGCAAACCTGTACAAGATTCTTCAAGATTGTCTTAAGGGAGTATATTTGGCTTGGTGCTGAATGCTTAAAATTATTTGCTAACATGATTCTAACTAACACTGTTGTGGCTAATTGCAAACAACTTTGAAGACCAGGCACAGAACATGGGACATCTCCTTGGTGCGACGGGACAAACACTCCCTGCAGTTATGGATTCCTTGGTGCTTTTCTTATCCAAGTTTGACTCAAAATGATTTTGTTTGCACGGAATGGTGTGAATTCATCCAGACTGGTTTTGCTGGAAGGCAAACGGACCACATTATTTCTGAGGGTCAAGATACCTTTTTTTAGCCATGCTCAGGCAGATTAACAGGCCAAAACAGAACTAAGTTTGATTCCTATTATGGGAGGCTGGCTGCAGTGCATTTTAAAACAATAAGCATGTGAAGTGGCTGAGATGTTCAAGTTTGAAACTTCACAAAGCGCCAGGGTGCCCTATAAATGCAGAGACCCCCACTTGGCATTGCAGCGACCTTCCCCACGTGGCACCATGCATGCACACTGCAGTCCTCGGTGAAGCAATGCGCCGTGCAATGTTTCTTGGCCCACTCCATAAAGGGGCTTAATTGCTCTCAACTCCTCTTCCCCCCAAAAATCAGCAGAAGGGACAATTCAGCAACAAGTTGCTTTCAGCAAGCAATGCACAAATGGCTGGCTAACTTCACTAGGGATTAGGCACTTGGCCTGCTCAGGGTTTCTGTAAATCCTATGTACATCCACCTCTAGGCACCTATGTGCTATTGTGAAGTCTGGTTCTCAGGTCCAGCCCTGGGAACTAGTTCTGCTTTGGCTATGATCGAATAGGCAAGACTGCACTCTTTGCTCAGGAGCAGGGCTGACTGCTGTCCTCATTAGACTGGTGGGGCGCAGGCCCGCTCCCCTCCATTGCACAGCTCCTGCTGTTCCTCTCCGTACACCAGCATCAAGCCAGGTTTGCTAGCTTGAAGGTTGAGTTGCACCAGGGGAGTTTTACCTGTTGATTTTATGGGCCTGTTTCCAAGCAGGATCCACACATTTAAAACCATAAGGAGATGAATTCACAATGAAGCTAGGGAATAAAAGAAGAAGTCATATTTACAGACAGCTGCCATCACCCCCCACACACTCCATTAAAGAAACAAACAGCCTTATCTTTGCCCATGTGCTTGTTTCTAATGTGATACTGGCCTTCCCAGCACTTCAGGACATTGTTTCCAATGACAAAGATAACAGAGTTCAGGCTTTAACTGAGAACTGATGCGTGAATATGCTTAAGTAGCTTTCCTCTCCCAGCTCCATGAATTAATTACAGCTTTGTACATGAATAAAATGGAAAAAATTCTCCACTCTTCTTTTTAACCCCCATCAAATTCATATTATGTGGTGGGCAAAAGGACAGATGTTTGGAACAATCACTTCCTTCCCCTTCTCCCTTTGTCTGCACATATAAATATTACTGGAACTTAAAAGCCAGCATCTGCATTAAACAGATGGGACTCTGCTATGTTAATCTTTTTTATGATGTTCATGGAGCAGGGACTTCTGAAAGACATTTGGAACGAATGCCTGCCATGACAGGATACTGCCTAAATTAGAATCAGGCTCCAAGTATCTTCCCGCAATTGGATTATGTCATATGTTATACTCTTACTCATGGCCTGGGAAGGAGAGCGCAAGGGTACTTAATATCTGTAGATACTCAATTAAAAAGAGTGCATCAGACACTCACTAGGTCTGGCTTTTGCCTGCCTCACATCTAGCCCAAGCCCGCTTGTAAACCTGAAGAGAAAAGAAAAAGGAAAACGAGCGCACGTGCAGTGGCAGTCATCACACCCATACGTATGCCTGCTGCCTAATACTGTTACCGAACTGAAAATGTAAAACGTCACGCAATTTGCACTTTGTTTGCTATAGTTTGGGTTATGTTAATGCTAAGAAAATAGAATCCAGAGGGAGGGGAGAAAGGTTTGTTTGTAAAACATGGTGATTTTACTGGCTCTTGAAGGTTGCATTTCAAGCATAACTGCGTTTCTCCATGCTTCGCTTTTTGAGGGTATTGGCATGCTTGTGGCAAAAGCAACCAAACCAATTAATTAGGCACATGGTGAAAGATGGCATAGGAAAAAGAAAAAGAAGATAAAGATCAGTCATTTCCATTCTGAAAATCCTTACTCAAAGCCTTGGTGTCACAGCAATAAGCTAAGCATGAAAAGTAACAGACTCCTTCCTTGCATGAGGGGCCCAGCAACACCAGCTGTGACGTGCACACATAGGAAGGCTCTTATATATTATATGTACAACTGTAATCCAGAATAAATAGCACTGTTCTGACTCATAAGTGTATTTCAGCTTGGTTGTTGTTGTTTGTTACAGCCGGAGATGGCTTGCTTTTCATCCCCTCTGTCCCACCCTTGGACACATCGATGAACAACAACCTGGGAGTCCGGAGCGTCAGCAGTATCCTTTTGTACTCCTTCCGGAAATTCTGGTTAAGAAGCCCATAGATCACAGCATTGAGGCAGCTGTTAAAATAGGCCATAAAATAGCTCAGGACAAAAAGCCATTCTGGAATGTGTGGCTGCACTTTTGAAGGATTAATCGAAACAGCAAGGCCAATAAAGTTTAACGGTCCCCAGCACACAGCGAAAAGGACAAAAACCACAAACATAGTCAAGAAATTCCGGATGTCAGCTGCTCTAAGCTTCTGCTTGCAGTCTTGTCTCACCCGGTGTTTGACTTGAATCACCAAAATCCAGATCCTTAGGTAGCAAAATGTCACGATGGACAGTGGGACGATGAAGTGAACCACCACCACTGTGATGGTGTATGATGTACTCACTGTCTGGGCGAAGGTGCAGGAGTAAATCCGGGGGTCGTATTGCAAGGAGCCAACAAATAAGTTTGGCACAATTGCCACCACTGTGAGTATCCAGGTCAGGCAGAGATAGCAGCAGGTGTTCTTCAGGTTGAAGAGTTTATCATACCGAAGGCTGTGGCAGATGTAGCAGTAGCGGTTGATTGCAATCGCTGTGATGTTGAAAATGGACCCGATGACACTCAAGCCCATCAGGAACCCGCTTATCTGGCAGTGAACGTTTCCCATGGTCCATCCATTATGGAAAATGGCACTCAGGATCAGAGGGTATGGATAAACTGCAACTACAAGGTCTGCGACAGACAAACTGACGACAAAGATGTTGCCTACAAAAAAGGAGAAGAGATCATGGGAGGTTAGCATAGGTCTGGGCAGACAACTTGCAACTCAGAACTCATCTTTAGGCCTAACTCTTCTCATAGGCTTTACTCTACTCTCCATTTGGAATTCGAAATCCTAGAAAATAAGACTTTGCTCTACTAGTGACAGCAGTGGAGAGTAACTAGTCATGATTAACCTGCATACTCCTTAAGAAAATCCTAAACAGGAAGCGTTACCCTTAAGTCAGCTATAGCTGTGGGTCAGGTTCCTGCGTTCCTCTAAGTTGTGTAGAAGAGAAGGATTTTGGTCTCCTTGTTAATCAGCCAGCACGACTGTCGTCACCAGGCAGCCACCTAGCATTCGCTGTCCTGCAGAGAACTGCATTCCCTTAAATACTATATAGGATGCAGTACTTTCTATAACATCACATAGTGACACTTTACATAAGCTCTGTCCATCATGGGACAAAGAATTGGGGCAGGCGGGTTAAGTTTTCAGTGGTTTATTCATTGCACTGACAGAAGTTGCATGGAAGAAGTAATTTTTGGTCTTTTGCATGTGAACAGGTATATTTTCACCAGAATTTCTGCGGTGTTCATGCTAAGGAGCGTGTGTTCTTTCAGGAGCCATGGTGGAGCCAGCCTTTACGCACTTATCTTATTAGGTATGTTTTCCTGTTCCTTTAATATTAAAGTTGTCCGGTCCAATGTGGAAGGTCAATCACTCCCACACTGTCTGGGCCTGGGCAGGGAATATGATTAATAAGCTGCTGTCAGCCCACTCTGCAGAGTATATGCTGCAGGTTGGCCATTTACGCTCTAAAACTAAAAGAGTAGAGAGTCTGTGCAAATATGAAATAATTTAAGCCTTGCTGGATGGAAAATGGCCCATTGCGTGGGACAGCACCTGTCAGCTCCGCTCTGTGCAGCAGCCTCCAACAACCCGGGCAGCCGGTGACTTCCCAACAGCAGATGCTGCTCATTTTATGAGTCTGGTGGATTTTTAGGTAGGCAAAAAGCCTTTCAGTTCAGTTTACCAGTCAGAGTAGAGGAGTGCATTAAGAAAGGGACCCTGAGGTCTTTTGGGAACCGGTGTAACTACAGGATCAGCTATAACGTTGAAAAGGACGTCTGTCAAAATTCAGCTTTTTGATGAGTAGGCAAATTGTCAGTTCAGAAGGAGCTCACCAACGCAGTTAGAGGACAGCTCACTAGAAAAAGCAGATGTTTTTCCTAACTCTACTACCTTCAGGTATATCTGCAGTGGCAGGCAGGAAAATATTACTCAAGTACCAGTAGGGGCTATGTGTAACACATTTAAGGTGTTAACATCTGTGTGTTATAGGCAATATCCCAGCTCACTGATCACACCTGCACCTTCTCTTCAAACCCTCATACCCTGCTGTCTACCAGATTATATGAAAAAACCACTAAAAAGAGGTCTTTTTCTGTAGTATCCATGATGGGACTCTCTGAGATCTCAGGTCAGCTCAGTCACTGCCTTCAGTATTTGGAAAATACACCCAAGGGCTGGCAGAAATCACGGCCGCATTGCCATTGCGGTTGTCTCACTGCAATGTTTGTTCCAACAAAAACTATCAGGATAAGTCAACAGTTCATAGCAGACAGCAGAGTCCACTTCACGCTGACTGGAAAACAGTCCAGACTTGAGAACAGCCCACGGCAGCGTGGAGCTGAGACAACTGACACAAAGCATCATTTTAAAATAAACATTCGCAGAGGTCATGTGAAGCGCTGAAATCTTTTGAGAGAGAGATTTCACATGGACAGGTTTACCACAGCACACAACTTCTGTGGCTGCTGTGCCTCAGTGCTCCATTTTGCTAATTAATATCTTTCTTAGAGCTTTTTAAAATGCAGTCGCTGAACCTGGTCACCATATAATTAACTCTGTTTATGCCTGCTGTCAAGGGCAGAACCACCTGTGGTCAGGCTCGGTGCTTGCACAGGCACCCTAGAGAGGGAACGCTCTTCTACAGCAAAACTGTAATCCCTTCAATCAAAATCATGCCACTTCAACAAAAAGCAGAATGTGTCCCCAGCACCAGAGTTTCCTTTTGGAATCACACAGAATCATAGAATGGCAAGGGTTGGAAGGGACCTCGGGAGATCATCCAGCCCAACCCCCCGGCTAACGCAGGGTCACCCAGAGCATGTTGCACAGGACATCGTCCAGGCGGGCTTTGAATATCTCCAGAGAAGGAGACCCCACACCCCCCCTGGTCAGCCTGTGCCAGTGCTCTGTCACCCCCAAAGTAAAGAAGTTCTTCCGCATATTCAACTGAAACCTCTTATGTTTCAGTTAGGTTTTCCAAAACAATTTTCAAGACAGCAAAAGAGAGACAAGAGAGGTATCAGCAACCTAATCTGGGAGACTTCCAGAGGATGCTGTGGACAGACTCCACTGATGGGACCACAGCCCCCCCTCTTCCCTGGATCTGTCCCACTTGGATGTACATTTATATGCACAGGTGGTGGGAGAGCAAGCCTCTGCATTTGCTGGGGATGAGAGACAGCCACATTCACACCCAGGTCTGCATCAAGGCAGAACAAATCTAGATATTCCCTACTTCAGACAGCACATCAGTGAATTTAATCCAAAGCTTAGCAAAACTATAGCAAAAATTATCAGCCTCACATCACTGTCAGCTGCTGGGAGAAATGAGCAGTCCCTGTCAGTCTTTCTTCACTAACTTGAATAGTTGGGAGGAAGTAAAAATATAGGGGGAAAAAAATCTATAAGAAAATAATATTCACAGGATGGACTGAGTAGCTTGGATTCAACCCAAGAGCGCAGTACTGTGTGTATGATTTTGACACCACTTCATTGCATGTTGCTCCAGCAGGGAGAAAATGAGACAGTCTTATCAAGATGGGAATTAATAATCTCCTCCTTTACTTGGAGAGCAAACCTGCCATCCTCTGCACTGTGCTTTCAGCTCGCAGTCTTGGCTCTCCTATCAGCTAGAAGGGTTATCGCCCCGGCAGGGTGTCAGGTCCCTGAAAACAAGGTCAAAAAGGTTCACTCAGTACTATTTCTCAGAAACAAACCCATTTTCCATTTTATTTGGCAATGTGGTCAACTTCATCTTTTTCTTCTGGTGAGATGAACATGAAGGCCAGACTCATGGAATAGCCACTTGCCAGTCAGTCCTGAAAATCAGTGCATTTTTAACGCCTGAGTGCAGATAGAAGGGGGCACACTGCACGCCCCCAGAGCAGAACACACCCTTCTAAGCATGGGAACTGGCTGCTGGCTAATTATTAAAACACGTAACTTGAGTTAAACACTAGCTTGTTGAAAAACAACAGGCTGGTTTTGAAAACTGCTTTAGCCCCACAATCCCTGGTTTGCTATGAGACCACCATGTGCTGGGCTGTGCAGCCAAAGGCTCATGTCCTTGTCCTTGGTAGGATGGTTTTGGACCCTCGCTCCCAAAACCACAGCAGAATGGGAAGCCATCTAAAGTGCGGCTCTTAGGGAAGGTAAAGAGCAGTCTCCTGCCAGTGACCTTCACTGTATTTTTTTACATTTTTCCACTATAAAACAGAGGAGACCTGCCCATAAATAATACCAGCAGGACTTTATCTCAGATTTAAAATTATCTGCTTCTGTGACACTATTTTCAGACGTATATTTTTCTCTTTGTGGGCATGTGACTGTATTTCCTCATTAGCTTTCACATTTTCCATCCTGTTTTTAACTTCTACTTAGTATAAATTGGATTGTGTGCTGCTGTGCTCCATCCCCCAGTTACGGAGTCATACGTGAAGAAGCATGAATGGTGGAGAAGGGCAAGTCTCTCACAAGCCTACTGGTAATGCAGACTTGGCCACCTTTTCAGAGAAACTTTCAATCTTTTTACATCACAGAGGTCCAACACAAAGCTATAGATTATAGAGATATGATACACCGTTCACAGTGTAACCCACAAATTGTTTGGGAAAAAAAACCCCACAAGACAGCCTGAAGCCCAGCAGCAGGGCAGATTATAAGCATGTGCGAGTAATACAAAAGGAAATTTATTCCAGATCTGCCCTGGTACTCCTGCCTTTGAGCTCCCCTCCTCCTTCCCATACCCCTATACTCCTGTTTCTGCTCACTCCAACAGTCTGCTCCAGAAGTTCCCTGGCCCTGCCCTCTCATTTTACCTGGATTATCCAACAACACAGATTATCTGAGGATTTACTGTCAAGTCCTGGTGCTAGAAAATGTGGAAATACCACAGTGAGTTCTGCAAATCGACAAACCACATACGTAAAGGTCTCCAGTGGCAGCCTGCCCAAACAGCACCTGACTTTCATACAAAAGGACATCATTCTTCTACAGAGATTAACCAAGCATCGCTGTACAAATACAAGGGTTGTTGGCTCTGCCTGCCTCAGGAGGCTGTTGTAAATCCCTCAGTTGCAGAGATTTAGCCTCTCCCTGCTGTTCCCACACAGCAGTTGTGGGCTGCCCTTTAGGACGCACGGGTTGTGTTTTAGGTACCCAGAACCTAGAAGCTGTGTTGAAAGGGGAAAAGGAAAAAAAGGAGGTAAAATGTTTTTTTCTGAAAATCGGCTATTTTTATAAATCCCAGAACGTCCAAAGCAAGCACCCAAAAGCCTCTGTTATCCATGTAAAGCTCTCTTATGCTCACATTCCTTGCTGAAATATTACAGAACTATGTTTGCTTCAGGTTAACAAGATACTGATGCTCAGTGCAGCCTGAAGTTAACGCTGCTTTCTGTAACCCTAGTGCTGAAATCACAATGTCCTGAGCGACAGGAGTTGCACCAAAGCAAAGAGGCAGCTTGGTGGATCAACATCTGCTCACCTGGCAGAGCCCAGCTCCAACTGAGGAGGAGAGAGGGCTTTGCTGCCCTGGTTGCCCCTGCCTGCCAGTCACCTTGCAGGCATCTGACTTGCTCTCGAATAGCTGGTGCCCAGCACAGCATTTTGGGGCAAACAAACCCTCGTACAACAGTCCCAGGCCCAGCAGGTAAGAAGCTGGCCCACGGGCATGAGGGACATGGGTGCCATGAGGGCTCACTGCGTGATCAGTGACCCCGCTGTCCCAACCTCTTCCCAGCAGTGAGATCCAATCCCAGCACCTGCCTGGCTGCAGCCAGAATAACTGCCAGTCATAGAACAGCAGGTATAAAAACCTGTCTTGAGAAAAATGTGCGAAGATACACAATGACACAATGCCAAAAGTTTACTGGGGTGACTGGTGTGTTTGTGGTGACACCTTACTTATTTGTGATATAATAAAAAGCATCTTAAAATTTATGTTTGTCCTTTCAGGTTTTATGAAAAACTCAGACTCATGTCTACAAGGAGATAAACGGGAATTAAGACTCACATCAACCTCAGAGAGTTATATATATTAAGGCTCAGTAAAAAATTTAACAGGCCATGACTGTAAAGCAAGCCTCTGATGACCGCTTACCATAACCTAATGCTCTTACCTTCCAAAGCTTATGCTCACTGCAAAACAGAAACAAAATGTACTGTTTGCCCCAAGCAAAAAGATAAAGTCATAAAAGCTTTATTCAG
Source organism: Egretta garzetta (assembly GCF_000687185.1). Taxonomy (NCBI): domain Eukaryota; kingdom Metazoa; phylum Chordata; class Aves; order Pelecaniformes; family Ardeidae; genus Egretta; species Egretta garzetta. Next base: position 1,437,720 of record NW_009259312.1, on the reverse strand, counting down.
CATGCAACAAGACTCTTTATTAGCTTTGATAGCCTCCTTTTCTTGTTTGTTTTTACCGGCTACTCGCTGTGCATTTGTTTGTACTTCACTAAGCTCCAGTCTGCAGACATGAAGTGCGCGCCCGGTTCCGCAAACTAAGTGGCAGTTCATAGAAAATGCTTTCAGGTCAATTTTGTTCTTCCTATAATATAAATACACCACTGAGTGCGTGCAACCATATTGATCACATAGCGCTGCAGTTTAGACAGAGAGTAATGCTGGGGTGTTGGGGGATCCTGATCCCGCAGCCCTCGCTCTGGCAAGCATTTCTTAAATCAGAAACCCCAGAGGATCACGCCAGGGAAGACAGCGTTTGCCCCATCAAAGAGTGTTACGAACCATCCTTCCATAGGGGACTACGACCTGTGTCACTGCTCCGTCCACACTCCTGGCTTCCAGAGCACTGTGAACACTGCACACGCAGCAACAAAACGGCACAGGAGAAATCCCAGACGTAATTATTGTCTCTTTTCAGCATCCTGATAAGCACCGAAGCATCCGACGTGCCCGTACAACAGCCCGGCGTGTACTTACCCATTTCAACAACTGAAAACATCTGACAGGGAAGCACAAGTGAAAATCAGAGAAACTCTCCCTGAGATCCAGGCAACAGGGGGAAAAGAAAAAAAAATCTTGTTCAATTCATTAATCCACAGATTTTAATTGAGGATTTTATTTGTGTATTTAGGGAGTCTGCTCAAAGAGAGGAATAAACAAAACAAAGGAAAAAGCATTCGATCAATTATCTGTTGTCATTACTCCATCAGGATTCAGCAGGGGATAAAGCGTGGTTTCCGGCTGTTAAACAGACAACGCGGTTGGGCTGCCAGCTGCTCTCAAATTCTGACTGTGCTGCATAAAACGATACAGAGGGTAACAAGCAGACAGGACAGGAAGCATTCCCAGCCCACAGCATCCTTAGGACATAAGGTTAGAGAAGACAGAAATATCCAATGTAAGGACACCATGAAGGTCCTAGGCAAAAGCGTAAAACTCCAGAATAATTTAACTTTTTCCTGGCAAAAGTCCTTTGAGATCCCTCAGCACAATCGTGAAGCAGTATGCTCTGGGCTACCCGTCATTACTGGATTTACTGGCAGCGTTCCCTACGGGAAAACGGCGGGTGCTTAGTGCTGCTGCCTGCCCCATGCCAGCCCCGCATCCGTGCTGGAGCAAGGCCCGGGCAGAGCGGGAGGCAGCCTGCAAAGCGCACGCTCAGCCTCCTCCTGCCCCCTTCCAGGACCAGACGTTTTGGCATCACTTTGGCATCAGGACCGCAAGCTTCATTAGCCATCTCATCAGTGTATCGCCACGGTTGCATGAAAACTGCCTTTCCCTCTGGACCTGTGCAGAAGATTTTCTTCCAGGAGGAGGAGAAAACCCTCACAGCATTTACTGAAGTAGAAAGGAGCAGCTCCCAAGCACTTCAATTACATTTATTTTATTATGTGCCATGTATTATTTTGGCTGATGGTTCAAGAAAGGAATTGCTTACACTGCCAGGTGGAGGACTGGATTACTGGATTTTAGATTTACTTTTAGGTCATGACCTTTTAATTGTATGGCTGTCAAAACCATATTTGAGCCATGCCTTCAGCTGCTCTAATTGAATGCAGCGAAGGGCGACCATTTGCAGTGTTTACACCCCAGAGATTCTTAACTTTCATTTGGCTAAGGCCAGCCAGATTCAAAGTGGTATCTGAGCCCAGAAGTCTGTGGAAATGGGCTGGAAATTAAAAGACCAGCCCTGCTTGCATGATTTCATATCTTTCCTTATATCACTTACCATTACTTTGGAAACAATGTACAGGAGGTGATTTTTCCCTTGGTGGGACGCAGATGGTAGCTGGGCTCTAGACTGAATAAAACTGAGTTTAATTACCTCCTCCTCTTTAAAAAGGGGTCGGCCCTCTTTGGTACCAGTGCTTGTGACTTCCCCATTTTCAGAGGTTCAGATATTTTAAAGCCAAAAAGAAGTTTTTAGACCATCCCAGAGAAACACTGTTTGGAAAGCTTCCCCCTGTTACTCCACATTAATCCTAACACACCCTGCTCAGCTTCGGCACACCTTCCCAAAAACATGATCTGAAGATATTATAAAGAAAGGGGAAACTATGTAAAGTTGACGTTTTACCTCTTTCCAATGATTTTCAACTTTTTAAATATACCATTGTCTGTTCATTTATGTGCCTTTTGATGACTTCTTCCAGTGGTTTCCTGGAAGTTCTGACCCTTCACATGTGGGAAAACCATGATGCTGCAATTCTTCTGGATTTCTAAACTTAGCTCTTGTTAGTGTGATGTTTTTTCCTGGATGCAATTATGGCAGCTGGATCTGCTGCTAATGCAGGAGGAATAAGTGGTGGTCTTGATCTGGCTCTTAATACACGTACAAAGAAGTGCTAAAAAGTGCCCTTCCGGTTATGTGCCCCAGGCTCCTGTCCTTTAGCTGTTACACCCATCCAACTCCCAGCCTGCAGCGAGGCTATGGGATAGCAAGCCAATCAACTGCAAAACTCAGTTCCTCCCTGTATCACTTCTAAGCGCTTGGGGTAAAGATGGGCTCGGAAACACCACCTGCCTTCGCAGCACTGCCAGCAAGGAGATGGAGAGCGAGTGTTGGTGCAGGGGGGCCCTGGGGCCACCCTCCAATTCGCACTGGGCAAGAGCAAGCCTCAGCATGGCTGATGGCTACCTATTCCCTACGGCAGCTTCTCACGGAAGATGGCAGGTCTTTGGGAAGAGTCTAAAGAAAACCTCTCACAGCCACAGGAGAGCGAGTCCAGGTACCCAAACCCTCACTTGACGCCCTGGCTACAAGTGCTGCCCTCTGAATTCCAGCTGTTCACCCTCCTTTTCTGCCTGAAACCCCTGCTGAGTGGTACGATGCGACGTTAAGCAGCTGCCCACTTCCCACCCAGGCTGTGCAGGGAGGGTAGCCTGACGCCCTTATGCCTACCCTCATGCACTGGCCACACGAGCCCGGAGATGAGCTCTACCAGCCCACGTTAACTCCAAGCCCATTATTTATGAACTGGTTTGTGAAGTGCTCCGCAACAGGAAAGGCCCTGTATAAACATAAGTGTGCATTACGGCCAGCACCCATCCTCTCCCGGTCCCGACAGCTGTCACCATTTGCCATCTGTTACTATTCTGAAATAAAATCTGTGAACTGAGGCTTAATAGACTCAATGATGCTCTTTTGCTATTGGTGCTGGTCAAAGTGTGTTTCTGGCCCGGAAAGGAGCTATGTGCAAGCAACCGATTCCCAGGCAGCTGCCAGGCAGAGCATATAGTTGGATCTGAAAACACAGCTGATTTTAGTGATAAAAATCATGTCTGACTGCCCTGGTGAGCCCTGCCGAACCAACACAGCTGAGCCCAGGAGCTGGCTTCCGCCCCTCCTCGCCCTTCACCAGCATGGTTTGTTGGCTAACGCTTGGCGACAGCACCAGCACCTCCGCTGTGAGGAGCAGAAGTCGCCCTGCCACAGCCAGCAGCTTCTCTTGGCCTCCCAGCCCTGCAATCCCAGGGATGAGTCTCTCCCTCTCTCCAGTCCCAGCTCTTTCTGGTTAGTTGGTGGGAGGCAATATTTTTTTTCCTTGGAACTCTTTTGAATTGTTGCATTGGGTCAGGCTGAGGTGGACTTACTCTTCCTCATAGCAGCCCCCATGGTGCTGTGCTTCCTATTGGTGTGTAGAAAGGCGCTGGTAACATAGCAGTGTTTTGGCTACTGCCGAGCAGTGCTTCACAGCATCCAGGCTGTCTCTCCAACATTCCACCACCACCACCAGTGGGCTGGGATGGGGCAAGATCTTGGGAGGGGACATAGCCAAGACACCTGACCCAGACTGACCAAAGGGGTATTAACGGGTTGCCCAGAGAGGTGGTGGAGGCCCCATCCCTGGAAACATTCAAGGACAGGTTGGACGGGGCTCTGAGCAACCTGATCTGGTTAAAGGTGTCCCTGGTCACTGCAGGGGGGTTGGACTAGATGACCTCTAGGGGTCCCTTCCAACCCAAAACATTCTATGATTCCATACCATATGACATCAGCTCAGATATAAAAGCTAGGGTAAAGGAGGAGGGAGGGAGGGCATTTGTTTTTTATGGCATTTTGTCTTCCGGAACAACCGCTATGTGTACTAAAGCCCTGCTTCCTGGGAAGTGGTTGGGCATTGCCTGCTGATGGGAAGTAGAGAATAAAATCTTATTTTCCTTTTGCTACCACACGCAGCTTTTCCTTTTATTGAACTGCCTTTATCTTGATCCATGAGGTTTTTTTTCTTTTCCATCTCATTTTCTCTCCCCTGTCCTGCTGAGGAGAGGAGTGCTTGGTGGGCACCTGGCATCCAGCCAAGGCCAACCCATCACAACTGTATATGGAAATGATGAAGTTATTAAAAAAAAAAAAAAAATCACCACACAAAAATGTTTCTATTGGTGAAGGACATTTAGCCTTTAACTCATTCTGGACCAAATCTTGTCCAAGTCAGCTACAGGCAACACATTTTCAGACCATGGCTTGTCTGTTGGTTAAGCCTTAGGACAGACCAAAGAAGTTGTGTGAGGTGAGAAGTGTCCAAGGCAGAGAGGTGGAGACTCAAAGCAGCCAGTTTTCTTATGAAGACTTCAAGGTGGTTTTTATAGTGCTTGTTTGTGCACACACACAGGTTCACTTTTGGGCTGCATTAGATGCTGTAATACCAAATTCAGTTGGCCTGCATTGCATACCAAATTCGGTTTCCGTTTTCAAGATATACCCTAATCTCCTTTTTAAAGATTCAGACTTGAAACAAAGTAGTGTTGTACAGCACCCAACTTCAGGAGAGAGCAAGCTGAACTTAGGCCATAGAGAAAAAGCTCAGTCTGGCTGCAGACCAGCGCAACACAAAATGCTGCCCCGACTCCAGCCTCGCTTCCTAATGGAGACTCATGACAGACCTCCAAGACGTTCTGATCCTGGCACCAGCCTCACCTTAGCACTCTGTCCAACGAGAACCAGAGACTAACATAAAAATGAGTGAGTCACCATATAAAGGTAGAGGTCATTTTTAGACAAAAAAGTAATCAACGCATGAAATAACTAAGCCTAGATCAATAATTAGAGGAATACTAATAGAAGACCTTGAGTTAACAGAATGGAGTTCTGCTGGGTACACACGCTACGACAGAGCAGCTGTGCTCTGAGCGTCCTCAGCTTGCGGACGCTGGGATGGGATCATGTGCCCAGAGGAAGCTTATCTGCTTTTCCCAGTCTGGGTTGGTCCAAGTTGGGCTGTTTCCCTTTCCAGCAAATCTTGCCTCCTCAGGAACTTCATGAATTCCTGTTCTCCACTGCCAAGACAGATTAGTCCATGCCATACAGACCATTTAGCTGAAATTCTTTTCTCATCTGCTTTGGAAAGGATAAATAAACACCATTCCTTGAACCAGAATCTGATCTCACATAGGTAGGGAAAATCTGAAACAAACCCAGTGCAAGTGGGCTTGTCAATCTGCCACCTCAGCAAGCTGTCTTGAAAAGCATTCAGTTAAAGTTCTACCTGCCTGCACTTGTCTTACAGTATTACAGGGCAAATCTTAGATTTATTAATTAAGAAAAACAGGTGTCAAAGCCCAAAGAACGGGGAATGCAGGGATGCAGGGAAGAGAGCCACCACACAGAGACGCTGCAGGGTGCAGAACTTGCAGGGGGAAAACAGACTTGCTCAACAGGCACATGAAGATTGCAGTCTGCCATAACAGAGCTGCATTTAATTTGCCTTAGCTGGTAAATCTGTCCTCACTGTAGTTACACAGCCGCCTCTTCCTCCTCTTGCTATAAACAACGCATTGAGTAAACACACTGAAAACGCAGGAGATGGAGGGAAAGCAGGCCTGTTTCTCTCCATCTTTACTCTCCCCTCAGTGCTCTTAGATGTTCTCCAGACTCAACATGCTTGGGGTTTTCTGTCTGCACCCTGACACCCCAGGATCTGCTCAGTCAAAGGCTGGATAACTTTCTAAACCAAAGCTGGCCTTATAAAGTCCCTCCCTGATTTGGACTTGGGGTGAGGAATTCACTGGCCAAGCAAAGACCTTGCTGACCATGACACGTGGGCAGGGGCCAGCACACCCTGGTGTCGATGGAGGTGTGCTGAGCACATACCAGATTTCTCATAAATGGCCTTTTCACCAATCACTGTAACAAACCTGCTCCTTTCTGCTCACCTTTTCAGCACTGAAAACAGAGGGTCTGCTAGCTAAGTACCAAATTGGACAGAGGTTACCTAAATGAAGGCTCGGGTACTACTGCAGTAGCAGGGTGACAATCGGGGTAGGATATTTATTCTGCTTCTGCACAGAAGTTGCCACGATCCCATGTATCTCCAAGGTGATGGCCTTGTTGTAAGCTACAGCATGGTCCTGCTATGCCTTACAGTGCTGCACTGCAATTGGTTGGCTTTTCTTCTGGTGGCCTTAATATATTTTTTTCAAACATTTGGTGGCCAACTTTATAAAGCCAAGTTATACACAAAAAAAAATGGGGTAGATTTAGTCCACAGAATTCCTTCCAGCCCACATTTTTTTCTCACACTGGACCTGGCAATGAACCAGGTACTGCCCCAGTATGGAGATACAGTGAGGATGAGGCTGGAGAAGTGGTACCATGAGGGACAGGAAAGCAGTGTATCTGGGGGGAGCTACTTACATTCCGGTGCATGGTCAGCCCTCCAAACCCAACATACAGCCCCACAGCAAGGAAAAAAGTTGAGCTACCTGAATTACTGTTCATCCAGCCTTCACAATCTGCTAGAAAGAGGAGTGATATTCCTCACATTACAAACGGGGAAAGAAAGAGACCCAAGGTTTGATGGCTTCATCATGACTACATGAACTCTGAGAGAAGTAGCGCATGTAAGCAGGAGACTAGAAAGAAAAAGAAAATCTATTCTGAACCTCCTGGTTCATTCACAACTATTTACTAATCCCATTGGAAATGGAGACTTACTTTCACCTGGGAACACTTCAGGGATTCTGATACAATTGCATCCGCAAAAGTCCAAAGCAAACAGTTAAAGTTGATTCAATAAGAATAATAATGATACTGGAAAAAATAACCTCAAAAAATATAATGCATGCCCTAAAGGACCTTTTCAATTTTCCCAGAAATGAGTCCAAATAACAGTGGTTCCCAGAACATTGGCAAAAGCTTCACTTCAAATATTCCACAGGACTCGTGTCAAGGCTGGCTACAGGATGGGCAACAAGAAACTGTCGATGATATGAGAAACTCTGACTAGGGAGCCCCAAATGTATTGCTGGAAGACATCTGCTTCTGTTTCTTTCCTAATGACTTATGAAACTTAATTATCTTTGAGGTGCATGTGGGGATATTAAAAGGAAAAAGACATTTTTGCAGTCAAGTCCACAGTAAACACGTTCAGACACAAGCCCCTGTGAACAAATGGTTCAAATGGGTGTGCCCTAACACTGATCTCAATAGGGAGTCTAATGGTGGTTAATGTCAAACTGGCTTGAAGTAGAATAAGATTTCATGGGACTATGACACCTAAATTACTGGAGGAACCCCTTGAAGTAAGTAGCCAGTAAAAGGGAGATCTTGCATTTGTGGAGCATAACTGACGGGGCTGGCAGACATCTCTGCCATCCACAGCTTCCAGCACAAGAGCATTGATGGATTCTGCTCTTACACAAACACTTTGCCCTCAGCAAAAAATACCAGACAGAATAAAAGATGCTGAAAAAAGGCCATCCATGTGAGCCAAAGAAACTCTGAGGTACTTAGCTCAGTTGCCTAATCCTGAAATAGCCGAGCCCTACTTTCTCATCTGCAATGATAAGGGCAGGTCTACTTTTAGAGTTGTATAATCACCATCAAGTGATGGTGCTTTTAGTGTCCCATTACACTCCCCCCCCCTTTCCCTTTTTATTTCTGTTGAACTTTTCTCAGCAAGAAATAAATCACAGAGATGTCTTCTCTCTGAAACTACTTAACATCCGTACCAGGATACTTCAAAGTGGTAATGCATAACTTGAGCCTTATGACTCCCATTAGAGCCGGGGAGGCTTAGAGAGGGCTGTGGGCAACCCTTTAAATGCTAACCCCGAGTGGACCTTTTAAGCCAGATGGTGGTTGGTAGGGGACACTCTGCTCCCCCCTTCAGTGTTTGTACAGCCAACTGCATGACTAAGAAAGCCAACAGAGCTGGAAGGGACCCTGCGGGGGTTGGTTGACAATCCCCCTTGGGCACAGCGTCTCCACCTATACATTACTGACAAGAGGGAGCATTTCTAGATCAAGGACATTGCCCTACTCAAATCCAAGCTGCCTTCCACCCCGCTTGCTACCAAAAGAGGTTTTAGACACGTGCTGGTTGACCGAGCTCAGAAACAACGGAATAGCTCAACAACACCCTAAGTCAGTGTGAGACTTTCCCCCAGGCAGGGGCAAAAGAGAAGGAAGAGCTACAGCTTTTCACACTGCCTTTTGCCACTGAAGTGTTAGAATTTCTATCAGTTTTAGAGGGGACACTTTTTATTTGCCATCCTTTCCAAAGACAAGAGAAATGGTCAAGATTCCTAAATTTCTAAAAGAAAAACCTCACTTACTCTATGCAACTGCTGAAAAGGCCTCTTCCCTGCTTCCTTCTCCCTCTCACAGCAGTGTGTTTTAAGGAGCTGTCACTCATTAAGCACAGGATAGTAATTCCTACCACCCAGTCTCTTCAGACCACTTGTGACCCTCCATTTCCTCTCCTTAGGAGGATTCACTGATCTTTTTCATTTAATTGCTGAAATCCCATGTTGTTATCTGTCCCCAATGAAGTATTTTTGTTTATCAACAAACTCCAAAGTAACAGAATACTTCAGGATGAAATGGAGCATGGGCTTAATACAGAGGCTTCTAGTGAGAAGTCCTCGTGTCCAAGCGCACACACAGATGTCACACATTCCTCCTGAAATCTTGAGGGTATTTGCAATATCACATATCATTAAAAAGGAGGAATGCAACACACGCGTATCAAGGTAGGCAACAAAAATTCACGGCGTGTTGCCCACCTCCTTCTTCATGGGGAGCCCCGAAAGCAAGCTGTTAGAAACACAGACAGGACAGCGAGATCTAAGGCAAGCTTAGCGTGCACTGCAAAGAGCTTTGCAGAAATTCTGTCAAAAAAATTTGCTTGGCGCAGTGCCGGAAATGGATGAGAGCTTTGAACATTAATGAGGAACTGAGTGGAGTCCAGCAAATGTTCTCTGCTTTCTGAGCAGAGCTGGCAGCACAGTGGGGTATGGCATGCATTTCCCTGTCAGGCACGTGAACGCACCAACAGGGGTAGGTTCATTTAAGCAGCTCAAGAAACACTTCTGAGAGCAAGGAGGTCATCTTCAGTCCGGCAGGACCGCCCTTGCACAACCACGTGAAGTTTTTAACAGACTTGAAGAGCTCAGTCAAGTATCTGTACATATTCTAAGGAATCCAGGGAGTTATTTGCAACATCAGAGCGAGAAGGAACCAGGATTTGCAGCTTCGATAACAGATTTACACAAAATAATAGAGACGAGCTCTTGCAGCAAACTCTCGAGCCTGAACCACCCAAGAACGTCCCCACGAGCACACCCTGCCCAGGCTCTCACATCACATCACCCAGCCCTGGCTCCCACATCTCCCCGGCTCCAGGGGAGGGAGGACACACCCCAAGGAGCATGGGCCCATGTCTGCTAACTCAGCAGATGCAAGAGCCTTCATCTGGGAGCACAGTGGAGAAACACATGGTGTTGTCTGCACCACGGTGACAAACAAACCGGGAGCGATTGCCAGAAGGCAGCGTCTCAGCACCAGGAGTGCAAGGCATGGAGTTTAACTGCTAATTAGGACAAGGCAGTAGCAAAGGGCAGAAGAGGGGAAGAGGTTCCCTCAGGAGTTCAAAGTCTTTCCCAAATTCAGCTACATAACATATCCTTTAAAAGGAGAGTGATGGCTTCTTCTGCATTAGCAACAAAGCAGAAGCTCTCACGCCAGCACTGCCTCCTGATACTAACTGTCTTTTTATCATTTATTCAGGAGTAAAACTGTAACAAGGCAGATTTATATCAAATGACAAATAACAGCTGTGGGGAAAAGAAAAAAGTGTCGCACTTCATTAGAACTCTGTAAGACTCTGACAGCCAGAAACACACCACCAAAGTGGCAAATACAGCCGAAAAGACAAGACAGAACTCACAGCAGCTGTTAAACCAACTGGGAACTTGTTAAAATTAAGGGCCATTTCCCCCCTTTCATATTTAGTCTCAAAACACCATGTAAAAAACTTCAACCTCTTACAAAGACAGGCTGAGTCATTAGCACAGAAGTGACATGAGATCTTTGCAAAGATTTCAGATTAAAAGGTAACCATTAATACCCAAGCGGTTCCTAAAACCCTATGAATATGTTAATCTGGTATCAGCTGGAACCCTCTGATATTAAAGTAATAAATCTTACTAGATTGAATCTTACCGTTATTCATTTGGTGTTAAAATATTCTTTAAAAATATGCAAGCATTCAACATGGAGGATGCTGATGGGCCTGTAGCATCAATACCAGTGCTGTCCTGGACCAGACCACATGTTTGTTTCTTCCCAGAGAGGTCAAGACCATACCTGTCCCCACGTACCAGCACTCCCAAATTCCCTATGCCACCAGGCACTGGTTTCACCCATGAAGGCTGCTGGGATTGCCAGGAGGGAATAGGAGTGCACAAGGCTTATAAAAGTCACACCTGGAGTTGGTTTTGTAGAGGTACCACAACAGCCACCAAGAAATGCTCAGGACTGAAAAGCACCCTACAAGCCAAGCTATAGATTTTGCCTGATGGATGCTGATTTCCAGAGGGGATGGGATGATTCTGCTTCAATCAGGCCCAAAATAAACATTGAAAAAACAAATTACTTAAGCACCTAACCAGCCAGCCTGCCTCAGATTATCCCACGGTGTGAGGGTGCAGTGCTGACAGGTTTTGTTCTGTATTTCTTTAGAGGGCAGGAGGTGATGGCACCGCATAATTCTGCATTTAATTAGTCAGAGCTACTCTCATATTGGAGCACTGACTGTAGGGACAAACAAGAGACCTGTTCATGTTTTGAGCAGGACTTTCCCACTTAATTGCCATGTAGCCTTGAGCAAACCTGCCTCTGCATGTTTCGGCATCCTGCTCTGCCAGCAGAAGATCCACCTTCCTTGCATTCACTGATGTTTAAAAGTACAAGGATGTCGTTCAGTGGAAGGCAGAATAGAAATAGAAATTAAAATATTTCTGACATGCTCACCTTTTGGCTCTCAGGCAGTTCTCCCAAACTCAACACTTCATTTTGAACAGCCCTGTGCAGAGCAGTCTCAGGAGCCTGCAATACGCAAGAAGAACCGAAAGAAGCGGGATAAAAGTGGCAGAAGCATGGCCCTGTTTACCTGTCCTGGCGTTCCCCTCAATCCCCCAAACTGAGAGGGGTTTAGGTGAGAAATGCTGAACTGCAGCATATACAACTCTGAGCTCAGAAGGCAATGCTCCCCCCACTGAACTGGAGAGCACCGTTACCCCACCGTGGGACCAGAGCCATAGAATCATTTAGGTTGGAAAAGACCTTTAAGATCATCAGGTCCAACCATAAACCTAACACTGCCAAGTCCATCACTAAACCACATCCCTAAGCACTTCATCTGCCCATCTTTTAAATACCTCCAAGGATGGGGACTCAACCACTTCCCTGGGCAGCCCGTTCTGATGCTTGACAGCCCTTTGCTGCTAGAGGTGCTGTGACTGGAGCTGCTGGCACTGGAAAAGGACAGAGTTAGCTGGGTTAACAAACACCACTGGGGACTCGTAACAACAGCGGTCTGAATCAGAAGAGCTATTGACTAACTCTGAGCTTGGACTGCTGCATCCAGCAGTTATCTTGCAGCTTCCACTTGACTTGGAAATCTTCCGTGCTCTAAGCTGGATGCAGTTGAATACAGTCATGGTCCATTGCTGGATTGTCAATGCTTCCATGCTTGTAGCCTCTGTCAGTTTGCAAAGCACCTGAAGATCTCTTCCAGTGAAATCTCACCAGCTGATTTCCAGGGGGTAACTGGGAAGGTCCATTGTAAATCCCACTGCACAAGAACAAACACACTCTTGTGCTTCTGATGCAGGGTAGAAGCTGCCTATGGCCTCACAGGTCAGCATCTGAGAAAACAGCGATGCGGCTCATGGGTAAACTATGAGTGTTGCTTGTTTAATTTGTGCCTGTTTTGGAACAGAGGTGGTCACGCACAGCCTGCAGACAATTCCCTCTCTGTAACTGGAGCCCAAAGCTAATTCCTTGTTCCCAAAGACCATGGCCTCAGGAACTGAGGTCCAGCCTTGGTTTCCCCTTCAGGCTCCCAGTGGGTGTCACTTAACAAAAAGCTCACACATACCCCTTGGCTTCCCAAAACTGAACGCTTGCTTATGTGCCAGGAAAAGAGCTTTGCTGTCTATTTACAACAGCATGGCTTTGTAACCCTGTCCATAACAGCAGCACTACGTACTAGCCAAGAAGACTGAAGCAGATAAAACTACCAGCAACTGTACAATACATTGCTATACAATGGCAACATCTACTCAGGAAAGGAACGTGAGAAGGACATTGAGGTACTGAGAGCAAAAGCAATACAATTTGCATTAAAAGAACAAAACGCCCCTGATGCCTTCTGATACATGTGCACAGCACAACACACTGCAGGACCCTGTTCCCTGGGCCCAGCGTGGGGATGTTTAAGCACGTGTGGCAGAGATTCAAAAGTGATGGGGCTCTGTGAAAGCAATACCTACTGAAGTGTCTGCAAAGAAGCCTTTGCACCACGAGCAGCTACAGCTGCACCATGGACCATGAACCTTGGCGTGTTCTTTGACAGGGACACATTTATTCTCTTTCCTCCACTTTATTGTTTGGGTTTCTTTATCAGCACTTTCTGCACAATCCTCAGGTGATCTGGCAATTGTGGAGGACAGGGCACTGAGAATCATTGTTATGGAAAATGCTACAAGTTTCTCAGGCTGCCTGAAAGACAGGTATGGGCTGAAGCATATGCAGAGGCTGCTTTGGGGTAATGGCAGCATTTACAATGATGTCAGCTTCCAGCAAGTCAATTCCAGGAATCACAGAATCACATAAACCAGGGCTGTTGCCTTCCTCCTCGGGAGACAAAGATTAAGAACAAAGATGGATACCTTGGAGGCTCCAGACACCAACAAGCTGTTCTCACAGGCTCAAGGAGCTAAACCATCCTGAACCTCCCCACAACCACCCTGAGTATCCCCCAAAAGGCCCTGTGTTGAGGTAGACATGAAGCTGCTGCTACAACATTACTATATAAACCATAAATTACAAATATTCCCAACACACGAAGATGGCTTTCACAGTAAAAGGACCTACCAATAACAGCCGGACAGGAGTACACTCTTCTCTTGGAGGTATAAGCCTCAGAATATCAGTGCTGCTCACCTCTATTTTTCACCCCGGTTTCCTGCCTTTCCCCAGTAATTTTCGTTCTGGAAGGCCAACTTCATTCATATTTTATAGAAGACTGGATGACTCATTCAAAAAAAAAAAAAGTTTCTACATAATGGAAACTGGTTCCCAGCAGAGCAGGGGTACTGTGAGTGATCTCACTCAAAAAAGGTATAAGGGTGACTTCAAGTTTTCCAGGAAAATGGGTAATTCAGTTGTTACAAAACCACAGACTGGGATGAGTTTCAGTCGAGTTCATATTCACACAGCACAGAACCAGGCTATGGGAAAACTGGCTTCATTTTGATGTTCAATTTTTAACTCATCTTCTGTACAAATGATGCTAAAGACCAAGAAAATCAGAGGTAACACCACAATACTGTTGAGAGGTTGTTTCTAGCTTCAAGTCAAACTAACTCATCTTCCACATCTCAGCCTACAAGACGACAACTGAATATCTCATCAGGGCAAGGAGTTATTAGTAGAGGTCTCCTCTAAACCAAGACTTTTCCCTGAAGTCCTGACAGCTTCAGCAAGACTAATGAAGGCAGGGATAATAGTCAGCAAACATGTTTCTTGGTAGAACTTGCAAAATCCAAGACCAGGAAATTAGCAAAGAATCCACAAAAGACAGACATGTTATAAATATCCCAAAAGTGGAGAAAGTCTCCGTCACATTTTAGACTTAACTGATACCAGAACCCCTGTCAATTAGGCTCCAATCTGTAGGAAACTAAAATGAGGAAAATGAAGACTGGTAAGACAACTACAAGCAGGCCTGCCATGGGAGACCAGGAATGGATCTCCTGAAAGGAAGCTCAGAGCAGACACTGAATAATAATGGACACAAATACACGTGCAACTTCTTCATTGCAGGCATGTTCTGCAGAGGCCTGCAATGATTAGGATTGCATATTCCCACAAATGAAGTCCCATGAGTTTTCAAAGAAATGGTACCTTTGCAGAAGAAGAAACAGTTGCCATGAGAAAAATAAAACTAAACTAAATCTGCTTTAAAAATAATGTTAAGTGGGCAGTAAACTTAGTTTTAAGCAGACCAACCACTATGTAATGCTGCAATACAGCAGCAAGATTGTGGGTTACCTAAATTGCCACCCAAAGGGAGGAAAAAAAAAAAAGGCAAGACAAAGAGGCCAAAATGGTGTTAGCCAACACAGATAAATCAGTTCACTAATGGATTTGATGCTGACTTAATCTTCTTACTTGGCAGTGCCCTGAAAAGCCTGCTCTTTTTGCCTTCCCTTACCCAAATTAAATTAACCTATTCCAGAAAATTAAGAACAATTTATCAGGCCACTGAAGGCAGACTGCTTGTTGGATCTGGATCTGTCATTCCAGCCAAGAAACAAGAGAAACTTCATCATTTAAAAAAAAAATGAAAATGGGAGGATTGGCATCTGGAGTCTCCCTGCTCTTTTCTTGCATGCTTTCTGGCTGTGCGGCACACTCCAGTACACCGGTTGTACAAACAACCTTTTGTTTGGAACAAGAGCATCTGGCTTCTGCTACAACACAATTTGTTCTTCAGTACTTCAGAAAGTATAACTTCCACTGCCATCAACCAAGAAGAAATTTCTGAATGAACAAAACAGCAGCAGAATATTTCACTCTGATCTCAAGCTTTTACTTTCTTGATAAAACTGAAGGGCTTTTTTTCTGAGAAAGTTTTATGTGGAAACCTGCTTTTCTGAAGACAGCAAACCCACTATTTTATTCTTCCTCATAGCACAGAAGAATTGGGTTTTGCAAAACTAGTCTAGGAAATGGATGATTTCACTTTTCATCAACAAGGGTTTCTACTGTAAAACATCTGCTCGAGGTTAGGAGGGCTCTACAGAGGGATCTGGACAGGTTGGATCGATGGGCCAAGGCCAATTGCATGAGGTTCAACAAGGCTGAGTGCAGGGTCCTGCACGTGGGTTAGAACAACCCCATGCAATACTACAGGCTTGGTGAAGAGTGGCTGGAAAGGTGCTTGGCAGAGAGGGATCCAGGGGTGCTCGTCGACAGCCGGCTGAATATGAGCCAGCAGTGTGCCCAGGTGGCCAAGAGGGCCAACAGCATCCTGGCTTGTATCAAGAATCATGTGGCCAGCAGGAGCAGGGCAGTGATCCTTCCCCTCTACTCAGCACTGGTGAGGCCGCCCCTCAAATGCTGGGTTCAGTTTTGGGCCCCTCACTACAAGAAAGATACTGCGTTGCTGGAACATGTCCAGAGGAGAGCAATGGAGCTGGTGAGGGGTCTGGAGCCCAAGGCTGATGGGGAGCAGCTGAGGGACCTGGGGGTGTTCAGCCTGGAGAAGAGGAGGCTGAGAGGAGACCTTACCACTCCCTACAACTGCCTGACAGGAGGCTGTAGTGAGGTGGGGGTCGGTCACTTCTCCCAAGTAACAAGCTATAGGACTAGAGGAAATGGCCTCAGGTTGTGCCAAGGCAGGTTTAGGTTGGACATTAGGAAAAATTTTTTCACCAAAAGGGTTGTCAAGCGTTGGAATGGGCTGCCCAGGGAAGTGGTTGAGTCCCCACCCCTGGAGGTATTTAAAAGCCGGGCAGAGGAGGTGCTTAGGGACATGGTTTAGTGGTGGAATGGCAGTGTTAAATTAATGGTTGTACTTGATGATCTTAAAAGTATTTTCCAACCTAAACAATTCTATGATTACCATCTTGCGCTCATTTTGAGGACACACAGTCCTTCCATTGCCCACTCCCTGGTAGGAAACACGTACACATCTGCATCTCAACATTTCAGAAGTCTCACAGGTTTGAAAGCCAAAAGGGGAAAACCTAAGAGTAAGAACTGAAAGCCATTTTTTCTTCCAGTATTAACTGGTCATATACTGAAATGAAGGCTGAGAAAGAAAATTTGGCTAAAGAATTGGCTGGAGCCAGAATGCTCCATCAAGAAGGAAGCCCTCTCTGGCAGAACTGCAGTTTGTGCATCTTTCCTCTCCATCTTTGAGCCTTGCCTGCAGGAAATAGTAAAAATAAGCAGTTATCTGTAAACCCCTTAATGTTGGTTTTTAACTTTTTCATTCTTGGGAGATGAAGTAGGGCTGGAGGAAACAGGTTCAAGAATAACAAGAAGATGACATAAGGGTGTTAAGTGAGAAAAAGCCTGAGGAAAACACTACTGCTAGGACGCACTGTGCACCTACACAATCCACAACTGAGTGGATTTCCCAACGCTCTTGCGGTACCCACAGATGTGACTGCAGAGGCTGGCATCGCCGATGAAAGCAATGGGAGCTGACGAGTGAAGCGTCCCCTCCTACTGTACTGCCTTCCTGCTGCAGAGCCAGCAGGACAGCTCCCTCTCTAACAGGAGGTTGCGTTCAATGAATAGGGAAAAATCAGGAGCAAGAGCAGGATGTGCAGGGCAATGCTTAGAACTGCTGCTAGATCATTTTAAATTCAGAAATAACCCTCAAATTAATTCTGTGGTGGACATGACAGCAGGAGCATTGGGCTCCCACCCCCCTGGGTTGGCTCCAGCCTGCCAAGGTGGAAGAAGGAAAGCAGTACGCCCTCCCATTTCCCTCCCCAGTGTTTGCATATAGGATTGGACTGAAGGACAGGAGACAGGTTGTGAGTGAGGAAGAGAACAAAGACGGAGGGAACGCTGAGGAAGTCGGGGGGTCAGGGCACTGCACACTCCCTCTGGGGACCCAAACAGTGCAGCTTGCTTTCCTCTTTTGACACTTTCAAGGAGCAATGCAAGACCCATGTCAGCAGCAGCAGAAGGCTCAGCCCTGCCCCTGCAGACATCAGGGCAAGGCAGAATGACACATCTTCATTTTCATTTAAGCCAGGATTCACAGATTTTTTTTCCCCTCAGATTGCTGTGTCATAGGAAGCCAAAGACAGATTTCATTGAATCAGTTGACCTCCGCAAGGAGAAGTAGCAGGTCTTAAAACATACGCTACTTCATTTCCCCCTAGGCAAAGCTGGCAATTAAAATGCTCCGTTCGCAACATGCAGCCCTGAGCCAGGGTAGCATGCTGGAGACTGTATGGGAACAAGCCCTCTGAAAACAAACCCGAGTTTGCTGTTTCTTGGAAGTGTCAGGTCCAGCACCTTTGGGCACATGATGAGAAAGACGCTTTGGGCACCTCGGTGCATCCTACCGCACGTTCATGGTGATGTGTCCATATCACGCACCTACTAGCTTCAGGCTATCAGAGTACTTTTTTCTTCTCTAAATATTTACCCTCCCTCACTTATAGCTTCTCCTGCAACGTGCAAATGGTTTAAAAAGACAATAGTGGAGCTGAGTGGGATTATTATCCATGTACAGGGTTTTGTTGTAAAAGGAGGCAAAGTTTGACTTGTCTGTGATATAAAGAAAAGTGAAAACATGTTGGGAAGGTCACGGTTCTGCTGGTGCTATTTGAAGTCCAGGGAAGGAAAGCCCTACTTCAGTGTGCATCGAAGCCTTCTGATCATTCACAGCTTTCTTTCCATGGTTGTGGTCTTGTGTTTACACTGAGATTTGCAGCTGCCACAACAGTCACATAAACATTGAGAAGACACAAATTCAAAAGCTCAAAAAATGACATGCCTGTAATTATGATTAATGTTCATTACAAAAGCATCCAAGAACTCTTCCAATCCCTAGTACAGGGCAAAACAGAATTGACCAATACTCTGGAGAGGTATTTTGGAAACTTGAATGACATAATGTGAAATATATTTCATTACCCACATAATATCCAAGACAAAACTAGATATTAGATAAAGTCCAGGTTAGAGGCCACAAATTTCTTCAACTCTGTAGCTCGGAGGGTATGCAGTCTTTTAGAAAATTACACAGATTTCGATCCTGGCACATGAATCATGTGAATGATTACCTATCTACACTCATTTCCCAGAGATACATAGCCACAGAGGCCTTACTGGAGGACACCACACAATCTCATCTGGAAAAAAAAAAAAAAAAAAAAAAAAAAAAAATCAACAGACACACTTTGTCTTCACAAAAGATTGCTGAGGCACTGAAGGGACGTGGAAAATTGGAAATAGCATCCATGCTGAGAGCATAAATGATCTTTCTCTTAAAGAGAACAGAATTGGACTACTGCTTCTCACTAGGAAAAGCAGAAAAACATTTGCAAACATGAGTCCTATTGCGAGACCCATAAATCTACATCCCACGGCCTAGGGAATCCTCCATGTCCTTCCCATTCCTCTCCTCTCATTCTTATCCCACTCCCTTAGTGCTTGCTTCTATTTTTCAGCAAAGGACAAGGAAACGCAAGCGTCGTGGCACACCTCATGCTGCTGTGGGCAAACCTCCCCACGTGGTACTTCCCTTCTCAGTACTCACAAGTTTCGGGGGTAAAGCCCCTCTTTCACCTTTTTTTGCAACTTGGGACGTTCCCAGCAGGGCTGATCCTGGTGTACTGAAGTGAGTGTGAACATTCTCACTGCTTCTGTGGCAACATCAAGAGCATCACTTTAAAAAATGCGTTTGAAGAATGCATTTAGCAGGGGTTTTCAGGCAACACTTCAAGTTAAGAAGTTGTTTCTGATGCTTTTCTAGTCTTGAAACCCTGCCTCATCCCAACCCAAGGCATGAACTGTCCCGATTTCAAGTTTTAGGAGGATAAAGAGCATCAAGCACCATAAAAAATAAAAACTGCAGAAAGTACTTGCTCATAGAGTAACTTTAAATTCTCCCTCTTGATTGGGAACATACTTCTATACATCTACAATGGATGAATTCAAAGAGTTAATTCCAATCTAATAAATAACAGACTTCCCCAGAAATTACATAGAGCACTAAGGCAAGGGGTCGCAATATATGGTGTCTTGGACAAGCTGTAGAAAGCTTACATTTGGATTGTTTTTCTTTTGCTTCAGTTCCCCGTGCATTCATCTCCCTCTGTAAATAGCGTCTTGGACTTTCCGAGTGCCACTAGAAGCAAAAAGCAATCAGAAAGCCAGGTAAATAAGATCAATATTTACCACATTGAGTTACTCTACAAAGGTCTATTAAGGTAATGCTTTCTCATACCTCATTGAGACCAAAGGGTTGATGAACGCTCTCAGCATGAGAGCGGCCACATCAAAGTTGACCTGAGGGTCATCTGGTCCCATGGCCCATTGCCAGCACTTGCCAGAAGGAGCTACATCACAGAAAAGTTCAAGAAAACGTGTATTGGGCAACAGAGATAATGTACCTTAAGGGAACGTTCCTCCCCGACACACCACCAAGCACACCAGTTACATCTAATATTAATAAAACATAGTAGCTTTTCTAATACAAAAATTCATTTTCAAACACTACTATAGTGAATCTGTAAGAAAATCTTACAAGACAGTTGATGCACAAAGCTTTCACTTAAGAAGTTACCTATCTGGAGAAGAAAATATGCCAGAAAGTGACGCATGAAATATGCCAGAAAGACACGCATGAATATGCCAGAAAGACACGCATGACTGGAACGCTGCCATCGATGGCTATGTGCTTTTCAGGAAAGACAAGCCTACGAGGCGAGGCGGTGGAGTCGCTCTTTATGTAAAAGAGCAACTGGAATGTATAGAACTCTACCTGGGAGCGGATGAAGAACAAGTTGAAAGCTTGTGGGTGAAAATTAAGGGGCAGGCCAGCATGGGTGACACTGTGGTGGGTGTTTACTATAGGCCACCCAATCAGGATGAGGAAGTGGATGAGGCCTTCTATAGGCAGCTAAATGTAGCCTCACAATCGCAGGCCCTGGGAGACTCATGGGAGACTTCAACTATCCTGATATCAACTGGAAGGACCACACGGCAGGGTGCGCACAGTCCAGGAGGTTCCTGCAGAACATCGATGATAACTTTCTGACCCAGGTGGTGGAGGAGCCAACAAGAAATGGAGCGCTACTGGATCTTGTGCTGGCAAAT
Source organism: Egretta garzetta (assembly GCF_000687185.1). Taxonomy (NCBI): domain Eukaryota; kingdom Metazoa; phylum Chordata; class Aves; order Pelecaniformes; family Ardeidae; genus Egretta; species Egretta garzetta. Next base: position 1,417,259 of record NW_009259312.1, on the reverse strand, counting down.
AAAGAAGAATT